>NC_044199.1:16797326-17128397 GCF_900880675.1 Sparus aurata
GTGATTACACGGACCAGTGTTTACTTTTCCCAGCGTACTTAGCTCGCTGTTTCTTTTATTCGTATTAATTCAGTCTCGCTCTTTCTCTCTCCACGGCTCTTTTCATCTTTCCTTTTTCTCTGATGGCTCACACTGAGGGTCTGCCATCCAGACAGTCACTGATTCACTGTGTGTTAAGATTATGGAAGTATAAATGCAGATGTTTGAAGACAAGTTTAGTTCGAAGATGAACACATTTTACCCCAAACAGCGTGGCATCTGTTTTAATGTAGGGTGTACAACTCAAAACTAAAACTAAGTTATTTTGATTTAGATTCACAGAGTTTTCAAACACCTCAGAAATAATATGTTAGAGATGTTTTTAAATGTAAATAGGTACATGATTTTCATCAATGTGACTATATATGGCAAAGCTTTTCAGCTGTTCACCAACCTTCATCATGCACAAACCATCTTGAGACATTTCACTGCGACTCATAACAGAAAGAAATTAACTATGACCAGCATCTCTAAAAATGGTGCTGTATAAACTGTAATATTGCAATCCTGTTGACATAGGATTCATGTTTATTATTCTTTTGTATCTCTACTTTCAGATGGCCAAGTCTTACTTGAATAAAAAAACAAGCTTACAGTAGATAGAAGCGATTCACCAGTTGTTTGCAGTTATACAGGATTTGTTTTTAATATTGGGTTCCTCCTTATATCATGCTGAAGAGTAGTAGAGTGATTTAAAACGGAGGTATGGCTCAGTTTGCCTTTTTTTTGTTCCATTCTTTGTAAAGAACGTACACGTCACATACGCGTCCAAATGTAAAAAAAAAAAAAAAAGCAATAAGAAAACCAAAACAAAAGACACATGTACCACATGCAGAGACCAAAACGTAAAAAGAAAAATGTTTAAAAAAAACAAAGCTGTAAATAACATAAGACACATACAAGATGTCATGCATAAAATTGAAGAATGGCACAGAGTAAAAGCACTAAAAGTTCATAAAAAAAAGTGTCTCCACAGTGAAATATTAAAGGCACAATGTGTAGCTTCTGCCACTATGGGGTGTCTTCGATCTAAACAGAGCAGGAGACATAATTTGATGACATCATGAAGTCACATGGTATCATGGGAGTTGTTGTCTTCAATGTTAAACAACCGCCATTGATGATAAAGATTGAAAGAAATCTAAACATCTACATGGATCAGGCAGTGAAATCAACCAGTTTGTTCAGTGTCATTAAGCATTAAACTAAAACATTCTACCTACCTCTCCTGAGTCAGTTTTAGACGTGAAGGGCTATGCAGGCAAGTTAGCAATACTACCTAACTACTTGGTTAGGTTTAGCCACCAAAACGACTTGGTTGGGTTCAGGTACCAAAACTACTTTACTAGGTTTATGAAAAGGGTTGGGTTAAAATAACTACGTTAAGGTAAGTGATGTTACTCACATTACAATGAAAGTGATGTACATCAATTATAACATGACATAAGTTACGTAATCTATATACCGTATGTTGATTTGCTCGCTTAACATAAATTTACCTGGTCAAAAACAGGACACACACCCTGGTCTACAATATGACCTATCTCAACAGCCCCCAAAAGACTTTTCTGGCTCTTTATACTAGAGGCACTTCAAGAAGTGACACCTGAAGTTACCTTGAGGGAACTTACGGTTTTCTCTGGGTTTGAGCATTGTTTGAAACATTCGAGATAAGGTAAGTACACAGCTCAATAAATAATACGACAAATGTTAAGTCATTTTTGGACATTTGAATGCGGAAATGTTATGATGATGATAATGTATCTTTAAATCTTTATTGTATTAACTGAGGGCCGACTTCAGCCAGATGAGTTTCCGACTTAACACCATAAACTCCTGGTTCAGTCATTGCCTGCCTGCTCCTCAGCCGTCCATTGATTTGTCTTTACCTTGAAAGGTGCATGCTTTGAATGGTCTCCTGGCAACATGGCTGAGGACACACACACAAACAAACACACACACACACACACACACACACCAAAACAAAAAAATAGCCTTTAACAGCACATAATGCAGGGTTCCTATTTAAAGGCTGGAGGGTCAGGGTGGGGGTGGGGTCCACAAAAGTCCATTTACAGTATGGGTCAGTACATCTGAAAGCCTTTACCACTCCAGCCAAATTCTTTGTCTCTCTCATTCACAGCTAGTTATCTGGACCACAGGCAGCACAAAGGCAATTGGTATTATATTGTCCGGGCTGACATTAACCCCTGATATTTTCACTGCTCTCCATTAAAGTCCTCTTCTCCTTCTCTATTACCAGGCAATTCCCACAGAGCGAGGGGTCACGCCAACCGTGAAGAGATACTCAGATACTTTAGGACAAAGACAGTGAGAAAGAAAAGAAACAGAAACCGCAGCGGCGATTAGTTCCGTTTTTTTGTCGTCTTTGCTTTTGTTTTGTTTTCCTTTCCAACACAAAGGTCTTTAACGGCCCGGATGAGGGCCGCTCTTAAGCCGTTTGTACCTGATCCCCACCAAAATGGCAGCCCATTCAAGACCCATTTTCCACACAGTCACTCTTGCCGCACCACCACAGCTTCACGTTGACAGATAGAAAAATGGAAGAATGTGGAGCAAATTAATGTTAACAACAGGTTCGTATTATTAGCACGCTCAGACCTTCCCGTGAAATGTTGTTTTATTGTGTGGGCGATGGCCAAGACAGAGATTTCAGGGGGGTGAGACAGAGGTCAACTGAATAGTTGCATGTCTTAATGATAACAGTGGTTGCTCAGAGGGTCAGCATTTCCAGACTGACTTCAGGCTCTATCTAATCTTCGGAGGCCTGATGAAATTACCCCATGCTTTTGGAGTTAGACAATGAATTTATCAACCGGATTTCAACATTTACTTAAGCACAATTTCGTGAATTTAGCGAATTCCTAGACAGACTTATATTGACAGAAGATGAAAAAGGTAGATAAGTCATTTTGTGAGAGGGATCACGGGTCGGAGCGCGCTCTTCAGAGGGTCAAGAGTTCAGCTGGTGTCCTTTCAAAAGCATTGACTTTTAAAATACACTTTTCCAAAACAAATCAGACTTTTTTTTGTGGTATATTTATCAAATGTGTTGAGAGTGACATCTGAGCATCCTGCATACGTCCTATTTTTACGCTAACATTTGCACTATTGCGTCATCTGATCGTCCTGACTCTGGCTGAGCTACCTGTATCGAGGGACAGTGTGGAAGCCCTCAATCTGCAGATGAGGCTTCACATTTCAGTTAGCAGTGAACCCAGTGACAGACAGCAGTGGATGGACTCACACACACACGCACACACACATCATTCACAGGTTATTCTCTCCAACTACCAGGCTGAGGAATGCCAGTGACTGAAGAGTCCTTGAGGCTGTCGACGGACAGGCCTGTGTGCAGACAGAGCAGACCCCCGCTCACCTGCACCCGACAGATCCTCCCTGCCCCCAAACCAAAAGCCACAGTGCACTGTGTCAGTCCTGTGTCTGCTTTAAGACTTCTTATAGTTCATTGTTCAGTCACCCCCTTCAGTCTTGCTGTTGAACTTGATCAACTCTTGTTAACATATATCTGTGTCCAAAGATGAAATGCAGTGGACTGTGAAACAAGTCCAGCATCATTAGTCTGGGATCATTAAAGTAATTCTATTAGTAATTCTATTCTATTCTATTCTATTCTATTAAATTGGCCTCTAAAACATAAATGACTGGTGGTAATACTGCGCTCAGCCTTGTTTTTCCACAGTACGTGGAGTTGTTTTGGCACTTTGTGTGTGCGACCACAGGCTAAGGTCAAGAAGTGTTACAGCTCCAGTGAGTGTGCAGCCTGCACAGGCTGGTGCTGTGTTGGATCATGTGAGCTCACAGCATGGGTCCTACATCCTCCACAGCTATTTCTGTCAGTGTAAAATCATGAGAACCACTTTAACCAACACTAGGCTGGCCAGAGGGTAATATCCTGGCCCGATACAGAGCCAAGTATGTTCCCTCCGACAGTCCAACAGTCTGGCTGCATGTTCAAAATAAATTAAATTTCTTCTTTTTGTTGTTTGGTGTTTGTACGGCGGGGGTCTGGCTCGCACACAAATGAGTGTTTGAGTGTTAAAGCCGTGATAGGAGTGACAAAAATCCCTTTGTGATGGCCTTTGTGAGGGGGTGGAATGTCTAAACAAACACTTTCCCAGGGTTTGGGTGATTCAGAGAGTGATCCCAACAGGCTGTCAGGTTGAACCCTGCAACTCATTACTGAGTGTGCTGAGCTGATTTACAATCACACATTGCTATAAGTTGTGGTTAACTGTTTTTTTTTTTGTTTTTTTTAATAACACTTTAGATTTGCAGTGAATTACAGTTTATATTGCTTTGCTTAAAAATAATTAGGACGGGAGGTTACGGGCTTGACTATGCCAACACGCTGTAAGAGCTATACGGTGCGTTATTAAAGGTGCAGGTCACAGAATAAAAGAAAAATGTTCATGTGAAGATCATTTAATTATTTTATAAATACTTCTTTCTTTATTTCAGTATACAAAATAACAGTATGTACATCCACACAAAAGTGGTTTACAAAATCCATGAGTTCAGCTCATATGCTCATGAAAAATAGAATATATTTTGAACTGCATGTCAGACATAAAGGAGATAATGCACTATTTTACAAAGTCCTCAATGCTCTTCTTCTCTCAATCCACAGGGATGCGGGCCATGTGAAGATCCACGCAGGACACATGAACGAGCGTCCAAAAACGTCAACCACAAAAAGAAAAGTTCCGTGATTGAAAAGTACTTGAAATTCCCTTTGTGTTCCCTTTTTTCCTCCATTGTCCATCGCTGCAGAGGAAAAAAGCTGAATGGTACCGAAAAAAAGTACAGCATGGATCCATCAGAACCCTCTGGATTTTCGTGGAATGAAGCCAAACATGAGTCTCAGTCTAGTGAGGGGGAAAAAACAATCCCTCTCCTCCAGCATTAAATCCAACATTATTTCTTTTTTTTACTAGAGATATAATAAAATAGACTTTCAACATCCCTGTGAGAGGAATTTATAATCAATAACAAGAAAAAAGGAAATACCCAGGAGGACGGCGGTCTTCACGTAAACCGGCGCTGTCGCCATGCTCTCCGCATTCCAGGTTTGTGAAGCGAAAAAAAACAAAAACCTCAGAAGCCCAACTGTCAGCTCGGAGACTCGATACAAAAAAGTGATACTGACACAAGAATAGACCATTTCTCCTTGAGATACACATGCTAAAGCTTAAGACAAAAGTAAGCCTTCTTGGTATGGTAGTGCTTTGGTTAATCTGTAGCCTCGGGGACTGCTGGTTGCAGCCTGCGTCGACTCATTTGCAGACGTATTTCTCCACGATCCGCTCGCACTTCTTGCAGGTTACGTAGCAGCACCAGTGGTACTTGCAGTGGCAGCGCTCCACCAGCTTCTCCATGTAAGGGTTGTAGCCACGGCCGCAGCACATCAGGTCACAGTTGTCGCTGCCCAGGGAGGTTTTATTGCACTGCCTGAAAGTAGACCAAAAAAAAAAAGAAATTAAGCAAGTTATTTTGTTTTGTGTTGCTTTGTGTCAGCTTCAACAACGCAGACCGCCGCAAACTTTTGTACCGAGCAACTGACGATGGACGCAGTTTGGTTTCCTGTCTAAGAGGCGTTTAAATTTACAGCTTCAATCTAAAACATTTTCAGCCTGGGAAGAGCCAGTAATAGTCCTTTAAAAGCGCCTGACCGGCTGCTGCGCCTTAACCTTTTGTGCGATCCTCCTTCAAACATTTTTTTCTCTTTCATTTTCTTTTTGTTTCCTCGTCTTTGGCCAGCGGACGCTCAGCCTCTCATTTCAGAAGCCCGAGGCGTCCTGAATGAGCGGAGAATAGCCCTGCCATAAATCACAAGGCTGCCCTCCCTCTCTTTAGCTTGCCCTTTCCACATAATTGCATTGTTTTATGATGGCAGAGTGTTAATGACCAGCATGGCGTGGGGAGATGCTGAGCTGATGGCTGCCACGGGAGTGAAGGAGGAGGGGGAGGAGGAGGAGGGACAAGAGTCATTGAGAGTATAAGACAGGTTTATTAGATCGGTGGGAGCTGGGAAACAGACAGAAACCCCCACACAATTACGTTTTGTCAGGACCAAGATCTCATTATACCATTGCTGTGCTGGAAGTGGAGCGGGAGGACAGCTCAGTACATTCTCTAGTTCCCATCTAGTAATGTAATTAAAGACTAAAGCACGAGCTTCATTAGTGTGCCTTGACACTTTATTTTTGCGTCCGTGATCACACTTAATTCGTTAGGAACAGCTGCAAAAAATTCACTTTCTCTGTCCCAGATTATCTCGCTGGCCACAAAGCCTGACCCGAGAAAGAGTATCCACTGCCCTCAGCTCTTGTGATTTGGTCACAGCTAACAACGTAGGCAGGAGCGAGGTCAGTCCAAGTGTAAAACTTTAGAAAGCACAACTCTCCTCGAATGGACACCAGCGATAGAGAGAACTCAGAGCAAAGCAGACTAAACTGAAACCATGTGATCGGGGTTTGAGAAGTTCCTCTGCACATTTGGAAATAATCGATACCCGCGCATGTGCTCTCATACACAAACGTCGGCGTCAATAATCCATGTCATGATGGCAGCAAAGCGGCCGCCTCATGATTTGGTCAAATGCACTAATGTCGCAAACTGTGCGTGGCTGCTGCTGCGCTATGAGCCTGCGGACGTGGGGACACACCAGGCACAGTGAGTGTCTTTGACATGGAGCATGTCTCCTGGTTATCTGCAGAGTGGCCTACGGCTAAGGAACACATGATATGACAGTCATATGATGGATGATATTTATAACACATAACGAGATCATGTGCCATTTAGTAGAACTTTTTCTCCTTGCTGTCCTGCTTCAACAAACTGAAACGAGGTCAGTCAGTGGGGTGATGTTGGGGATATTACATGAGATCAAGTTTTTATACGTATGAATGGAGACACTTAAACTGGCCATTGACAACTTTTTCCTTTGAACTTATCACTCTAAAGTAAATACTGATACTCACTTTCACTGTGCTATTCATTTTTGCTCTGGACGGCTCACTGTAGCCATGTTGTGAACATAACACCAACAGCAACACCACAGGGTAACACTAGGTCAATGAAGAGCTTTCTCTTCTGATTGAAATGTCTTCCCCAAGACTCCAAAGTGCTCCTTTAAGCAACCACACTAGTCAAATCTGCCTCCAGTGCCACGCCAAAAAAACTGAAGAAAGCTTAAGCCTGAGATATGATCTGTTTTTCTCTGCAAACATATTGGAAATATGGAAAATTGGGAAATTCGATAAGCTTGCAAGATTTCTCTGATATTGCCTGATTAATGTTCACAGCGGAATTCTTTTGTTTGTCTGTTTTTAACATTCAAAAGGATGTTTAAACTTTGTTTTAGATTTTTTGCATCAAAGAAAATCAACTAAATCAACTGTCCTGACCAGTGTCCACAGCAGTGTGTTTCCACCTCTAACAGGAAAAACTCTTCAGGGGGAGATTCCTTAAGATGACGATGAAGACTGCTGCATCGACTCAAGTCTCCTGTGTCCCACCCAAAAAGTTGCACTCGAACACACCATAAAGACTACAGCTGGAAGTCCCTCTGCACACTGCCAGGTATATTGACTATGTTGGTCATTCAGAAAGGGAAACAGGACGACTTTGTCCTGATAAAAAAAGTTTTTTATAGACACTGCCAGTACTAATAGAAAAGAAACAGAAAATCCAAAATGACACCGGCAAAGGGGCGGGGGCAACAAATAAAGAAATCATGTAAACTACACCGACAGGCTTGATGGGCTTTTCCTGTTCCTTTTACTTTCTATCTTCTCTGCACTGATTTGAATCAGCCAATCAGAGTAGTTTCTCTAACAGATGCAAACACAGACATGCAAAATAAGCCAGAAAGCTGCTGACCAGGGCCAACTAGTGCCGACAGACACACTGCAACAACTAGACCAACAGACACTCGCCGATGGGCCTAACATTGGCTGACAGCCGACTGTCAGCCAGGTGTTTCAGGGCCCTAACATACACAATATAATCATTAATGGGTTCATAAGCCGGATCTAAGCCTGAGTTAGACCCCCTTTGGCTAATGGGCTCCTAGCTTTCCTGCGAACCAGCAGCACTTCACACTGTCCCAACTCAAACACTGGAGCTGAACAGTCTAAATAAACCTTTATCTTTGGGGGGACCACTAACTATTTCCCCATTTGTGTGGCCCTTTCCCAATCAATATCAGCTCGAGTGCACTCAGTCCTAAGAATAACTGCATTAGTCATAGTATCAGATAGCAGGACAACGACTCCAGTCAGCACAGCCTTTCCAGTGACACATGCTCAGACAGGCCACAGACGGAGCGCTCTCAGGGGCCGCTGGTTATCAGCCGGCCAGCAAACTCAACGGTGCCACCGAGGCAGGAAGGCACTTCACTAGAGTCAACATCCTGAATGAGCAGCCATTCAGAATTGGTTGTTTCCTATGTGTCAGCTGCTTAGCTGTCACTGACATGAGTCATGCTAATAAATCCAACCACTGAGAGCTATCATTACCACCAAGCATCCTCCCCCTTTGTCATGCACACTCACAGTCGAAACACTCAATGTGACGTGGCAGTCTCACCTGTCCTGCGTGCCAACGGACCCCTGTTTGTCAATCCTGGAGCAGAAGTCCGGGGAGCTCTGCAGGTAGACCAGCTCGTTCTCCCTCACCGGCCTGATGTCGATGTCTTTGGGTACCAGCTGCTTGCGTGTCCCCACGAGCCGGTGGACCACTTTGGTGGCAGACAGGTACTTGGTCTTCAGGTCCATGGCAATCTCTCTCAGGTCTTGCAGGCCTTTCCAGCAGGTCCTTATGGAGCAGGAGCCGGACACGCCATGACATTTACACTTCATCACCAGCGCGTCTCTCAATGCCTGGACATGGGGACAGAGGACATGGAGGTCAGATAGCGCTCACTCTGTGTGGGACCCTGATACATTAACAATAGTATGTGCAGTGTGAAGTTTTAAAAAGTAAAGAGTAAAAACACTCCATATTGCTTACTTGTCTCCCGACTTCAGCGTTGTGTAGGTGCATCAGCTTGTTAGCATGAGAGCCTGCCCGCTTCATCTTCATGGGAGCGTCAGAGAACTTAGAGCCCATGATCAAGCCATAGTGCAGGTTGTCAGCACAGCCGCCCCAGCGATAGCCAGGCTCTAGGATCTGAGCGGGAATAGGACCGCATGAGCACAGTCGCAAATCTCCAGAGGTGCACGCCCGAGCTATGGTGTGGCTTATGGTCGCTGCCGACAGGGCGTAGACGAACGCGGCCTCTCTTGTTCCTGTTAAAAAAAAGATAAGAAACCCAAATGGTGTGGGTAAAAATGGAAGACGTCAAAGTCATTCAATAATCATTTTCCTCTTGAGTTCAGTGCTGACACTGACAAGCACAGTATGTCATTTCTGGCACTAGGGGTCTCTCGCTTAAAACATAACAAAAAATGTGAATAGTGTGGGATCATGGGAGTTGTTGTCCTTATTGTTGAACAACCACCAATGCTGATGATGAAATCATCATGAAATGTAAATTGGGCAGAAAAGTTTTAAGTTTTAAGTAAGGTTTTAAAGTTTTATTCACTTTACGTGAAGTCCCATTCACCAACTTCCTTCTTCACTCTCTGACATATTATAAGAAGTTATAGCGACAGTCGGTCAATTGAAATGCAGTTAATTGAATTAAATTACAGAATTCTCTGGGTTTGAACACTGTCTTGAACATTAAGGATAATGTAAGTACACAGCTCAACAAAATACATAACAAAGGTCTAGTCATTGTTAGATATTTGATGCAGAAATGTTACATATTATATCTTTAGGCATATATTCTGTACAGTCATTATGTGTCGACATTAATTGAGTGATCTTTGTTCTATCAAAGGTCAGAATGCAGTGAAGGTTCTTCTCAAAGTTTCCCAAAGCCTGAGCTGACATCATCAGAACGATTTCTCACTTAGTCCGACCAGCAGTCTGAAACGCACATTTTAGACTGGACAAAGAAGGAACAATTATCTGATAATTAAACTAGCTTGATTATTTTTCTTTTTATTGATCTCTTAATTGCTATTTAGCTCTAACAGCTATCAGGGGCGAACAACTGTAGATATAGAAACTTGAAATAAACAGTATTTACTCGATGTAGGGCGCTGCCAATGCAGTGTGTGAATATTTTCTCTGATTTTGTTTAAAGGAACAGTTCCTCAAAAAAAAAAAGAAAATTCAGTCATTATCTACACACCCCCATGACGAGGGAAAGTCAGGTGAAGTTTCATAGTCCACAAACATTTCTGGAACTTGACTGCAAAACAGCGTTGTAAAACCACACTCCGTCTTACGTGGGTGTACAAGCTCGACCGCGTGTCGAGGCTGTAAATAAGGTCGTTTTGAATCAATTTGGGATCTCGAGGCTTTTTGGAGACTTGGGTGACGCAAGGTGAGCTGTATGGAGCCATCTCACGCAGTTTTTAAGTTTGTTTTTTTTAAAGATTTAAAACAACTTCTAACCCACTTCAGTTGTTTAGCAGAATGCTCTAACACTGTTTTTGCTGGGAAGCTCCGGAAAATGTTTTGTGGCGTACGATACTTCACGTGACTCTTCATCAACTAGGGGGTTAAGTAGATAATGACTGAAAAGAAATTTCTGGGTGAACTGTTATTTTAAGGGTTACATGAGTTTGTTTTTGATGGCTCAAATGTGTGCACATTGATTTGAGAAGCTAGAAGATTTCATACTTTTGAGACAGGCAACTGAGCCAGCACCATCTCTCATGATGAAGTGTAAGTGTGATCAAATCAATGTACGTCCATGTATGGACAGTTCAACACTTCTCTGTGATCTTTTCCTCGACTTCCCTCTCAGCCTTCTTCTGTTTAGTGGGAAACAATGAACCAGTCAAACGCAGCCTGTCACTGCTCATGCTGTAATGCAGAGTGAGCTCTGATGTGATCGCTGCTGATGTGCATACCCGGAAAGCACATATGCTGAAGGGGCCGAGGAGCAATTTGAAGTAAGGGAAGAAATCATGTATGACCGTGTGCTGCCTAGATCAAAGCCATCCCTTGACAGAGATGAGCCATTTCCTGTTTGGTGCGGACTGCTCGTTCGGTAAATGGCAGCCATGTCCTTTTCTGAGGAGCGCTGCACCCGCTCCCCCCACCCACGACCCTGCAACTGTCTCTGGCTCGCTCAAGGTCTTTTCTGGCAATGCAAACAGCAGAGTCAGACTGCAGCGCAACACAGTCAGATGAAGCTGTGGATTCTGGAAATAACAAGCCAATTATTTCATCCTAAAGAAAGTACACATGTGGTGGTGTGTGTGTGTGTGTGTGTGTGTGTGTGTGTGTATTCTTGAGTAACAGCTTGAGCAGTGTGTAACCTCCTCAGGAATGACTGATGGAATCATTTTACTGGCAGCATAAAAAGGGGAAAGATGAGGCAGCACGTCATCTTCAAACTAGGACTCACTTATAAAACGGATGTAACTCTGTATTAAAGTTTTCAAGATGGCTGTCACGTTAATACATACGGTACGGATAAATCTGTTGTGGCGTCTGAGCACAACCACTATTAGAGGTCTGGGGATCATTCCACCAGTTATTGTAACCTAAACTGCACTAAACATGCAGCTCTTAATGACCTCGGTTTTAGATATTCAGTGAATGTCAAGCATGACTATAAGTGTCAGATTCTCGTGGCAAAAAAAAAACAAAAAAAAACCTTGTCCGCGCTGTCATTCCAAACTGTGTGTAACCATACCTCGGTCGAGGTCTGGTCGATACTTCGGGGAATCAGCGGGGATTTCGATTGAAGGAGCAGTTCCAACGCATATCAGCAAAGGTCTTCTGGCACGTTTTCTTGACTTCGCGGGCCGCTTGGATGATGGTCTGCATGAGCTCCAGGTTGCTGCGACACAGCTGAGCTTGCGAGGACACCATGCCAGGCAGCAGCTTACAGTGTTGGGTCTGGTTGATGTGTAAAGACGCAGGGGTGTGTGACAGTGCTCTGCAGGGTGGGAGGTTGCGATAAACACAGACAAGAGGTATTTGTCAGGATGCATTCAACCATACATTTCTTAATCTTAATTTGCGGTGGCGATGACAACAATGGGGCGATTGCCCAATCACGGGTTTCTGTTTTATGTGTTGTGAAATTATCACATTTATGGGAATAACAAGGCATGCTGGGAGTTTAAGCTGCAGTGGTGTGTTAGCAATTTGAGGTCCACATCAGCTTTGAACAAACAATTGAAAATCCAAACAGATAATGCTTCAATCAGGGAAATATTTTGGCGCGGCGCGCCGAAAAGAACAACTTATCACGCGAAATTCCCAAAGAAGACTCAGCTGCGGATCCATAAAATATAAGTGACACGTTCTTGGCACATGGATTTCCTTTTGTTAAGCAGAGAGGAGGCATCAACATCAGCCAAAAAATATAAAAACTTCAATAAATTCTGATCCACGGTCAAATAAAAAATCTATATAGATCCCTTGCCATTTTCCACCACAGGAAGCATCGTCCTCTGTGGCCTCCATTTGACATCAATCGCCTGTTTACAGACTATAAAAGGATGCACACATTTGAATTAAACAATTTCAACTTGTTTAGGATTAACTTAATAGAGGAACCACAGGCGAAGCAGGTCAGCTCTGATCTCGGCTCTTCGCGCCTTGCACTCTGCTGCAAGTTCGTGAGAACCAGGCAGCACCGTGGCCTGTTTTACATTAGGAGGCCGAGGGGCCGCCACTCTGTGCCCAATGATAAGCTGTGACTCCATTGGGCTTGTGGTAACCCGGCACTCACAGGTGTTTACAGCCGCATCTGTTCTGCATTGCACCGCTGTGCTTTATCAAGCCTGTAGGACTTCTCGCTTTAGATTTAGCACATGCCATCCCAGCTCTCATGGGCACATCTGCTTAAGTCTTCCCCACTGTGAGCATTTACAACCACTTGTGCTGATAAGACGCATGGATGGTCTTGCTTAAGTCAATGTAGAAAGCTGTGTGTTCAGCGATCAGACATAATGATCAGGGACACAGACTAAGAAAAGAAGGGTTAATTTACATAAACAGATATATCTGTGTTTTTGGTGAACGATATCAATCAAACTGGTGTTGGTTCATTCATTTTAGGAATGGTTTGTATCTGTTTTTACAAATGAACTCTTCAAATATACAACAGCACACGCAAGTTGTGGTTGAAAGAAAAAAAAACTCAAAGGGTTTAAACAAAAAACAGTCCAACAGTTTCAATTGAAACATAAATAAGTTCAAAAAATAGCAAGTTGGGAATTTTACGGACTTTCCAACATTATTGAGAAAATGATTGTTTACTTTTACTTAAAAACAGTCTGGTGCTCAGCCTGAGCAATCAACATCGGTGTCAACATTTATGGCATCGGTTTCCTTCGACGGCACACTATTTTTACCCCGATTGAGGCCTGACTACACACACAGTAAGCAGTGACATCAGCGGCATTGTCTGCGCTGCCGCGGCGCCTCGTCATATCTGCCTTATTTTCTATTCCCATCTTCTTATTGCACGTCAGGGGCGCGTTTGATCTGAGGGCTCCGAACACAAACACACACATGGCATCCCCCTTTTTACTGAAGCTAATCAAAGTTAATCAAACAAAGAAGTTTCCGTTCACAACCTGAAGACCTGCCAGCTAATCTACTGTCCCCTTCATCAGACACACATGTACACAACACGCAGCCACTCGAGGAATGCTGGGGCCCTTCTCGAAGCTGTCACGGGCCCTCCACTCCATAAAACACTGCAGCCAAGGAGCCACACAACGGCGTGTGGCGTCATGACGTCGCCTGTTTTGACAGCGTTTAAATGTAAAGCAGTGCAGTGACGGCGACAGGAATGGGACAACGGGGTCTCCGGAGAATACTTACAGCCATTTGATGCCGGAGCAGACCTGAGACAGCAGCAGAGCCGTGAGCACACCAAGAGGCAGGGCATGAGAGCTGCTCCTCATGGTTGGACAGTTCTCACAGGACACGAATACAGAGAGCAGTCGGGGTATCTGGGCTCTGACTCAACAGTCAACTCTCATAGCACGGCTTCCTCCTCTAAACCCTGTAATAAATCATACAAATATTATCAATGACATTTACAGAGTCTTGTGTTAGTAGACGAGCACTGTGAAAGCCTTTGTGTGAGCTCTGGACATCATTTAAATCTATAAAACAGAGCAAATCAAACAACAGAAATATGGGATTTATTCTCAAAAACTGCATATGTTGAATAAAGACTGGCTTCATGGTAGAAACATTTGGGAATGATCAGAATTGTGCTCTGCATACAGGCCACTAACACAGTGGGCGTTAAAACACACTGTAAAGAAACATCCATGGTATTACAGTTACAGATAATCACAAGAAACAAGACACAGAACTGCAATGAAACATTTAAGACACGAGTGCCCAAACTTTTTTTCCCTTAGAGAGCCTGAACATTAACATAAAGGTGGGCCATGGGTCAAAAGTAGACACCTATTACATTGTACTGTTCCGATGCAAAATCGTCATCTCTAAACTCCTTGCTCAGATTATGAAATAAAATGAATGGTTAAGCCCCTTAGTTTTAAGAGAAGTTTGCCATCACAAACATAAAAAAAAGCATAAACATTGTAGAAACCAGATACATCGAGCGGACCGGGATTTAACCGCGGGCCCCATTTTGAGTGTCCCCGCTTAATGACAAAGAACTATCCTACATTTCCATACAGGGACCAGTGCTGTGTTTGTGGTACAGATTGCGTCTCAACAGGCAAAGCATGCTGACTTTATTATAGTGAATTTCAACTTCAAAACATTCAATAACACAGTCATGTCGCTCATTGATATGCTGGTATTATTACTACCTCAGATTTTTAAATGGATGGACTTCTTGGGGTTTTACAGTAACATGAACTTTTATTAAACTTTGACGCACTAGCATTTAATCCAGACCTATCCCCCCGCATGTTTGAGCCGACTGCAGTTACTCAGCTGGGTGTCAGCTCTGTTCCACTTTGTAAAAATGTGAAGAATTTTTAATTTAAAAGAACAAAAAGTGTCAGCAGCACAGATCAGCCCACTGATCTTTAATCAGCGCATCAGAAGCTTTGTCTGATGGCCCTGAGCTGCTGATAACAGCTGTCTTTGAAGGGGGCTCACAGCAACACAGCAGGTAACAGATAATGGGCCTTAATACAGGGGCAGTTCCTGCTCGGCGCTGATTGGCGGAGACGGAACGGTGTATTAATTATTTAAATGCGCTGGACTGAAACTATTGTGCGGTGATCAACTGCGTTTTAAAGCACACGGATACGCTGAAATCGTAAAAAAAATATAAAATAAAAAAGAACAATTCTTTAAACACCATCGATGAAAAATAAGTTAATCCCTGAGCGTTCTCACTCTTTGTTTGTCTTTTTTTTTCCAGAAGCCTAAAGCGGATTTGCTGTTTAAATTTACATTCGGCCAAAGTGAGCTAAGTGGCAGCTCCTGTTTCCAACCAGAAGATAAAGGCTGATAGCCACACTCACACACACACACACACACACACACACCGATGTGTGCCTCTCCTCAAGCCAAGATAAGCCGGGCAGGCGCACCGAGCCAACTATTAATCATATTTCCTAACTATCAGGGCGGATCTAATTAGAGGAGATTAACTAACAAGGTCGGACAAGGTTATTTATATTGTACAATAATGCTGTTTTCCATTCAGCTCGCAGACTGAAGTCTTTGAGGGGATTCTAAATCACTCCGAAGATATAAATCTTGAGAAAACTGTTCCCGTACTTGTATATTAAATCAAAATAGGCTACAACGACCAATCTAACCAGAGAGTCTCCCCCTTATTTCAAACTAATCTTTGTTTCCAACTTTCTTCCAAGACTTTTCTCTCAGCTGATGGCTCCTCTACAGCCGACAAGCTCACACAGCAAACAACACAAAGCAGTCAAGCTCAGTGATCCCCAAACTTTAACCGCCGTCTCCTGCGCGCACAGACTCCTCTAACAGCGGCACACGGGGGAACAGAAGCCGGACTCACCTTTACGCACAGCTCTCAGCCTTCAGCAACAACAATAAAAATACATTTAAAAAAAAAACACGACGGAGGAAGAAAAATTAAAAAGAAAATAAAATCTCAGCAAGGTCGGGAGTATCCTTTTCGGGAGTTTTGTCTGCGTCGGAGTCAGCCAGACGCGTGAGTAAAATCCAGCATGGGGTGGTGGAGTAGCTCCGGACAGGTACGCATGGTGTGCACGAGAGAGAGAGAGTGCTGTGAGAGTGTGTTTGAGCGTGTGTGTGTGAGTGTGAGTGTGTGTGTGTGTGTGTGTGAGGGCAGAGACAGACAGGGAGAGAGGGAGAGAGTGAGGCTGAGTGGGGGCAGACTCGGCTCTAAAGTACCCCTGCCTGCTTTTGATCTCACTGCTGATGTCAGACCAGCATTAGCATAAGAAAAAGCGCGCCGGACCAGTGCACAGCTGCTCGGACACTCTCCTGCGAGGCACTGCGCACAGAGAGACACAGACAGAGACAGGGAGGGAGGTAGAGAGAGAGAGAGAGAGAGAGAGAGAGGGAGGTTACCGAGCTATAGTCCTATAATATTCCCACAGGGAGGTGAAGTGAGTTACAGTGTGTCTGTGATCATGAATGCTGCACAGTGACCTTCGTTTTTTTTTTTTTTTTAGTTTTTTTTTCTGCATTTTTTCTTTTTTATATAGCTGCCCTGGTATCAAACCCCCATGAAATGCTATTAAAATTCCTCCAGCTCTCAATGGACACTGTGTAGTGTGACCTTATCATTACGCTTAACAGGAGCCAGTGGTTCCATGTGACCGGCCGCTCACTCTACAGGATGTGACACGGACATAAAATATTCGATTAAATGTTGGATAAAGAGGCTCCAGAAAAAAAATAAAATAAGGCATAACAAGTGTTCACGTGGACTGTGTTTTTTGGATTGGAATTTGTTTTATTACTGTTATTGGATTTTATTTGAAGGTATGAAAGTTTTGGGGCGAGACGCCGTAAGTGGATTTTGTGCGTAAGCACACGAAATAGACAAATGCTTTGTTTTCATGACAGAATAAACAAACTGACCTTAAGGGACAATTTCATACTGTTTTACCCTTGTTTATATTTGGCAGACCCTGCCACCTTTCTAGCTTCAAACAGTGTCCTTGGAACTTATTTTCCTCAGAGAACAGCTTGTTTATTCAGGTATGGAGAAAAAAAATATGTTGTTTGTATTATAACCTCATTGATATAGTAATTAGTAAAATTCCGAGTTTGAATTACTTCCCCAAAATTACATAGTGCCCCTTTAATGGTGGTAACGCAGGGTAAATACATGTAGTATGAAACTCATGTGCTGCACAGACAGTTTATAGCTATTATTTATTTTTTAACTGTTGTGCCGAGTTGAGCTCTTACATGTACAGCAGAGTAAATTAAACATACAGTTTTCTGTCACAACACATCATACCACATATAACCTACATGACAATGAGCTTAACATGGGTACAGCTTTGGATGATTAACCTTTGGTGTGAGTGATTATATATCTGGAATTAGTCTGATTTCCATTGAGTTGACAGCCCTTTACGGAGAAAATTGTTTAGCAATGTGTTATTTCACAATTGCTATTCGCAGTGCCCCGAGTTACCCTGTTACTGACCTTTCTTTGGATATATCTGTAAAGAGGCACTGGGTTAAACTATATATATATATATATATATATAGTTTAACCCAGTGCCTACAGATATACATATATATACATATATATATATATATATATATATATATATATTTGTGATGTATTCGAGAAGATAAAGGAGTACAGCTCTCAAAGCCTAGTAGATTGTTTAGTATCTGACACTGATGCCACTGCACAGGCTTTTCTGTCCATTCATGTCCAATGGCTTATCATGTAAAGATGTAATGTGTATGACAGTGTGACGGTGATGCTCCAGCCCATACTGTCATACAATATGAAATACATGTTCATCAAATTTAAGTTTAAGGATCTAAGATTATTCAGAAAAACTTGAAATCATTGACCTCCTCTAGTTCTTCATTCTGTAGGTGTATTTTAAAATTTGAGCCCACAAAACCTATATATATATATATATACATAATTTATTTATTTGATTTGATTTTTTTGTTGTTTTTTTTTATTTTATTTTTTATTTTTTTTCCAATACAAGATGCTGATGTTGCAGCCACTGATGAATATCATCCACGTCTGATCATTCTACAGAAAAGAAAATGTCACTCAGTCATCTAAGGAGTTGCATTCTCTTTTAGAAATAGTCTTTTGACTCGGTGCACTGGAGAAACACCGCCAAAATAATGGAGTAGTATTTTGGTTTTACCATCACGGCAATGGTTGTAATTAAGTAACACTAAACATGCTGTTAAAACAGAAGGGCCTCAACAATAATAAGTTATGTGAGTGTATTTCATTCTTAAAATATAAAAAGATACACGGATACAAGAAGTGTCAAAAGTGTTCCAAGCCCTGACATTTAGCAAAATATGTTCTGCATCTGTTGATTTTAAATATGCAGCCCCATGGAGAAGTACTGAATAATTGAATCATTCTGCTACAATTACTGAATGCCGCCATGTCTCATGTTTTTCATCTGAATCCATTTAGAAACAATGTTTTACACTAAGGCGTCTCTTTTGTGCTCAGACTAACAAAAACACAACTAAAATTCAACAAGGACTCCGCTGTGGGGACGCCTGCCCGCCACGCTCTCTTGTGTGTAGCAAAGTGACCTCCATGATAAATGTTTCCAAGAGCAAAAAGTGAATTTGACATTGGAGTGATTTTAATTTGAAATGTAAATGATGCTCTGAGTGCAACGTAACACTTTGAAACCTATTTTATAATGGTTACAATGCATAGTAATATGATGTGACATGATATTGTGGTATTCACATGCTATCCAACACACAGGTATGCCCTTTAACATTTCCTAAATTAAACCTTCCTAAAGTTACATAGCGTTCTCCTGCACGGGCTGATTTCCTTAAATATTAACCGCACTGTAAGCGATACGCTGTGGAGCCAGCTGTGGGAAAGTAATGTATAGTTTCCCTGAGAATCCGCCGCACCTCCAGTGCTCACACAAAGGCAATAGTGAGCTGTTGTCCAGACCTTGACCTTGCAACTGGTATAGCTAACATGGCTGGCCTATAGTGCTCCACGGGGACCAGCAGATCAGGTGTTGTCATGCTGTCTCTGGAGCAGACACATTTACAGACCACAACAAGCCCTGGTCCTCTGGGAACACCCGGATCTTGTGTCTAAATCTGTTTGCCAAACAGGGTCCACAGCAACCTTTTTTTTTTTTAACCACAGTATGTATCTCATTTACAGTGGGGCTGTGATCGTGGTTCCAGAGAGGCTCCACGTGTTTTACATGGCAGTCAACTGTGAATGGGCACAGGTCGGAGCTTTGTGTGGGAGTTGTGGAGCTTTCAGCAGGACCGGGCCCGTCTACAGAGACACTTTTTACACTCGGGCTCGCCATTCCTGAGCTAGGATCAACACGCAGCCCCTTGATCTTCATATCTCACCTGCCAAGCAACACAGAGGGGGAAAGACATCTTCACAGGGAGGCAGAGGGGGATCAGTGAGCCACTGGAGTTCATGATAATGAAATAAGTCATGTCACGTAAGGGCGGACTCAGACACGAGGTATGATAAATCTCCCACGTGTGCGATCAGAGCCGGCTTTACGGAGATAATGTTACAGTTACATTGTCCCTTTAACTGGGAAAATAATCAGCTTTTGACAGGGTGGGATTACCGGCAAACACACCATCATGTAATCCAGATGCGGTTTGAGTCGGAGTTGGAAGTTTATTTTCAAAGGGGTTACAATCAGTAATTTAGATGGATCCCCTGAGATGATGTGATATCAGAGTCCCAATGAAATATGTCAAAAAACCCAAAAATGTGAAAGTACAGTGCTGTAATTTATTTACTTTTTGTGGAAAACCTGCATGTGCAAACTGTGTATCACAAATCATGTGTTGCAAAAATATCGTCACAGTTACAAAGACAAATATGCAATTTTCAAACGGACTGAACGGAGCGAGCCGAGCCGTGGGCGAGTACAGTGTTAACGTTTGTGAGGAATGAGTCCTCAGGCTCACAGCACTGAGCCATTGTCCTTCAAATCTCAAGGGGATGGAGCCAATATCACAAATCTGGTCAATCACCGGGGGGGGGGGGGGGGGGGACACTCAACTTTCACCCAGGAGGATAAGAGCCTGAATGGGTGCAGAGTTACTATTATGCCCCTGGAAAATACTCCCATGCTCCCCTCAGGATACGAATAAAACCAAACTGGGCCCTGGTGAGCACTGAAAATGTATCAGTAACCTTGAATTGATTTTTTTTGTCTTTCCTCATCTTGTAAGAAATGTTTCAAGATGAGGAAAAAAAAAGAAAATCATAACAATAATAATAATAAAAAACAACATTAACCCTGAACACTTATGTTGTCAGTTAAGTTACAGATATATTTGCAGTTTTATGTTCTTATCAAATATATACTTACTGTAATAATTATACTTACTGTAAGTACACACCTGCAGTATACAATGGTGTCAATGCAAACTTGTTGTGTGCTCTTACACAAACAGAATACTTATACTAAAGTATACTTTTATAAACTAGAAAGTCGACGAGGAGTAAATTGTATAACCAGTACCTATAATGTCATTATAGTATAGTTTACAGTACTGTTGCAGTACAAAATAAAACTTAGATATTAACTAGTTGTGGACTCAAAGTTCACTACTCCTGCACCTAAAGAATACTTTATTCATAAACGAGAGACTCAACAAGAAATATAGTAAACTAAAATGATCTATAAGTTAATTTTGTATACTTTCATAAACTAAACCGTGGGCCAGAAGTAATGTGTATAATCAGTGCCTATAAGGTCACCTATAGTATAGGTCATGGTACTGTTGCAACACAACATAAATGTAAACTAACTGTGTCCTCAAAGTTCACCATTCTCATACTTAAATTATATGTAGTAGAAGACTAGTCCAAAGCAATATTGAAGTTACACACTTAAAATTATACTGCTAGTACACTGATGTTGGTGTAATTGTTACATAAAGTATACTTGGGAAATATACTTAAACTTAAAATGAACTTGAAGTAAGCGTCTTTTCTGTAATGGATAAAAGGGAGCAGAAAGAAGCATGAAGAAAATGTTCACAGCATAATTCACTTTGATTGCCAAACCCTCATTACACAATTCGGAAAAAAAGATTCACATAAGCACACTATTATGTTTTTTTTTTGTTTTTGTTTTTTTAAAATCGTGTCTCTTTTATTTTGTTAAAGGGGCTGAATTATGCAGACCTCAAAGATAAACAAATAAAGGTTCAGCTCTCTGATGAGGTACGTTCTTTTCCTCTAAACCAAACCTGTTGGACCATAAATAAATCTCCAATCAAAATGAAAAGCAGGAGTTTGATTAACAGCCATTATAAAAGCAATAAAGCAAGAACTTGAAAGGGAATTTTCAAATGGAAAGAAAAATCAGTGAACCGTGTCCGTAACGGTTAGTTTTCATTTTTACCTCTTATCTCCGACCAAACACTGAAGGGTGCAGGGCTCTGCTGCCAGCTGATTATTGATAAATAACAAGAACATCATGTATCACCAGCAGTAGCTCTGAAGGGTAAAACTGTCCAGATCAGAGTCAACAGGGACCGTGTCGGCTCTGGATCAGCCATGTGAAAATCACATCAGTCTCTGGTGTCCCTCCTGTGAGAGCTGCCGCAGCTCACAGTGGGGATCGCCACAGAAACAACAAACTCCGTCCAATCTGTCTGACTGGACCCACATCTCTTGTGTACCATTTGTTTATGACCTCTGTCTCTATTGTGATTTGAGGACTGAGCTCTTTCAAGTGACAGATGGGTGGCACCTTTGAACACGTCATGTGGTCCTCCGGGACACCGTACACTTACACCAGGAGCTGTGTGTTCATGAAGCCAGGGCGTTAACCGGCACTGGAGGATGATTCCCGACAAAACAAAAATACTGTGATTGTCCTGGTTTTGAGCTAGGTTTGGGTTTAAAAAAAGCACAATCCAATCCTGTCATATCACCAGAGCATCATAAATGGGTCCACTCAATGCAACCAAACACACTTTAAAGGGAAATCCACCCTAAAGCAGATGTTTTAACATGTTTTTCTAATCCTGCGGTGAAGTTGTATTAACACAAACCATGTCACCTAATATCAAGTGATGATTTTATCAACTGACGTTATTTTGATTTGCTTCTTTAGCACAGAATTAATGACTGAATCAAGGGAGAACTGGAAACCCCAACGTCTCCCCATCCAGGTGAGTTATATTTTAATGTCAAGCAGCACTCACCGCTGTAAATTAAATGATATGTCTATAATCCACTATAATGTCGTGGGATTTATTTAAGTATTTACTGTCTGCGGAGCAGCTGCAGGATTTGTCTCATGACATCATCACTGCGGTCCATCTGGGCCAAGTCATGAATTAAAACCGGGCTATACATCACTTGGAAATTAATGCATGTAAATTATATTTTTGGCTTCATCTTCCCTATAAAAAGAGACATTTACTCCAGCGTCAAGCCTGGCAGCAGTGTCTCACACAGGTCCTTCATCACACTGGATGAAGCCATATCACTGCGTCTGAAGAGGTGTCGCTGAAAAGGAGCACAAGGTGTTGAGGGCAGAGGGGGCTGAGGTGAACCATGTGGGTGGGGTGATGACTTCAGCAGAGCCTGGGGCGCCCCTTTCATTTACAGACGTCTCTCCGCTCGCACCTCCTGGTAAACATGAAGCAGAGGAATGATTGAAGAATCAGGAGGACAGGCACCAGGCCGGCTGAGGGCCTCTAAACAGCACAATAGATAAATTGTTAGGATCCATCTGGTTCTTGTGAATTTAGCCTTTTAGATTGTTGCTGGCGAACGCGTGAGAGCACCAGAGCATTTTTATAAATGATCAAAGCTCACTTTGTAAGGATTACAAAAGCGTTTGACATGCCAAGCAGCGTGACCGTTGTGCTGTGAAAATGTGTCAGGATCAAACAAATTATGAATTTGCACAAGTCAGGGAAGGGTGCTGAGAACTATTTTGACAGGAGTAATTTAAGACAATCAACTAAAACTCATGGGCAGTCATTAAATAAATTGCATTAAGTGCCTCATGATTGGATTATCTCCTACACAAAGGGAATCACACAGTAACTCATGATACCATACGATGCGGGATGCAGCAGTGGCGGTCCTAGCTTGCATGACGCCCTGGGCGAGCATCACCTTAGCGCCTACTTCAGAACCAAAAAACACAGTAACAGTTATAATAACGGCATGGCAAAATGACATAATTGACTTTACGTGTAAAATAAGCAATACAAAAAATGGATTCAATGAATGCAGACAAATAATTTTTTTTTTTCTTTTTTGCAGGTGCTCATGCTGCCCCTCCATAAATGCCGCCCTGGGTGGCTGACCATAAAGCCCAAATGAGGAATTGCCCCTGACAGCCAGTCTGCAATAATACATCAATTGCAAGACAATCATAATATCTGTCTAACTGAAAAAATACAAAATGCCTATAGCAAAAAAGGTAAAGTGCAGAAAATATGAATGTATTTACTGCATTTTGGTGTCCATTTCTCGTCCACATAGGGCTCACTAAGTTCTTTTAAATCCATCTTAATTAAGTTTACAGAAGTTTACAACACAAGGAGTCAAAGTAGAGAAATACATGTTTGAATTAATTGCCATATTTAGTCTCACCAGTCGTTAACAACAACTTACAGTTTTAAATCCTGTAGCTTTACAGTGGCGGGTAAGAATGAAGTGTTCTTAGGAGTACAATCAACAAGTTGCCATCTGAATAATTAAAACCAAAAGTTTTGCCAGTAGTATGAGGAGGATCTGAATTCGGGCCTCTGCTGCCAATTTTCCCTGAAAACGGAACCTTGAAATAAAATCCACTTAAGCCCTCTGTCTTCCCCTCCAGAGTGTAGTTAAATCCTGGCTGTGTATGGACATGATTACAGAGTGCCATGGGTCTTACATCAGTGCAGAACCTTGACTTCCAGCAGGAAACCTGGTGCACGGGTCAATTATGGCAATACCTTGTTTTGCTTAAAGATGGAGGATGTGTTCTTCATGCTCAAACACACAGGCTCCACCTGAGATTTAAACTGTAACAATGTCCACTTCTACTTCCCAAAGTGTAAATAAATAAAAGGGAGCTTGTAGGAGGTATATCGCTCCTGGCAGAAAGTGAGGATGTGGGGTTATGGGGAGATGCTGGCGTGCTCCTGTGCTGCACATGGCTGCAGTGAGGCCTGCGAACACCGCTGCCGGCGGCCCACAGCGGAGACAGATCCGTTTGCTCAGCAGCTAAGCGCGGACACGGAGATGCTCCTTTCACACTGAGCTGAGCACCAACAATCAGGGCTTTGTCAGGAAGGCATCTGCTGTTACAGCTCACAGGAAGAATACATGTCTCTTTTAAAAAAAGTGCACTCAGTGGGGTTAGCAGAGTTAAAGATAAGCTGGCGTCATGTCAACAGATACAAAAATGTATGTATGTGGTAGGATTTTAACAGTGGCATACAGTCTTTGTTTCGTGAAACCTGAAGGATACAGAAGCATGTCAACCTTGTCCAAGAGAAAAGTTTAACAGTCCTTTTGGGATCATGTCTTTAAATTAATATTGTCACTAAAATGGGCCCTGGGGTATTTTGTCAGTGTAGCTTTGCTCAGTTAATGATGCTTTCAACAGTGAAGCAAATGGGAACAAACCAGCAAAGAGATTCAAGTGAAAACTTAGGTAGCAGCTACAGTACCTTGCTTTTCTAATTGTCAGTTCAGTAGCTGTGTGTTATTGAAATTCCTTCCATAAAGGCTTAGAAACCAGACTGGAATTCATAGCAAATAATTGACAAGAAAGGACACGCCAACGCTCTCTTCTGGCAGACCCGCTGAATACATTTGTTCATTGAAATTACATATTAACCAAACCACAATGGTAACAATGGAGCCCGAAAGCGATGATTTGCATTACTACCAAATACCAGCCAACCCTGTCCGTCTCACATACCCAGCATTGCAGACACCTTCAGATGAGGACAAACCATAATTGTAAAATAAATATTTGCCAGGTATCTGCCGATAATATAGTGATTACATGACAAAACAAACAACCCTCCCTATAAAACCACATCCTTGTTGATCAGTTAGTGAATCATACAAGATATTTTTTACACGATACATCATGACCTAAACTAGAGGGTGAACTGCCTATTTTCAGTCACCAATCATTAACACTGGTAGTCTGTTTTCTGAATTCACTTACCATAGAGGACTGAACCATTGAAATGCAAAATATGACAGCGTATTTATAAACCTTTCCACCTTCAATGTGTGAAAAAACTATAAAAAGGTTCTTCTTGTTGTTTTTGCCATCTTTTCTTTTCAACTATAATCAACCCACATTACATTTGAAAAAATGTGTTATTAGGTTATGGTTACATTACCAAGGATAACTTGATTTTATATTCCAATGTCTTTAAAATATATGGAAATTTTGGCCTTTGTCTCATGATAACCAATGCTCTATTAACTCATGAAACATACGCGGTTACTTCAGTGCTCTGCTTTGCTTTTACTGGAGCAAAGTCTTAATGCTGACTCTGATTAAAAACAGCAGCAGAAAATACATATATACGAAAGAAGCAGTATCTCATATATTGAAGAAGACACACAGTGCGACTGTACTTTGCACTTAAAATCCAATTGCCAAGACGAAAACAGTTCTATCAACCGCATATGCTGATAGTGTAAAATGCAATGAAAAGCTTTTGATTTACTCATGATAAAATATTTGTGGAACTCAAATTTGTGTAACTGAACGTAGGGAACAGATTCCCCCCCCATCTTCATTGGAAAGTAATTCTTTTGATTACATCCAGTTTTTTCATCTAAATTGCAGTATTTTCAGTGTTTGCTCATGAGGTTAAACATACCTATTCAAATTTGATTAGATTTTTTCTCTTTATGTTACCAATTTCAACAATTGCCATGTTATCTGTATTCAGTAACATACTGTATTTCAAAGTGGACTGACCTCTTATAAATACCATCCATTCAGGTGACATGATTTGATTTTCAGAAAAAACACAGTGCTACAACTTCAGGTCTATTTACATGTGGAGTGACACTTCTTCACAGATAAACTACAGCCTAACTGCACCATCTTGTGTCCACTTACAGACATGACTACAGAATAAAGGACAGATAAACCCACTGCAAATCTACCTTGGGGGGGAAAAAAGAAACATAAAAGCCAAATCTGATTTTTGGAACATTTTATTACTTTTTTTGACAAATATATATGAAGGATTTCCTATTAAGGAAACATTCTTTCAAAGATACGTTTACAGCAAATTCATTCCTGCAAAGAGACAGGAAACATGGGGAAATCGTCAGAAGACGTGATGGAACTAACCATTTCTATTTGTGCCCAGGAAAGGTAAGGGTGCAATTTCATAATTATGATTCATGACAGCTGTACAGAAGTCAGTCAACGCCAATGGGACATTTTTCAACATCTGTATTATCATGATACATGGGGTGAATTATTAGTTCTGCATCAAGGCACACACGCATTGATAACCTTCAGTGGAGCATTGTTGTTTTTTTGCCAAGACATTGGTCCCATTGGGTAGTACAACTGTACAACCTACAGAATAAAAAACAAAACATAACATAGGGCTTGGTTTGCAGGATAACAACAAAAGGAAATCTCAAAGAATTTAGATCAATAATGTACACAGAAATTGTCCAGAACATGGGACCTCTATTAGGATTGAGACACATTAGTTCCTAAGTATGGTGGTGGTGACATCTCGAATGCATTGCTCACATTTGATAGCCGTGACGGAAGACCTGCAACTCTTACAGAGGATGTAGCTCAGTGAGGGATCGCTTTTCCTGCAGCATGAACTCCTGTAAGCTTCTTTTTCCCTGCCTGAAGTTGCTCTCCCTCCTTGAAAACGGCAAGATGACTTGGAGTCTGAGGAGAGTTTCAATGTTACTAAAACTTCTTATCTGTGATGTCTTGAGTGTATCAAGCACAGTAGTTGGGAGATAGCCTGCCAGGGGATCCAACCATTTCTCCTTCCACGACTTCATCTCAGTGTGAAGGGAGGCCTGATCTGGCAAGTCTTCCTTGTACAGTCTGAACACAAGACCACTAAGAATGCTGGTTTCTACTTTGGACATTGCGTAAGGCACAATCTCCAGACATCTCAAGGTATCCAATACCTTTTCTGTGAAGAGGTCATCAATTTCTGCTATTGAGTGTTCGACAACTTTCAAGCTTACTGATTCTTTGTAGAAATCACTCAACGGCTCCAGAAGCACTGAATGCAACATTGTTACATGGAGTTTAGAAGCAAGTCCAACAGCTTCCTCAAACCAGGACTTGTGATGGGTGTCAACATCACTCTCTAGTTTACTGAGGGATGCTTTGAGATCAGGCAAATTATTCACAGCAAGTAACATATCTAAGGGTTTACCCTGAAGAGCCTGACTAAGCTTTTGAGTCACACTCAAGATGTTCTTCTGCACCACAGTTGACAGAATGAACTCAAAGTTTCTGATTGCATCAAAGAACTGTGATGCCTGCTGCTGGTCTGAGGTACTTCCCTCCCCCTTCAGCTCATTCAAACATAGCATGACAGCTTCTAAAATCTCTACCATCACCTCGTGCATGTCATGACTCTTCTCCCAGTTTTTGATGAGTTTGTCCCTCAGCTCATTGCCCTTTACTTCATCGTGCTGAAACACATGAATGATCATGTCTTCCAGTTTGTTCTGGCGTTCTGCATCCTCTGTGAGCCAATGTAGTATTTTGCTTATGAGAACTGCTCCATCCCCTGCTTCTTCAGCAGTAGAGGATCTAGCCAGCCATACATTAAGAGATAAGGCAGAGCTGACGCTTCTTACAGCCTGGGGGTATTTCTTAGCTATAGCTGAACTGACAGCCCTCATCTGAGCTCTTACTTTACCAACACTCAACAAGGCCTGTCCTCTACAGTACTCCATGTTGAGCCCCCACTTCTCAGACAGGGCAGTCTCAATAGCATCTGCAAGGACAGCTGAGTCTTCAACAAAAGGGATGAAAGCCAATGTTTCCTCACACTGGATGTCCTCTTTGTTTAGGTACCTGATGCACAATGGTACATAGAGCTCACTGTCGATTTCAACAGCTTGTTCAGTTATAATTGTGAAGAACTGAGAGTCCCACAGTTCCTTGAGGATTTCTTCACGAAGCTGTGGCTCATAGAAAGAAACTGCTTTTCTTGGTCCTGGAGCAACCTCCAGCGTCACATTACCATCAGCGGGCTTCTCTGCTACACTGGAGGCATGCAATTCTGGTGCTGCTGGTTTTCCTTCAGTGCCACCTGATTTGAATAAAAAAAAATATATGAAGGTCACACATACAACACTACCCAAATATCTCATTATTTTTTTCTTATAATTAGAATAAAGACAGTGATATATTTAAATCATGTGCTTACCACTGTCCAACTTTTGTCTTTGTAAGGTTCCCATTACCTAAAAAAAAAAAACGTGGCAGTGATTAGAATAGCTTCAAAAATACTGTAATTTTGTTTTTTTATCCAACAATGATCTATTTACATAAGAACTACTTAAAATGATTTTAGGTTACCTGGGAAAGGCATTGACTGCTCTCTGGATCAATCTCCATACACTTCTCAATGACATCCGGCAGTCTCTGCAGTGTTGTGCAGTGCGAGAGGAGCATCACACGATCCATTCTGCTGCCTCTGCATACAGTGTTTTTCAACAGATCCCTCATGGAATTGAGAGTGGTCTTCATCAGGTCGCACTCCATACTGACACTCGGCAGGACAGCTACTAGCCTCAGCAATAAGGTAACAGTTGGGTGGGTCTTTGACTCAGGATGGACTAATGTTTCAGCGATAGATGTTGGAGGAGAAACATCCTGGTCCTTCTCTCTCCAGACAGAGGCCCAGGTGTTGATTTCCTGCTCGGCAGCTTCAGGCTCAGGAAGATCTGCAAGGTAGAGGCTGAATGGCTTGTCTGTGGACTCAGATAGAATAGGATTGCAGGAGGGCAGCAATGACAGAACGGAAAGGGCCTTCAAGTGGCTGTCTGAGAAGCTGTACTTCATTTCATCAATGAGACTTTTGAGGAGAGGAACGCTCAGATTTTCTCTGTAATAGATCTCTGGAGATTCATAGTTGCTGGCTTCCTCCGAGAAGCAAACTTGCTCAGGAGCTACCCTGGTTGCTAGCTGGAAGGCCTGCTCAAACCAAGAGGAGTGAACAGTGCTCACATTTTCTAACATCTTGTTAAGAGTCTCTATGATCGAGGGGATTTTTTCCATTTCACAGAGAATATCAGCAGGGTTTCCACAGCGGAAGACAGTGCTACAGTTACGAAGAGGAGCACAGGCATTCTTCAGAATCACAAGGGTGACAATGAAATCCATATTTCTCAAAGCTGTTGAGAGAACTTGTGCATGCATTGACTTGGAACCTATGGTACTGGAACTGACGGCATCTAGACAGCTGAGGATGCCCTCTAGCGTGTCAACGAGTATGTCGAAGAAGTCCTCTCTCTTTTTCCACTTCGAGCAACATGTTTCTGGCATTTCTTCCAGGGCCTCTCTTGGCATATTCAAAAGCCCATCAACAGCCTGTTCAAGCTGTCCCTCCAGACAGGGAGATTCATCAAAGAACAGCAAAAGATCTTCCGTGATATCCAGCATCTTGGCTACTGAAGGACAAGGCACACTTCCTGCCAGCCAATGGGCAAGGCCGCAAGACTCACTGGGTGTTACAACAGAGAGTGGATAGCTCTTGAGGAAATCCAAAGACATTTTCTTTAGGCTTTGGTAACCCGAGCCCAAGTGCATGAATGCTTGTCCACGACACTGGGACATTGGTAAGCCCCAGTCTTCAGTGAGAATCTTTGCGAGGTTATTCGCTTGTGTATCAACATGAAAGTTCTCTCCAAAAGGAAGGAAACCCATGAGCTCAACTTTTGGAGCAGATTCTCCAACATACCTAACAAAAACAGGCAGATGTGTCTTGTCAGCAATTTTCACAGGTTTGTCTGTGATGAGTGAGAAGAATGGCGATTCCTGTATTTCCTTGAGTATGACATCTCTGATTCCATTTATGAGGAGGTTCACTGTTTCATCATCACCTATACAAGGTGTGCATTTGCTCTGACTTCCAAACCAGTGGCACATGCTGAGCTCCTGGTGGAAATGCTCTCTCTCCTCCTCTGGCAGGTCACACAAACTACTATTCTTTTTCCCCAGTAGTGCAGCCAGTCTGAATACAGTGGCCAAGCTTTGACGATTGTCTCCTGCGTGACCATTCTCATCTGCTGGTTTAAGATCTTGGTCATCAATCTTGCCGGGAGATTGCTGAATGTTAGGCTCTTCAGTTTCTTCTTTGATGCAATCAACTATATATGACAGGGAGAGAAAACATCAAAGAGGTTATCACATTTATATCATGGAAAACAACAACAAACTTTTAATAACTGGGTATTGACTGTGGGTATGTACTTATAATTTGTAGGTGCTGTTAAGAAATGTATTTAAAAAACACTTAACAACCATACCTTCCATATTATTTTCAGAATTCCTGTTAAAGCTTTTGGCTTCCTTGTCCTGTAAACATACCAAGGAAAGAAAATTAGTTAGACACTCAAAAAGAATAAACTAGAAATGCAAAAGTCGTTGCATAAGTTCACCCAAAAAAGAAGATGGAAGTTTGGGTGAAGCTTCGTAGCCCACAAAACATTTCTGGAGCTTCACAACAATACAGTAATGTTTTCAGTTTAGCAGCTAAATAATATATCTATCCAAAGTAAGGTGGGATCTCAGGGCTGTATAGACCCATGGTATGTTTTTTCTTGTTTGTTTTTTACATTTTTAATCAAGTCCCCAGCATCTTCAGTTATGGAAGAGAATGCTCCAACAATGTCTTGCTGTGAAACTCCAGAAATGTTTTTGCGGATTACGAAACTTCCTCTGACTTTCCATGTGCATGAGGGCGAGTAGACAGCAACGGATTTTTCCTTTTTGGGTTACTTGTTCCTTTAAAGAATGCAAACACATACCAGACAGATACCCTCCAGGGCTTGTGGCGTGACCTTCAAACACTGGGTCACCATGTGGTCCAGGTCTCGGCTGAAGTCCGTGCCCACTTGCAGCATAGCCAAGCATGGGGACCTGTCTTTGGGATTTGTATTTCTCAGGTACTCCTGGAACTTCTTGTGGCGCATCACAACACCACAGTCCTCCAGTGCTGTGCTGGGTAGCACAGACATAATTCTCAGCAGCACATTGATGTTCCCAAAGTACTGCATGAGTGGCAGACGCAGTGTGTGAAATATTGATCCTGGTATGGTCACGGATGCAACTTTGGTCTTCCATGTTACTCTCCAACAGCACAGCTCTGTGAAGAAGTTGTCAGAATCTGGAAGATCACTGCTGTAGAGAGGTGGTTTGGACTTTAAGCTCTCAAACATGTAACTCACTGTGACTGAGCATGGAACCAACGAGAGGAAGTTGAGAGCTTCTTTGTGGTCTTCTGAAAAATGATCCTTCACAGCATTGATAAGGTTATCGATTAGGGGCACACTTAAGCCATCTTTGTAAAAACCGACAGGCTTTATCATTCCATCTCTTGGCAATGAGGTTTCAGGCACTTCAATCTGCACTCTTAGACTCTGTGCAATTGCACAGGCCTCGTCAAACCAGTTCTGGTGAAACACCTTCATATTTGTTTTTACTCGGTTCAGAGTGGCTACAATACCAGTGATTTGGCATAGCTGGGATGCAGCACTGAAGTGGTCCTTCTGAAGACCTGCACTCAGCTCTCTGGTGAAAGACGCTGCATTCTTCAAGACGACCATAGCAATGATGAAATCAAATTCCATCACCTTGCGGAGAAGTGCCCCAGCTTGTTCAGACACAAAGGCTTTCCATCTCTGTGGGTTGTTTTTTATTTTCTCCAGACATTCAACGAGGGTCTCGAGCATCTGCACAAACACCTCGTAAGAGTCATGCTTCTCTTGCCAAATGGCACAGTACTTCCCCTGATACTCTTGGACCTTTTCATAGCTCTCTCTCAGACCAAAGGCTATTACATGGTCTAGCTGTTTTTGTAGAGCAGTGCTGCTGCCAAAAAACATCAAAACCTCTTCAAATGTATCCAGGGCTCTCTTAACAGCAGGCACTGGGATGGATTTTGACCACCATGTGTTGAAGGAGTAGGAGGAGCAGTGTGTGCTTATAGCAAGAGGATACTTCTCCTGGACCTTGCAGGCAAAAGCTTTCAGCTTGTACGAAACATCACCAGAGCCTAGGTATGCTTGACCTCTGCAGTTATTAAAATCAAGACGCCACTCAACTGTTACTATTTCCTGGAGACGTTGTACCATGGCATCGCAATCAAGATCTGCCTCAAGGAATCCCATCAACTCCAATCGCATCACATCAAAACTGTCCACAAACCGAAGGAAAAGTGGAAGACAGTCTTTCTCCCCAAACTTCACGACACGATCAATGAACAAGGAAAAGAACGAAGTCCCCACTTCCATGAGGATGCCCTCCCTGACTGCATTCTCGCACACAGTGAGAACTTCTTTCATTTCAGACTTGGTCACGTACTCAACCTCTCCATCCTGAGCAGAAGCATCACTATGTTGCCTGCTTTTACTGCTGTATGCAGCCGTCACTGCGGCCTGCAATGCAGATTTAAGAGCTTCTCTATCAGTCTCTGCACACTTCATTTCCACAAGCCTTTCAGCATCCATCTCTAGGTTAAGAAGTTGTATTTCTTCTTCGGTGTCCTTTTCAGCATGGTTCCCATGGGTCGTCACTAAAATAAGAGGTGAAAGTAATCTTGTCAATTGCGATTTAAGTTTCTAGAAAATCAGCAAATAAACAACTGCATATTTTATGGAAATTTGCGCTAGTCATTGAGACTCAAGTCTAATAGTCACTTAATTTCAATGTTTATTTTTTCTAAATGTGGCCATCATTGTGTGTGCTGCCCACCATAATGTCTACAGCTCTTTTATGAGAACAACATTCTCATTGTATTTTTTACATTTCTGAGACAGACTAGCCAAGTAGGTCAAAGATGCAGCATGCCCAAAAAGTAAACTATTTCTAAGTCATCTCACCTTTGGGAGGCTTCTCCTTTGTGTCATCATCCTGTAACACACAGAAAGTCATTTTAGTTAGAACAGTTGTTTTGCCACTAGAGAGGACAAGGCAATTTTAACAAACAGACAATTTTACTTTGCTTATGAAAATCTACTCACAACTTGCAGCAACTTCAGGATGTCTGGATGCTTCTGGACATACGAGTCAACCATTTGTTCAACATTGAAGTGCACATCTTGGTTCACGTAGACATATGCCATCCTGCATTGTCTTTGGTCCTCTGGTGTGCCACTCAGGTAGGCATGGCAACGCTCTAGTACCATATGGTATTGGCCATACACATCTGCCTCTGCATTTACACATGGGACAGTGCCCAACACCCTCAGCAAGCTCTGGACATTCGGGTAGAAGCCAATATCAGGGATCTTCAGTGTAGCGAACACTGTGGTTGGTAGGATCCTGCGCTTGCTTGCATGCCTCCATTTCACTTCCCAAGAACCAAGCTCTTCATAGAATGTGTCAGGCCTTGCAAGGTTGTTCAAGTTGGCGTCTGCTACTTTATCCCTGCGAATGCTGAAATTGTGGTCGGCCATGTAAGATGGCACTAGCGAAAGCCATCGGAGAATCCTCACCATCTCTGTGCTGAATACTCTCTTCACCTCTGCAACAAGATACTGCAAGATAGGCCGGCTTAGAGTTTCTCTGTAAAAATCATCCAGTGGTGTTTCGGTTGGGTCTTCTTGGTCTATCTCTGGTTTAGTGACCTCCACTCCCAGCTTCTTTGCTCTGCCGACTGCATCTGAGATCCACTTCCTGTGGAATATTGCAAGCTCTTGTTGGTATTTGCTCACCAGTTTTAAGGCATTGGAGATTGTGTACTGCAAGGTACTGCTGATGCTAATTATTCCCCTGAGACTCGAGTTGAGTATGCTCACACAACAGAGGGTGTTCTTCAGAACAACAAGTGTGATGATGAAATTGAAATTCTTCAAAACTGGCTTGAGCTTGGCCATCTGCTCAGCAGTATCTTCATCTACCTTTGATATCATCTCATTGATGCAGTTCAGGAATGGCTCCAGAATATCCAACATGGTCTGGAAGGCATCAGTGCCATATTCCCAATTCTCACTGACAGCTGCCTTGATCCTTTCCGCTTCCCCTTTTACATGCCCGTATGTCAGCTGGATCTTTCCCTCCAATCTTCTGAACAGCTCTGGTGCTCTCCTGAGTAATGAGGCCACCTCCTCTACAGTGTCTGCAACACTTTGAATAGAGGGCACAGGCATGCAGCGAATAATCCATATGTTGAAGGCATATGGGTCACTCGGTGACAGAACTACTTGAGGAAACTCCTGCAGAATCCTGCAGGTAAGGTCTCGCATTTTCTGACACATACTGCCTGTAACAAGATATGTCAGTCCTCTGCAGTGCTCCATCCTCAGCCCCCACCTATTTCGCAACTCTGAGACAAGCATGTAAAAGAGATTTTCTGCGTCCATGTCGCATGGTAAGAACCCAATGAGGTGCTTTTGCGGGAACCCATCTACCGTGACAGACCTGATGAAAACTGGGATCTGCTGCTTCCCCTCGATATTTGTCACATCCTGAAGCAAAATGGAGAAGAATCTAGCCAGTCTGAGGCTGTTTTGGATCTCCTCCCGCATGAGGTCTTCACTGAACTGGAGGATCTCTTTCTTGTCAATTTTCTCCACACAGATACGATTTAGAGCCTGCTGGCCTCTTGAACCTCCAATTGGCTCATCAGTGTTGATGTTTGCACCATTGATGCTGAATCCAGTCAGTGCAAGGATTTCCTTGAAGTAAACTTTCAAAGTCTCTTTTGCTTTGTAGTTGGCTATATCCTCTTGGGTTTGGTTCTCATGTCGCAGTTCAGACGTTGCACTGTTCTCTCCAGATAGTTCTCTGATCTCTTCAGGGAATTCTGCTGTTATGTTTTCTGACGGGAAAGGGAAAAAATGAATGTATAGGTTGAGATGATTTGAGATTATTTACAACAGCAGCTAACACATTTTAATTAAAACTCAAGGGCTTTAAATAAGAGGATGTTTAAAGAATGAAGTGAAGCAGTTACTGTACCTTTTGTTTTCTTCACAGAAGTAGGTTCCTCTTCCGACTAGGTAGATGAAAAAGATGGTTACAGATTTGCATTCAATGTTTTAATGTGTGATGGAAAAGCTGGAATATTTTTTAACATTGAATGAAACACTTACAGGATCCCTTGCACGTTTCCTGGTGCAGCCTGATTGATTATTCACAGGCATTGTACAGTCAAATATTGTTGGAACAGCATCTTCCCTTAAGACACAAGTGGAGGCGCTCTGAAAAACAGAAAGCAGTAGGTCACAATTGTATGTTTTTCCTCTGTATCCTATTTGAAATAGGGGATTTCCCAACAACAAGTTTAGATCACATGATATTGAAAAATCTAAAAAAAACAAAACAAAACATAGCAACCCAATTTTTTCATGAACAAAAAATGGTCTAATTAATCAGTGTGAATTAGATGCGTTTTTAAAAAGGTGGTTGGTGCCATTCTTAAACCCAATCCACATAATCATATGGGGCAGCAAAGATGACCAAATTTCCTTGATATTGTGAGTTACCTGCCTATTTGATGCTGTAACTTTGAATGTATAGTCTTTGTTGACAGTGTACCAGAGTGGAATTCAAGTTTTATTGGATAGCATTATATTGTTTCATGGATTGCTCAGATGCATTTCTAATAATAATGGGCAACAGAATTGCTTCTTACCTGATGAGAGATCATAGAAGGCTCAAAGTGCTTTGCACAAAGTCTGTACTGCATATGCAACTGCTCTGGAGGTTCTGGTGCCAAATCTGGACGACAACAGTTGGTCAGCCATTGTTTGCAGCTGAAAAATACAGAAGCAGACAAACATTGGTTGGGGTTACAACCATAGACTAACTGAATACATTAGCCCAAATGCTCCTGCACATTAATCTTCTATTTTCAAAATTCAAGCCCCCCACAAGTCAAAAATGTGTTTTTCCTCTTGCTCCTACAGTTGAATGTTTGAGCTTCACAGTGCAGAATGATGTATGTGCAGAGACACTAGAAGGCTGTTCTCACATTCACTGCAGGTGTAAATTTTCACCCAGATCACTGAAAACCAGACTTTAAGAGGCGGGCCTACGAGCATGATTCGTGACATGACAAATGTTTTGGAAGCCAATCCTTGTTCAATATTTAGCAAATAAAAGTGTGAGGTGGGAACCTGAAACATCCACTTCACATATACTGAAAAGGGACTTCACAGTGAAGCAGGAGACACCTTGTGTCCAACACCTAAACTGGTAATATGAAAAATATTTGCATATTCATACATAAAACGTTTTTGTGACATTTGGAGAATTATCATGTATGCCTTCATACATGAGTGGAGGGGACTTTAAATAATAAATAGACAAACAGACATTAGCTGTCAAAGGCTGGTGAAACAGTTGGCTTTAATTTAAACACTACTCACTGTGATGCATCAGTTTAACATGGGTAAGCGCTGTGACTCTTTGTATTACTGCCACCATAGTCAATTAGGTCCACATGCCACAACAGACCTATTCTACAGGAGGCCTGTGGGCCAACTGCAGCCCTTTAACAGACTCATTCCGAACCTTTCAACATTTCATTAATAGGCTAATTAGCCCATTTATTAGTCATGTCTGTCTCTAAGCACAAAATCCTCTCATTTGATTTAAACGTTTTAACCCAGGTAGGTTTAACGGAGCTCCATGTAACAATCTGTAGCGAGTTGCAGGTCTTAATCACATTGTTATTGTCCATATGTGAGCAGATGTATAGTGACTTGAAATATTAGACCTTGCCCGTGTCTCTCTGTTACCTATACGAGGGTGTGGATGATGAAAGTTGTATTTCTTTGTGAAGGACTCATGGTGACTTGTGCAACTACAAGTGGTCACGTCTGCAACAATTACATGGGTTTCGCACACCCACAGACACACTTGGCAAATTCCCCCCCAAAAAAAGAACAAAGTTCCAACTGATTGCTGACTAAAGCCTTATTTATCTGTTTCACTTTCATTCCATCTTTCACTATACTTTTACATTAATTCTCTCTCAATACTGCTTTCAGTCAACTGATTTTATTGATGCACACAAGCACACAGAGCAAAAGGGCAAAAAACACAAAGTCATTGCAGGGCTGGACATGGCTGCGAGATATTTTCAAACTGATTTTACTATCTTTAAACAACTTTTAAGGCATTAAATCGACTCCCTAAGCTCATCTAACCTACCCTTGCTAGACGTACCCAGGCCAAAGGCTGGTGATCAAGGGTGACCAGGATTTTGCCATCAGAGCTCAAAAGCTCTAGACTTCCCTGCCCAACATCCCCAGTTTTTTTGTAATTTCTTAAAAATAGATTTCTGTCGGAAAGCCTTTCTGATGGCTGACCTGTAAATTCTACACCAGTGTGTTTTACGTTTTATTTGCTCTCATCTTTAACTATGGTGGCCTATATACTTAATTTTGTTTTATTCTACTGTATTCTGTGAAGCTTATTTTAACCTGTATATATCTAAACAACCTTGTTTAGATAAGTGATATCTAATAAAATTATCATGATTATTTAATTATTACGGTAAATATTTCCAGATTTTCCTGACTTGAGGGCTATATTTACTGTCCTAAATATATTCAGATTCGGACATTTTAACTATGCTTGTCATCTTATTATAAATGAATTCTACTGAAGTGTTTATAAGCAAGATAACACTAATGTTTGTGCACAACACTACAGGAGTCTCACAGCGATCAAGCAGTGTCAGAGGAGAGGTAACAGCAGGAGGAAGGGAGGCGCTAGACTGCAGTTAGTTCGCAGGGACATCACCTGTTCTAACTACGTACACGCTACAAGTTTTCCATTTATATTGTTCACAAGGACATGTGCGGCAGAATGACTGTAATTGGAGCTGTTTGATTAACAATGGTTACAATAACGCCGAACAGCATCATCAATGGGTGACATGTTCATTTTGCTAAGCTAACGTCAGTCCCTCCACTAACGTTACCGCACCATCGAAACGGTAGGTGTCGTGTACCGATGGCGATTTAAATTACAGCACAAAAAGTTTTTAACTATCGTTTCCCTCCGTTTGCGGAACGGCTGAACACATAAGATAGACGGATAGAGCCAATGTTACATGTTACCGCCCTTCTCCGAGCCTGAATGAGTGGACGGAGTGTATTTCACACGGACTTTTCTTCCAAGAGTAACGTTAGTCTGCGCCATTTTCGACAGAGTTGTGTCACTGTTAGCCAACATGATGTGAAGCTAACGCCAGTGCTAACAGTGGATAGCTAACACATTCATTTTGCATGCTATGTGGCTCATTCTTGACTCACACCTCAATGAAATAAGCAAAACTCTTACCGCTCCGGATCCAGAGGAAAGCTGAAAAGTGGAGTGGAGTTTTCGGATTCCTCTTGCTTGTAATCACAGTTCGCTGCGGCGCAGCAGTCAGTCATTTTGGACTGCAATGTAGCTAGCTAGCACGCTAGCTAGCTTAGCTGGCGGTTGCAAGCTGGCAAGCCTACTGTGAGAAAACCTGCAGGAGAGTCTACAGAATCATGCCTGAGGCAAAACCTGCAACCGACACAGTTGAGTTTCAATGTTATTTTCGCTTAATGTCTCTTCGGCCAACTAAAAAACCTACTCATTACATGCTTTCAAAAGTTGATGTTGCGTGATGAGCCAAGAGTCACCGAAAGCGTGTTATCCCATCAACCAGGAACTAGACTGTGCAGTACAAAATGTTCTCCAGCAGAGGGCAGAATGGCACCGCCGGGCTCGAACAAAGAGTTTCATTGTCAAGATAATTCACATCATATCCACCGAGCAAAGGTGCCTCGAAAAGTCCAACGCTTTTATGACGACTATTTTCTGTTCCGGTATGACAAGACAGAGCTTACTTTATTGTTATGCATGTTAATGTACACATCAGCTTATATGCAATCACTAATAAATTAACTGGCTGTAGCCATGCTCTATTTTGGCTGTTTAAGACACACCATAATATTGTCTGGACATAAATGTTTGTTTTTTTCATTAAACTGCTATGCATGGCAGATGTCTTTTAATTAAGAGTCATGATCAGAATTAATTTCTAATACCATATCTAACCTCACACAGAAGCCTTACAGGACAAGGCTTTCACACTTACTTTGATAGCTTCAGCTGCAGTTTTGCTCTTGTTTTGACTTGATACTCTCTGATTTGGATTAGCTGCTTCCTCTTCACACTTTGTAAAATCAGATTTGATTCATGTTGTTCTCACTGTTGACCTCACATGTTTATATCAACCCTGCATGCACATACCTATCACCTATCATCACCTGGCACTACTGTATCTTTGCATTGTATATGTATTTTTTGTATTTTGTGCAATCTGTTAAATGATATATATGCTACCATGTGCCTTTGCAGAAAAGAACAATGAGTACACTGTTCGAAACATCCAGTGAGGAATAAGTGTATACTCAAAGATGTCTTTTTCTAATTAGAATATTTCAGATATAAAGGTTTTTAGAGGAGAAATGTCTTTATATAAACATGTGCTACATAAATAATTTCACCCTCTTACAATGACAAATGGAGAACATACAGGAGATGGCCTAAAGCGTTGTTGTTCCGAGCCGTGGAACTGGAACACATGATGAATGATAAATAGCATCATCTGTGTTATTGATCACAGCTGTGCTTTTCTTGTTATGATCATTAAAAATGTATACAGTGGAAATTCAGGCAACAATCAATCAGGTTAATAATTTGATAGCTTTATTGTATAAAAAGTAAGCTAAGGAACCCAAATTCTAGAAAATTATTTGTAAAACCTACAAGGCCTATTAGGCACATGTATTGAGTTATTCATTAGATGGATGATATAACAGCTGATCACGGCTCCCCTCTGACACATAGAAGGTTAACGCAATTCAAAAAATCTTTCAACTGGAGACAAACATCCTAAAGAAAAGGGACGGAGACCAGAAACCATTCAACTACAAAAATGTAACTTTGATCTTGGAGGCATGTTCATAAAAGTAATCTTAATATTGTCCACTGCAGATTATTTCTAGACTTAACATAAGAATATCACATTTCACTGATACCAAACACTGTACTGAAGTTTGTGTTTCTGAGCAGACATCGACTCAGCTTTTTAGTCATAAACATTAACTCCGTAATACAGACATAATACCTTACATGCAAGATGGATAGTCATCTTCATTCTACCCAACAATTGTGAGCCTTATTCACACTTATTTGTCATGATCTCCCACTCACAATGTAACAGAAAAAAACTCAAATAGAACTCAGTATTTAATTGTCACGGCACATCTCTAACACAGATATTTTAGGCACAGCCCAGAGATGCTTATTGCCCGTCATATTTACTTTGCACCAGTCATGGTTCTAAATCTCATTTGGAAGAAAAATAAAATCTGCTTAAATCCAGACAGAAATACAAATATACATTTCTAAATTAAAAATTGTCAGCAATCAAATTATAGCTAATAAACAGGGCAGGTAAAAAGAGATTTCATTGTCTTATCAAAGAAATAGTCTCATGTTTTTAAAGCTATTGTATATTGAAATCAGCCCTCTTTTGCTCAATACATCTTAGCCTTGATATTAATATTCAAAAATGTGAAATTATCCATTATTTTACTGGCACTGGCTGGTAAATGTCAGTTATTGGTATCGGCTGAAAAAAAATCCATGTTGTGCATCACAGCATCAGCATTTTGAGTTTTGCAGTAGACCATGTTTCAAAACAGATAGAGTAGAATGATGACCACAGAGATGTATTGAAACCAAGACACCAACTTTTTTATTAACTTACTCAGGAAGGAATTATAGCTTAGTCCCCCTTCTTCAATTTTTAAATGTCAGCACAACATTGGATGACAGTAATATGTAGCTCACATAACTAACTCACACTCATAAAACAAAACAATTTGCAACTTCTTTTCAACAAAGTAGATAATGAATGGTCTTTGATACGAGGCATCAGGACTCATTTCCAACCTGGGAAATTTAAAGCAGTCAATACTTTACCCAAAACACAACATGAAGACACCAAGAACACCTAAGAACAACAGCAAAAACAAAATTAATGTCTGGTATTTATTACTCAAATAATGTTACTTTGCAGTACAGTTTATGCTTCATTCACATTCTTTTAATTTTTTTAAAAAGCGTAAAAGAAGCTACTTCCATATGAACGCTATATAGTAAAAAATAAAACAAAGAAGAGGATGTTTATCTCTTCAAGATAACTCAGTCTGCATGACTCATTGACAAAGCTGTGGATCGTCTGTCTGTAAGCTTAGCTACCATCTCATAACTGACTATGACGCCTCCGCCCTGTCAGGGTATGTCTTCATGTAGACCTCCACTACTGCATCCAGATCATAGCCAACATCATAGTTAACGTTCAAAAGAGCGAGACTTTTTGATTTGAATCTCTCAGGCGTGTTCTCCATGTACATCTGGAAGCGCTTGTACGCCACATCAGAGCTGTCCTCCAGAGCCAAGGTGGGCAGGATGCCGATCAGTCTCAGAACCGCGAGCATGTTTGGGAAGAACTTCACGTCGGCCAGCTGCAGGGTTTCTTGGAGATTGGAGGGAAATGTTTCACCTTTGCCCTTTTTGCTATATTTAACCCACCAACAGTGCAGCTCGGCAGACAGGGTTCCTGCATTAGGGATGTCGTTTTTATACACTTGGATGCTCTCTTCCTCGGGTTCAGTAGACTTGTGCTGCTCTATGACAGCAGGGATCAGTGACAGACATCTCAGAGCCTTCAGGTGGTCCTCGCTGAAGAGTTCATTCAGTTCTTTGATGACATGGTTCACCACGGGAACAGACAGGTGCTCCTTGTAGTAACTCTCTGGTTGAATGGCTCCTGGTTCTGACTGATGCTTTCTCAAGAATGCTCGGGGAACCGTCACAGGGATCTCCATAGCTGTGGCTAGGTTAATGGCCTCATCGTTCCAGAACTCATTGTACACGTCAATGTTGTCCGACACTTCCTTCAGGGAGTGCAACACAGCTTTCAAACTGGTTGCGGCAAAGTAGGCATCAGCTGCTTTCCCTTGCACATTCTCTCCAAATGCTCGTGTCAGTGTCGTAATGTTTTTCAGGACAACCAGCGCCATGACAAACTCAAAATCAGCCAGTGCTTTAGAAATCTCTAAAGCGTTGTGTGTGACTTGATCATTCCACCTCATGTCCTCGTTGTCATGTACGCTGTCCACACAGAGTAGCAATGCCTCTAGGATTTCCATTGCGACCTCGAACGCATCATGCCGTCTGATCCAGTTGGTTTGACAGATCGTTTTCAGTTCCTTGGCTTTCTCCTCTTTGTCTGCATAGAAAACGGAAATGGCATGCTCCAACTCCAACTGCAGTACAGACGACTGACTGAAGAACAACTGAATCTTTTTCAAGGTTGACATGACAAGCTGAACCCCTGACAAAGCCATGCTGTTTGCCAGTGACACGTTCAATGTATAAGTAGATCTTAATGCAAGCACTGCCATGGGGTACTTCTCCATCAGTTTGGCAGCAAATGTTTTTATTTTACCAAGATGTATCCCAGAGCACGAATGGGCTTGACCTCTACACTGTTCCATATCCAAGCCCCATTTGTCAGTCAGTTCAGACAGCAGTTTCTCTGCTAAGGTCTCTCCGTCTCCTTCGAAGGACAACAATCCAAAGAACCTCTCCTGCTGGCAGTTAGCCTGGTCCACATAACGGAGAAAGACGGGGAGGTACCACTCTCCTGAGATCTGCACCAAATCATCAGTAAGTAATGAGAAAAAGCCATTTTGTTTGACTTCCTCCACCAGCTTACTGTGGATGCATTTCTCAAACACCTCAATCATCTGATTGAGCTGAGCTGAGGAGCAGCACTCCTTATTCTCATCGAACTTCGACTTAAGGACTTCATCTCCACTATTCATGCGGTATTCTAACAATGCCTGAAAGCTGCTGGACCCAAGACCATCCTGTTTATTCTCACTGGGTCCTGTCGGGGGAATGTTTTGCTCTCCCAACAGCGCAAGGACCTCAAATAATGACTTGAGATACTCTTTGACCCCATCTTCCTCTGGGGGTGCCTGGACGTCTTCCGTAGCGGTCTCTGCTTGAGACTTTTTGATTTCTAAAAGGGAAAAAGTGACAAGATAAAAATCACATTTTGGTGGGAGAGTCATTGACACGTAGTGAATTTGTGTGTGTTAATGTACTTACTCTTTCTGCCCTTACTCTCCATTTTATCATCTTTGGTCTACAAAAATAAACAGATGGAATAAAAAGGTGATTACCTAAAAACAACAACAAATTATTCCAATTATTATCCCATTATTATTTTTTTAAATTTTAAGATCATTTTATACCCACCGCCTCTTTACCACGCTTCACCTGCCCATTTTGAGGTTGGCTGGGAACATCAAAGATAGTTGGTACAGCATCATCCTTCAACACTGTGCTCTGAGCATCCTGAAACAGAGTCAGAGCATGTTCAGACTGAATCAAAAACTACAAATGTTGAATCTGTTTTAAACCTACATATTCCCTCTACATTACACTACAAACTGGCTTGAATTCAGTGTGTTGTACATTTTACTTGAAGATTGTCAGTTACTGAACTCTGGGTCACGCCTTCTTCTGCAGTTTCAAAAAACACACGTGCAACTCGAAAACACACTTACACGAAGAATTGAAGACGTTTCGAAATGTTTCCCACACAGTCTGTAGTATTTGAACAACTGGTCTGGTGATTTGTCTGCAAGGTCCTGCCTCTGGCATTTCTCGACCCACTTCTTAGACCTGAGAGGAGACGTTGAAATCAAAAAGAAAAACAAGTTTAAATGTCAACAGAAAATATGGCCTCGAGGTTCAGTCACGGTTTGGTGCTCTGTGACTTGAACAACCTGTCATAACATGCTGCACAAATTTCAAGTCCGAAATTATTGTAACATGACTGAGAATCTAATCGTGAACAAATAAATCAAAACAATACATTACATGTAGAAAACAATCCTATGAAATATCAACTGATAGGTATAGATATCATGATCAGGTGCAAACCACACCTCTAGCAGACAGTTGCACAAGTTTTAATCTTTAATGCAGCACAGCAGTTCTAACATGTTAGAATTAAAGTCACTCTCTTTTGTTTGAATTACAAATGCATGTCTCCCAAAACACAATGAATAGTCTGCGTATGAATACAGGTGCAGCAGTAAAGCTGGTATATCAACTAGTTAATTCACTTAATCAGTAACATAGCCAATGAACGTTTTGATAAAGGGTCTGTGCTAGTTACCCAATATATTCTACACAAAGGGCATTTTGAATTCTCAGGAAAAAAAACACAGGTTAAATGTAATTCGTTAATGATGGCTGAGTTCCATCAAGTGCCCAGTGATCATCTACGTTAATGCAGTCGTTCTTATGTTTTGAATTTACACCGGTGCGTGTCCCCTTGTGCCATGCAGGAATGTCTATGGTGCAAAAGGTCTATTCAAGATGATGCATTTATCTTTTCACCCAGCTTTGCCAAAATCACATGAACAATCTCTCAAAAGTCTGAGGATGGAAGCAGAGATCACGTTAAGCAGAAAGCAAGGGCGCGTCAATCTGTCAAACTTTTGAATTAAGTTCGTGTGTTAGGGTAAATACCCATTTACATTTCCCAACATGTTTAATAAAGGCGGAATTCAGACATTAAATATTGCAGAAGCAAAGGCTCGACCGTTCAGCCAAGTTACCCTTGCTTTAAAATGCACGCCTTGTTCTACAAATAAGAAACAAACTGTTCTGTGTAGCAGGGAGCTTCCTGTCCGCTTTAGCATCAGTGTTAGCATCAGTTACCTTTCTTGGTCATACGGAAACCTGAAGAGTGGCTGTGGCTCGAATTTGCCACTTGTACAGTTCGGCACGGCGCAGCGATTTTGCATTCTAAGTTTGTAGCATAAACTTATTCTGCTGAGAAATTCTTTCGAGGACAGTGAACTGTGTTGCTAACGCTAGTTAGCAGTCAAGTCCATTTGGATAACTTGATAACTTCCGATTTTTGCCTTCAAAATAAAATATTTCGTTTAAGACCCACGTGTTTTTTCAAAATAATATACGTTCAAAATGTCCCACTTTATTAATCGCACTCAAAAGCCCACAAAATGTCCTTGTGTCAACCATGCCATGTTAAGTTATATTGTCAAATATCATAAACATATACGATAACGTGACCACATAACAATCAACTACACAGTCATTCTCAGTACAGTTGTTTCTAAATGTCCACGATAAAAACAACTGTAATGCTGATTTTATTTTGAAGGCTTGCTTGTTGGTAAGATTGTGTTGAGCTTGATGCATTGTAAAACGTGCATCAACAGGCATCAAACCGCGCGCTTTGCTTTTCCCCCCCATAATCCTTTGCGCACTGTTCAAAGCCCAGACTCTGGGCCCCAGAGGTTGAATGCGATTTATTGAAAACGTATTGCTATGCGTATTGTGAAGTTAAAAAGTAAAAAATGACACACAACGTCGTTCATTATCGCGCGTATTGTTGTTGTCATCATTATCATAATCACTGAAACGCATGCATTTGGATTTTATGTTCCAGATGTATCACTGGGGAGATGATGACTGACAGATAGAACCCAGGTGTACAACAATAATTTGTACAGTCATAGCTGCTTGATATCAACCTCACATAATTATGTAATATTTAATGTCAGTAACTGTAACCTCAGAATTAACCACTGTTGACATGTTTTGTTTTTTTACAGTGGCTGTCAGGGCTGTGGTGGGCGTGTGGCTCTGTGCATGGGCCGGTAGAAGAGGAATCCTATTTGGGTTCAAACATTCAAACAGAAGAGGGTGACACGAGAGGGAGCGCAGAATGCAGCTCGTCGCCTTTATTTCTCGCTCTCAGTTTTGAAACACCCCATTGGTTGATTTATTTTCTCGCGAGAGTAGCAGGACCAATTGCAGCGTAGCAGCGCCAAGTCAAATCGGTTGGCATTTTCCGCAGAGAGGCAGGGGACACAGACGCGTTTTGCTTCAGAGTTGTTGCAGGTTCACTCTCCTCGTCTTGAGCAACAAATTACAGCAGTACGGTAAGTTGTGGTTTATTTGTGACTTTATCTAAAATGGGTCAGCGTACTTTAACCGAAATAATGCCCATTATATACAGCTGACGTGTAACGTCGCGCTAACACTAACGTTTATTCGTTGTTATCCCTAATGTCAGCTAACGTTTGTTACGCCCGACCAATCAATTTAAGACAACGCGTGTTAATATGAATGTCTGCTTGTTTTTCAACAACATAACGTGTCCAACTGCTTTAATATATTTAAATTTAGCACGAAAGACTACTGACATAAGTTATTCACTGCAGTCATTTGTTCGACTTCCAGAAACCAGATTGTACCTCGTTGAGGCTTCAGAATGGACGTTGCAGTCTCAAGACGGCACCACAACAAAGTAAGTTAACATTATCAAGTGAAGTACGTGTCCTGTTCTGTTGACATGCAACTATTTTTTACTCAGAACTCATTGTAATCCCAAATTCAGCCCACCTAATTGTCATTTTGTTGTAATTGTACTAGGGAAACAAGGAAAATGCTCAGCCATCGCATGGGAGCAAGTCCTTTATCAAAAGTGGTAAAACGGCCACTGTTCCCTTACAACTGAAAGGCAATGAAAAAGAAGAAACCATGGGAAAAAATGGTCCCCTTAAGGCCAAGGCCAAAAAGGCAGAAACAAGGGTTACATCTGGTGAGGCTCTGAAAAAGGTTGTGCAGAGAGATGGGAAAGGAGCTGTTTCTACAGGTGTCCAACAACGACAAACGCATAGCCGGTGCTTCCTCACAGAAAAGGCTGTGAAAGTCAAGAAAATAGCTGCAGAAGCTCCGAAGCCACCAGCTGCAGTGCCATTGGTTAAATCTGCCCCCGGCATGTACAAAGGCAAGATTGTGCAGTCAAAGATTGGATCCATTTGGAAGTCAAGTGCCACTCTGGGTGGGGCAGATCCGAAACCATCAGCTCCAAAAACAGAGAGCCAAAGGGTTGGGCATGTGACAAAAATTAGGTCAAACTCTGTTACTGACATTCCTGGCCATGGCACACAAAAACCCACACAGACGAGGTCCAAGTCGGTGTTGGATAGACCTGCTCAGATGCCCAAGCCCACTATCGCTAGCCATCCTCCTGCTGGATTTTACTCTGCCCGCCCTCCTGCCAGAACCGTCCCTGCAACACTCACCAGTACTAGCACCAGAAACGCTAATGTGGCTTTCACTAAGAGAAGTGGGACCCAGAACTCAAAGCCAAAGATCCCATTGACAGACAAGAATGTCAGCAAACCTCCTGTCACAAGCACCGTCAGCCAGTATAGATTTACCATGGAGAGTGCTGAGGAAAGAAGGTAACATTTGTGTGCTTCCCTTGTGTGCTTTTAATACATACATGCTTGATGTTTGCCTAGATGTTACTGTGCATCAGAAATGTTTAAATGTGTTTTTTTGTGTTTCCCCTGCAGAGCAAAACTGGCTGACTGGCTAGCTTCCAAGGGCAAAACTTTAAAGAATCCAGCCACGACCTCAGTAGCACCCCCAAAAACCAAAGTCTGTGCAAAACCTACAGCTGACCTCAAACCACAGTGTCAGCCAGCTGCACAGTGCAAACCTGAACCCGAACCCGAACCCAGTAGGGAAGCACACAAGCCTGACTCTGCTGCTGCTGCTGCTCTCTGTGCAGATACACAGGGAGCAGAACTGACAACACAGAGCCAGACCCCAGTGATGATGAACACTACCCTGGACCTGCTTGAGAACTCTGATGCAGATCTGCCTGTTATCCCACAGGAAGGAGTTGAAGATGTAAGGAAACAGACTTCTGTGGCATTTTAAAAATAAATATTACCTTCTCAGTGATGGATCATGTTCTCTTCTTTGTTTTCATTTCGGCAGATTGTTGTGAATCTGTGTGACGCTCTGGAAGCCCTGGCAACTCCCTCAAGCTGTAACAACGGTACGTTCAGTTATGTCTGTCCACTAGGGGTGGTTAATCAGCCCAATTTCCCGATTCGATTCCGATTATTGAAGTCTCGATTCGATTGCAAATCGATTTTCAATTATTAACGATTATTGATCTTCCATTTAACATCAGTCAGCTGCTGAATTATTTTACTTCTCTTGAGTAACACCTCACAGCACCTTCAATATTGTATAGTGTAACTGTAATATCAAAATTATTATTTTTTAATTTGTTTTAAAATGTAGTCTTTCACTGTTAAAAGAAAGTTGCCAAGCTCAGCAGCCGGACTCATGTTAGAAGCATTGTTGGTGACGAGAACCAGGGCGTATTTCTCTATTCCCCACTCGTCTGCCATTGCTTTGAGAAACTCACACATATTTTCACTTGTGTGGCTATCATAATGAGCTGTAACGGTCACATATGAGACTGTAGCTCTGGATGTCCAGGCATCACACGTTATTGCTACCCTGTGAGCAGAGTTGAGGGACACTTGCACGGAAAGGTTTGTCTCCTTGTAAAGATTTGGAATCGATTTTAAGTGTGAAAAAGCTCTGGGATGGAATAACATATCTTGGCTCCAGACTGTGGACCATGTAGCGGAAGCCAGTAAGAGGAGGACTCCAGTTTGTATTACTATTTAAAAAAAATAAAAAATTGTATACATATATTTTAAATCGATTTTTGGAAATGTAATAATCTAATCATAATCGTCAGTATTATAATCGCGATTAATCAATAATCGATTTTCTTCACCACCCCTACTTTCCACTATGATTTTCTTTAGAGTAGAGTGGTGCATTTTGTTGAGTTCACTGCAGTAAGGGTTTACTTAAAAAATAAGGCTGCAACCAGCACATGTTTGACATTTTTGGTTAAATCAGTTTTTAATGTGGCTGTCACCTAATGTTCTATTTATTGTCTAAGGATGAATAATAATTCTAATTGCCTTTTGTTATTGCAATGAATGGAGATACTTCTGTTCACACCAGCACTCCTGTCATTTTTGTTTCCATTAGAACTTTCACAGGTGACCGATGTGTGCAATGATGTTGAACTGATGGATGGCAAGCCAAAGGATGAATGTGAAAAAGAGGAGCTGAAGAATAAAATGTCTGAGGATGTCAGCGAAAAGCCAAAGGTTGAGCAAGTGAAGGATGAAGTAGAAGAAAATGATGATCAGGGAGTGGAGACAGATGATGAGGATGTAGAAAGTGATGATGAGTGTGTGATGGAGACCACACCAGAGATGGAGGATGCCTCAGTAGTGAAGTACAGTGTGAAGACCACACCATTCCTGCAAAGGTGAGTCCATCAAATGATAAATGCTGTACAATTTTTTTTTTTTATTAATTTTTTTAAATGCAGTTTTATTATTAAATTATTTCTTTACTAAATCATGAATTGAATAGTTGCAAAGTAATTTATGTAACAATTTTTATTAATATCCCTTGTTTAGTGTCAAGAAGACAATCGCAGAGGATGTCAGCAGGAGTGCATCCAGGAGAAAGAGCAACATCAAAGATCTGAAGTTTCTGACACCAGTGCGCCGTTCCTGCCGCATTGAGCGCAAATCCTCCCGCCTGCCCACGATGCTCCTCGACCATGATCCCTGCGTGTCGTCTCTGGCTGAGCTGGTGAAGCTGGATGACAGTCCCAATGCCTACATCTGTAGAAAAAATCCTGCTCTTATGGAAGATCTACCAGACCAGCCCAGACTGTGAGGAGGAGTTTGTTTGCATTTTTAAAAAAAAAAAACCTAATGGACACTTTTGTCACTTTTAAAATGGTTTTACTAATCTAAATGTATCACAGAAAATACTTAAGTGTTCTATCATTTTTTTTTTTTTGCAGGGGAGATTAAATTTGTTTGGTTACTCTTTTCTGTTCTGAATGTATATACTTTCCTCTAACACTCATTTTAATATTAAGTTGACATGTATTGCCAATTGCACTACAATAAAAAAAAAATAAATACTACCATATCTTAATGCTTTCATACTTAATTTTATCAATATGCAGTCTCTGAGGCTGATGTTGGGGCATTACATGATTTTGATATGGCTATATTGGCTGGTACACATGCTTTTTATTTTGCAGTTATTCCTCAATTGTGATTAATGCTTGTGACAAACTGCACTGAAACTAAACTTAGTTGGAAATGAAGTACTTTTAAATCACCCTAGGATGTTTTTCTGTGTAAACAAAGTTTTTATATTGGTCAACATACAGGCAGATACAGATATCAGTCAGGCTCTAATACCACCTACATACTGCACATGTGACACTAGTCACATTAAGTTTCTAAGATCTAACATCACATGAATAATTAAAGTTCATATTAGGTATACAGTGACTGAATCTGAGTAACAAGTGCAGTGAGCATGACGCAAATGGATCAAATGACATCAAATAAACTGGAATCTACTTTACCTTCATTATGAAGGTTCTTGGTCCAGTTTTTATACATTTATATGGTTTTTATTTATACATTTCACTTCACAATTTACTTAATGTGAGTTGAAGTGCCTTGTGGAGATGCACAACAAGCCCCTAGTCAATGTATGTATTTTGTGAGGAAAGAAAGACAGACCACCATTTGTTCACATTTAACCCCACTTTAATTGACCACATTGTAAAAATCCAAAGCGCTCTCAAATGAACACTGTTTTCTTGTGACCGCTTCATGGAAAATTCAACTTCCTGATATCAGACTGGACGTTTTGACACCAGCTCCCTCTGATCCCAGATGAGACATTTCATTATAACAAAATAAACAAAATGAAAATCATCCACAAAAAAAAAAAAAATCTCTTCGATGCAATTTTCTTCCCCTAAACAAAAGTATAAAAAGTACTCTTTTTTTCCCCCCCACACTCATCTGCAGACCACAGGGGAAGGTGTTCAGTGCTGTGCGCTAAAAGGCTGTTTTCCACTGCTGTCTGAAGGTTTTATGTCCTTGAAAGACCCCGGTTGTCCAGATCTTTGACCTAAAAAATAAATATTGAACACAAGACTTAGTTCACAAGTCAAATGGACAACCTTATTCTATCATTACACCAGTCTGATTTCAAATGAATGCCAAACGTTTCTGAAGATCTCAAGCTCACCAGTAAACCATTTTGGGTTTCAAACAACCCTGTGACTGATATGACTTCTAATGGAACTAGGTAAAGAAGTTAACCATTTTACCTTGTATATCCTAACCAGCCAGTGCTCTGTTGTGTAGGCCTCCTCCAACACATCCAGCTCGAAGTCTTTGTTCCCAATCTCAGCGTTCCTCACTCGGTCATAACCAGGTGGGCGCTCTGAAAGGACATTATAAAATCATCAGAATACATACAGAACAAAAGGTGGAAGTTGAAGTAAACACATTATACATGAGGATACAGATCACACTAAGCTGTCACTTACTGGCCTCTGTGTAGACCTGGCCGAAGCGGTAGTAGCACATCTTGTACATGAGGCAGTTGAGCAGGACAGGTGAGCCCTCACGGTCCACTCTGAACTCTCCAGTGGGGGTGTAGTAGTCATGCTCCTTGATGTGCTTGCCTGTGTCTGTGCTTCCCCCAATACGGACCATCCACAGGAACTTATTGATGTCTGTAATGAGGACAAAGATAAATAAATTACAGAGGTGGCCCCTAGTCTGTAAAATTTCTAAACTCCCTCTACTGATAGATGGGACGTACCATCTGAAGAATAGCCCGTCAGGCCTCCAAAGATGACCAGGACATAACTGACATCCAGCTCCCTCATGATCTCATAGGCCCTCTCTTCTGTGGATGCCATGGCCTACAGAACAAACAACAGCCTGGTCATTACAGTAGCACTTCAGCAACATGATCATCCTGGCCCAAAGGTCCCCACCTCACCTGTCCAACTCTGGAGATGTGCGTGTTGTTCCACGTGTTGTTGTCCACTAAAATGGTTCGATTCGCCATGGCAGTTATCTGATAGCCATAATCCCACCACGACATGACTTTGGCATCCTGGAAACACAAAATAAAATCTCACTTAACTGAATGGAAGCAACAGTCTGTCTTCAGATCATTCAGAACCATATTTAAGAAGTATTTTACTTATTCTGCATTTCTTTGGGTTTGACTGACCTCAGGAGTGTTGTGGCGGAGCCAGTAGTAGGCCTCTCTGAAGTCGTCGAAGATGATGCGGCTGCCATCACCTCCACGGGCCGATAAGACAATTGAGGGAGAGGAGTAGGCTTCGCTGGTCACCCAGGTAGAATGGAAGGTGTATGTAATGAGGAAGAAGGCCATGACCAGAATCATCCCACTGGCAACCTGGTAGCAATATACAACACAGAATGTCACCAGGTTTCACCCCTCTGTCATTTAGACCATCAGGGTGCTTTTAAAAATAAACAAATACTATACATAATAGGCTAAATTCTACTTCGAATAAGTTGCCTCTTTGGTAACTTATGTAAAAGTTTATCAAACCATCTTAGACATTTAGAGGGCAAAAGCCTCTTTGGCGGAACAATGAAAAAGCATGCAAGAGGTGACAAGGAGCCAATCTAGACACTGCAAGCAGAATGTGAGAGCCACTTTAAACATTCCTTATAAAGCTTATCATATACATAATCTTTTTTAAATTGTAAAATCTTTATCTGAAAATGTGTGGCATTGAAAAGGACAATTTTTTCCTTTGAAATACAATGAAGTAGAATTAAAATGTAGCATGAAATTGAAATACCAAAATGCTTGAGGAAATTTCTACCAGTGTAGACAGCACTAAAACAAAGGAGGCACTGAATATGTTTGTCGTCTCTGAAACCATACGTAAATACTGGACAATGTACATCATGCCTCTTGCTGTACAAGAGGTCTAATCAGTTTTAATCCAATGATGCTTCATGTCAAACCATGCACATAAAGTGTTAATAGACCATAGATGACAGCTTTAACAGCTACAACAGCACTCTGAACCAGTCTCTCTGACTTCCTACCTCATTTTTGATTGGGTAGGTAGAGTCCTGCTGCTTCTTGCTCTTCTTGTCTGGCCGGCTGACATCCAAATTCTTCATGTAAGTGGTGAGCACCTGGGACACGCCAATGCCTGACAGGATGCACATGACTGGAGCCAGAACCAACATCAGACGAACCTGAGGAGGCAACAAATGAGCAATACATTGACCCATGTGATGTACAAAGTTTCACTTTCCAAATATGAATTCATGTTTTCCATTTACTTCTGTCATGTTTAATGCTGTGTCTTAATAATGTGTCTTCTTCTGGTGACACTGTTGAAATGTGACAAACCCCAAAAGCAAGCAGATAAACTAAATCCTCAGAGACATCTGAGATGTACATATAGCTCTATACAGGACATACCATGACAGCTGAGAAGTACATGCTGGTGACTCCATACATGATGATGAAGATCCTGGCGTCCGAAAGGTTGTTGAAACAGTAGTAAAGACCGACTGTGAGGAGAGGAAAGGTAACAGTCAGTCACAATCTCAACAAGGACACACTGAGCTGTGTGCTTCATCACAGTATAAACCTCTTTTTACTGTGTGTTTCTGCGGAGTGTGCACTTGCCTGGGAACATGAAGACCAGCAGCTGAAGGTCAAAGTAGTATGAGGACCAGGTTGTGGGCTGATGCTCAGAGACAGAGGCGATGATGGGAATGTTGTTCTTCGCATAAGAGGGGTCCAGCAGAGAGTAGAAACGACCAGTCCATGGAGAGATTTTACCTGAGGGAAATATACTTTTGGTAATTGATGGTCCAAAGCAGGAGAACTTCGAATCAGTTCCTCACAAACGGAAAGGAGAAGATAGGGAAGGAGACATTCGATATATCTACTGGTGCATCTTACCAGTCAGCATGAGGACGGTGCCCACAGACAGCAGGACGAAGCCCACCAGGGAGATGACACTCTTGAACAGCACCTCAAACTGCTGAGCATTGAGCTTGCTGCGCAGGTAGTCAACAAAGGCATGAATCTGGCACAAGCCAAACACACCAAATGCTGCCATGTGCTCTGATGACTGGACCGGCTGTGATACAAGAGAAAGGGAGGTGAACAATGTAGCAGAGCAGAGTTTAACACAAGACACCTACTGTTGTATCTCCTTCGGCCATGATTTATTTTGACTAGGGCTACAACTAAGGATCATTTTCATTTTCACTTATTCTGCTGCAACATTGATGGAATAATCGCTTAGTCTATAAATCATCAAATAAAAAAAATAAAAAAATATTTATCACATTTCCCAGAGCCTAAACTTAATGACAAAGAAAAGCATCAAATCCTCACATTTAAGAAGCTGAAACCAACAAGATTTTGGCTTGAAAAATTACTTTTGAAGCAGTTACTTAAAAAAAAAAGGAGAAAAATCATGTGAACAGAGGTTATATCAATGGTTGTTTCTTAAATGTGTACAACTGAAAAATCACCGAAAAAGCATTGGTCAAATTGTTATTTAAAACAAAACACAGAATTTCAAAAATGAATGCATCATTATTTTTCTTTAATCTTTTCTGGACCATTAGTCTGTTAGCAGTGCTTTTTCACCTTACCTGGAAACCAACAAAAGAGATCTGCATGGAGAGGATGGTGCCCAGGCAGTAAACTGTGCAGTAAGCCACGTAGATGCGGTGGGAGAATCGTCCTGTGAGCATCAGGACCAGGACATGGAGGGGGATAAGGTTGATCAGGAACACATAGCCACCCCAGGAGGAAACCTAGATACACAAAAAAACACCTCATCAGGACCTCTAAACTCACAAGTAATTCAGAAAAACATGTACTCTTTTCAATCTCCTTACCATGTAGAAGTAGGCCAGTGCACATATGGATGACCAGTACACAGAGCCTGTTTTGACAGCCTTAATCCACATGTAATAGGTCAGCAGCATGCAGAAGATGGCAATGCCTGAGTAAGACAAGGGGGGATTTCATTAACAATCCATTTAGTGATATTTTCTTTAAATAACATCATTGTGCAGATCAGGGGTATACCTTCGTTATCATAGGAGCCGGCGACAGAACGAGAGATGTAACCAGGCACCACTGCAATCATGGCAGCAGCCAGGAGGCCAGCACCTGCATCCTACATAGACAAACATTATTTAGTTGCAGTGGGGTATATTAAAATTTGTGCACAACATTCTAAATCAGTCAATGACTCAAATCAGTTGTACTATCCCTTTTTCTGTGGCACTGAAGGGAATATTTTTGAGACTGAAAGTCACCCTGATGATGTCATCAGGGTCATCTCAGACAGGGCTTAAGACCCAACAAATATCTAACAGAAGCCTGTTGAAAACTTCCCCCTCAGTTAAATGCCTGTTTGACAATAACAAACTGTTTAATTAAGCAGTTAAGTTTCTTATTGTATTTCAGTGGACCGTGGACACCAGTGAATGGTTTGGCATGCAGTCAACTGGGGCAAAAGACAAAAAACTGTGCACCCGTTCTATTCATTCAATGGAGAATCACTTTTCAATCAAAATTCTGAATCAAATTAACATTAAACTATTATGACAATATTGATTTGGGAGATTCGCTTATCATCCAAGGCTTAATTTTTAACATTGTTTACAGACTACACTTACAGGGGGGCAACTCAATTGGAAACACATGTCATAAACATGTCATGGTTAAAAAGCACAACAGCCCACCATCTAAAGCCAGCACTGGGCCCCATCAAAAAAGACATCTGACTGCCAACACACGCCAGGCCACAACATTGGCCCCCCCCCCCCATCACAAGCTACTGGCCACTGGGCCCAACAACTTTTATAGTGTGAAACCTTGCATGTACATGGCGTTGGGCCTAACTAGAGACACTATTGAGTAAACCCAAGAAGAAGCGTGGGATCCAGTGTTTTTAGAGCTTTTTAAGCAATCTATTTAATTTGACTGTTATAAGTCTTTTAAATTCATTAAAGCGTAAAGTGAGTGCCTCTTTGAAGAAAAACAGGTTTGCATTTTATTAAAAATTTAGAACCTTACATAGAATTTGTTTTATATCATTATGTGCTTTACCTTCAGTTCCTTAGTGAAGTGGTAGGTCACTATGGCAGTAAAGGAGCTGAACAACGGAGCCAGGAAGACACAGACATTACGGATGTCAATGGTGATGTGAAAAAAGTGTAGGACGTGGTACAGGACGGCAGAGGTGATCATCAGTCCTGTTAAAAGAGAGAACAGAGGGAGACGAGACAAGAGGTGCATCAGTGCCGATGAAGGCGGACTGTATACATGAAGCACACTGACATCTCCCTTCTTGTATCCTCACACTCAACGTCTTGTACAGCTCTCTAAATATTTTTCCCTAACTCCTACCTGGATAAATGGTGCCACCAATGATCCTCCCGAGAGGATACCATGCCCTGTCATCAAACCAGTTGTGGAACTTATAAAATCCTTCTTCTGCCAGGAAGCGGGTCGTACGGTAGTTGAAGTACCTGAAGGTGAGATGAAGGCGAGAGGTGAGGCATTGCTTTGGGGAGCCAAGTCTTTTAACAATGCTTGAGAATAGCCATGACAGGAGAAGCACTTACGGATCGAACTCGTGGATGACACTTTCAAACCTCAAGACGGAAAAGAGTCTGGTGGAGAAGGCTGAAGAGGGAAGGAAAGGGACATGGATCAATGCGTTCAGTGTGTATATAGCATTAGGAAGGCAACGCATTGTCTATAGGAAGGAGTGGACTCACAGAGGACAGCAGCCATGGACAGGATGAGCAGCTTCAGCAGTGTGTCCTGTTTCTCATAGGACAAACGCAGGAAGCCCAGCTTGGTCATTTTGGCGAGTTTAGGGACAGCTCACCGTACTACCTGATGAGAGGAAGACAAAAACTGTGAGGTACAAACAGGAGGAGATAAGCCCTACACTGCGTAATATACGTTTCAGTTTTAGAAAAATAAATTATTCATAATAATTACAAGACAATACTTTATTCAATGTCGCGTTTTAAGCAAGACAGACACTCAGGGGGAAAAGAAAAAAAAATCACAGTCTCCCAACTGTTAAGAGTCAACTTCCATGTCCAGCCCAACCAGATAAGGCCACGCACTAAGATGTGGCGTCAGGAACCAGGAAGCACCCACATTGGAAAACTTCTGCAAGGATTTATGCTCGTCTTTCTTCAGATTTTGCATGATTGTACTAAGCGAAAACAACATTCCTCCAAGAACTCTGATTAATGCTAACTTTGAAGGCACAGAGCCCTGCAAGTACTGACAGTAAACCAACCTTTCTAGCATCACAGGGCAAGGAAATGAACAGCAGCTAGTATCTGTTAACTAGCCATTAACACGCATCTAGTGCACATTCACACTGAATGCAAGTATTGTGATAGACTAGACAGCATCTTTCAGCTCGTCAGCATCAGGCCGGCTACTGTTGATGCTGCTTCCATAGGTTAAAAGTGTGTAAGCAGCTAGCTGGCGAGGCTAACGAGCTAGCTGCTGTAAAATTAACACCCTGACCCAGCGCTCCTTTTCTGATTTATTTAGAAAGCATCAATGACTCATTCACGACTGGCAGCAGGACAACAGCCTCAAATAAAAATATCGCTCCTAAATAAGCCTAAAGCTTTAATATTTGATGTTCTGAAAGACTCACCCGCTCTGCTCCTGTTACTCATACACTATTCACACACAACCTTCACCGTGACTTAGACCCGCCCCAAACTACGCCACGGCGACTGTTTATTGGTTGAACGTCAGTCAATAGTAGTCTCACATGATTCTGACTGGTTCTTCGTCTGTCAATCAAATTTGGTTCCTTACCTTGCCGCTTCAGTGTAGTGACGTGTCCTTACTGAAGCAAGGCAGCATGTCGGCCCCTACTGGTGTAAAACTAGTACACACTCCTGTTAAAACTTACATAGTTTAAGTGGTGCAACCAACAATGAGACAATAACATTTACTGTAGGCTTAATAGTATAAAACAAACCATATATAATCTAGAGAACAGTATACATACAGGTTTGTACAGGGATATAAAGTCTGAGTCCGAGTTGAGAGAAACTACTAACACATCTATAGCATCCTTATAGTTATGAATTTGCAAAAAGAAGCAATGTGCTCTCTGTTTGTCTTTGGGTTCAGATCAGATCCAGTTCCATGCTGTACCATCTTCTCAAGTGATCATAATAGAATTCACCATAAATTAATTTCCCACTGACTTACTGCTTCTTTATGTACAGCCCTTACTACGCAGTGTGTATTGCACTTATTTTAACCCGTCTCTGTTATTATATTGGATGGCACACATTTATCAAAATCAGGGACATGCCACATCCACTTTCCTCTGCAGATAAAAAATTGTGGTTTAATAGCTTTTCAATGCTCTGTGAGGTCTCAGACCAACTCTGTCTTGATCCACTATTAAGCTTCCGAAGTCCTGTATAGTCCTCACACATGCATCACAATAGCAAAACCCTGAACACAGTGATCATTATAATGAATACTGACCAATTTTATTGAAATTAGACGTATTACTTTTACAAAACCTCACTCACATATATCAGTCTGCACAAACACTAAGCTCTTCTTACAATAATTGCACACAGTTTCAAAATCATGACCCCTCCTCATGGCCATGAGCTCTAATGTGTGAGAGAAAATGTTGGTGACTCGGGTCGCTGCATGGTGGTGGGCTCCTGGTAGAACATTCAGGATGTATTAACAGTTTATATACAGCACAAAAACCAAACAGCCGATGATCCATTTTCGGGTCTGCTCTCTGGGGGAAAACAGAGCCAAAACAAGCGTGTCAAGGCTGATCAGCCGTTCATCAAAACTTCTATGCAACTCTTTTCCTTTATTACAGAGCTTAGTATTGCAGTGGTTTATGTGAAACAAACAAAACACAGATGCAGCAGTTTGGCAGTGTCATCTCACCCATCACCTACTAAACTCACATAGACCGAAAACGCTTAGGCAGCTTTTCCATTGCTGGTGTCACCTTATGTTTGCAACTCGTACATCTCATCAGAAAGTGGAGTGAGACATTAATGTGGTTGAGACACCAAGCAAAGGTTTAGCCCACAAAAAACGAGAGTGACTTGGTTATTTGGTTTCAACGACTAAGGTGACCAATCCTTTTTATAGCAGCTCTTGAACTGTATATTCTAATATCAACAAAGCTCTTATGGGATAAAAAAGCCTCCCTTTGAACTATGCAAGGTTACCCCTGGGAACGGCTATGACGCTTTCATAACCATGTGCAAGAAAGCATCCAATCTGTGAGGAAGGAATGGGACTTGCAACTTCAAGAAAACATGTAGTGTAGGTAAAACAAGACTGTGCTTTCATTCTGAATGCAAACAAGCTCCTTCAAAGTTCAAAATCTTTCTTTAGTCACAAGTTTGCTTAAACATATCAAAACTACATGATTTCTTGTGCTGTAATTTATTAAAGGAGAGTCACTCAAATGGCACATTATACAAAAAAAAAAAAAAAAAAAAACAATGAAAGAAAACTCACAAAAGAAAACAAGTCAAGAGCTAAGAATATAATGTGTTTGAGTGTGAGGCACCGGGCAGTCAATTTGTGCGTCACACTAAAATGTGTCTGATGGGTGCTGCAAACAAAGAACTAGAGGTCCAGAGATTAGATAAAAAAAATGTAAACCCTTCGTCCTTAACCGCACATCATCTTCTTTAAGGGGATAGAGTGACTGCTTTTTTATCTCCATCATGTGGCTCCATCACTGGGTGGGAAGGGGTCTCTGGCGGGTGGGGGAGGTGTGGGGGGAGGACAGCCTCTCAGAGGAGACGGATGACGTCAAGGAGGACTGCAGATGGACCGTCTTGTGGAAAAGCTTGTTGCTGATCAGCACAACCAGGGAGAAGAGACGAAGCTGGAAGTGGCTGAAAGAATGGAAAACACACAAATGTGATGATCGGCGACTTGCGCTTTCAAATAAACTTTTTTGCAAGAAAAGCAGTCGTCTTTATTTCACACTCACTACAGCTTTGTTGGTGTCTTGGCCTCATTAGCGCTGATGATGAATAGAGGGAAGAGGATGGAGAACAAGCAGCCACTGGGTAGAAAAGAACAAATAAATATTACATACAGTAGACGCAGTAAAAGATAGCAGCCCACAGAGAATGTGAGGTCTGTTTTACCATTACACCCTCCTGCTCCTTTAAAAATCCTGTGTTGTAGAATTTTGTAAATATTGTACATTTGACTTCGTAGTAAAACTTCTAAGCCCAACTAACAATATATTAAAACATATTTTAATAAATCTTTATGACTTGAGGCCTCTTTGACTTGAGACGGGATGTGCCCCTTGAGAAGGTTGAGGATTTATTCTTATTTTATTCTTTGGTATTTTTGTTTTGTTTGTTTTATATACTCTCACAGGTTTGAGGTCATGAATTGACATTTTGTTAACATTTGAGCTTATTATTTGTTATAAACACTATTCCCAATGATCAAGATTCAACTTCCAATTATGTAAAGGTCCCACTATTTCACTATTTGGCTTTCTAACTGAGGGCACAGACACAAAATACATACATCAAACTAGAATTAGAAGGATGTGTTCACATGCCTGCCCAATTAAGCTGATGCTGAGAGAATATAAAGAAGCCACAAAGTCTTACATATGAATGCTTCACACACATTCAACCCAGCAGCACAAGAGATCTCTAAGGAGTCTCAAAGTTGGTCTCAGGTCACAGTAACTTTTAATCACTAAAATCTAATCAGTTCATCACCGAGTCAAAGTTGACACAAAGTAACCATTTCTATGATTATGATGATCAGTCTATTCAAGAATGAGAAGTGTGACCTGATGATGTAAGAGGAGGGCAGGGCGGTCAGCAGAGCCATGGGCAAACCGAAGCCGAAGTAATAGGGCCAGTTTCTCTCAATATTGGACAGCCGTTGGTGCATCTCGATACCTTTAACAAACATAAATAACCACAGCTTTGAGTTCTCCATTCAATCCACATGATTCATTTTGGGTTTACAATGTAATGTGAGTAACTCACCATGGTTGAACCAGCGATACTCAAAGCAATACAAGGAGTACAGCAGAGACATATGAAGGAGGCTAACCATCTGTCCGATGGCATCGATGGGGAAGAGGCTAACAATCATACCCTAGAAAATAGACAAGGCAATTAGATTCAACAGGAAGAAAGAAGTGCATCATTTTCTTTAGCTTAGAGAAATATAACATGATTTGTTTGAAATAAATGCAAATCAATTAGTGGTGCAAAATATCATCAAAACAAGTAACAACAGACCTCTTTAAAAGAAACTTTTATAGAGGTCTTTGAACATTCTCTGAATTGACTCGAGAGTCTAGGAATGAAATCAGTTGATGCCTGCTGGACATGATGCTGCTAAAAGCAGCCATTCTGAATGACCAAACTGTTTGTGCAAAGTGCAATTAGGCATCATTGCACAAGGTTTATGAATGCAACACTTTGTGAGCAGTGACAAAATTTGCTCATTTGGTGAATCTGGGGATCACAGCAGTAGCTTTATTCTATGTGTTCACCTAAAACCACTGTCTGATGGCTAAAGACAACCACATTCTGTATATAAGCACTATAGTGATGTTTTGTAGTACTGATAGAGAAACACAGACAGGAGCATTATTTTACAACGAAAACCAAGTGTACCAGTCTGTAAGAATGTACCTGAATGAGGAAGAGTGCCTGGAGGAGAAGGTTAAAGAGCATGTCTGCAATGATCTTACTGACGCTGGGGAACGGCTGTGCTTTACATCCAGACACTTCAAATGCTAGGTCAGCTATATCCTGTAACAAAGAATAACAACAATAATAACTCATGTCTGTATCTGTGTCAGTTTAGTCAGTGCAAGCAAGCAACGACAGGAGTTGGTGCACAATTTTCTTTTGCTTTGTGATGCCAAGATTGTAAGACTATTGTTTTGTGTAATGAAATTACTTTAATGACAATATTTTAAAAGGTATTTCATACTATTAGGTCCAGATGCTCTTACATAGCTGCACTGAGAAACATCCTAAATAGTTTCCAACAATCCGCTTTAGGCAACTAGTTAGAATTTCATGCCAATTCCACCACTGTGCCTGCAGACGCTTCATAACAAAAGCCCTCACAAATTCAAATTGAAGGTCAATGCCTAATATTTACACTTTAAAATTTAATTCAAGACATTTTTTGACTTTTTGAAAAGTACACTGTGAAACTTTTTTACAGGCCTACATAGAAAAAGGGACACGGCTCTTGATAAATGGAATTGCAGTTTGGAGCTAACAAGCTCTAGATGTAGGCCTACTTTAACCCATATGTTTGAACTTGTCATTGTTAACATTACATCAAAACAGGCTTGTTTTACAACTGAGTTACAATGGGGTGATAAAAAAAAACAGCATTGTCTATAAATCCCCCAAAAATTAATATGGGTCATAATAAGCGGCTTTCACAGTCAACCTATACGGCAGTTTTTCTGATGAGGAAGGGCTAGAAAAAGTGACTTTAAGGACCTGCAGACACTTTGATAAAAGATTATCTATACCTGCAGGATATTTACCCATCTGATGATAAACGATCAGTTGGCAACATTTCACAGAAAGGATCTACTTGATTTACAACGTATGGGAGATACAGAACTGACTTTTTGTCATTTTTGGACACCAGCTGTATTGTACTCTCCACTGACATTAAAATACAGCACATTAATGCAGCCATTTACAGCATGTCACAAAAGCCATTTAAGAACCTTAATAGGCTGCTTCTGTGATTGTGATGTCTAACTGTGTGATGGCATAACTGCATAAATTTTAAAACAGCCACCTGTTTTGTCATGACATCATTGCAGCCTAGCAGAGCAGGTTCTTTACCTGGAACCAGATGGCATTGACTATCTTGCTGAGGACGAACAGGGGGAGAACCCATAGAGCACTGAAGACGGAGGTCAGGATGAACTCCAACCAAGACCACACACTGCCATGGAGGGAGGGGTCACCTGCAGCAATAAAAGCACTTTGAGCAACTGCTCCCTTTCACAAGCCAGAGAACCTGCCACGCATTCAGTAACATTCACATATACATACATACCGATGATCTTTGCTGTGAGAGTCTGCAGCAGTGGGATAAACACCCGGTAGAAGAGAAACAGACTGAGCTGGAGAGAGAAAGAAGAAATGTTGCAGTTACTCTTCAACTCATGCCTCCACACACAACAGGGTTTTAAAAAATGTGTATTTGGCTTTGACAGATTCATGGACATTTATAGGATAAATCAACCTTAAAAATAAACAATCAGGAAATTAAAATCTAATTAAAAATAAATAAATATGAAACCAGTGGTGGCTTTGCAATCTCAACACATATCTTACCCAGAACACTCCTCCATTCCAGGCACAGCACTGAAAAATCCTGCTGGCTACTTTGGGATCACTGAAAGAGAATATAATGACAGCATCCATCACTGTAATAAAAGGGCAGACCAGTTTCATACTAACTTTTACTTTTCTTACTTAACCAGAGTCAAACGCAGGAATGCTTTGAGCATGTCTCTATTTGCATGGTGAAAGAATTTGGAACAGTGTATTTTAGTCTAACAAATATATCAGGTAACAGTTGTCAGGTAATTCTAAATGAGGAGACAGTAGGACTAGGAGATCTAGGACTGCTTCAAATAAACAACTAATGTAATTCATTAATTTCTTAAATTATTTGAAAATACAGACCACTGTCTAACCACTTCTTGTTTACCTCAGCCAAGAGCCAAAAGGCACGCTTTAGGGGTTTTGTTGATCCGATTTCAAGCAATTACTTTTAAACTGTGTATAATCCTGCTCTTTTGCTAGGATTACTACCAAAAGACCAGAACCATCTCAGAATTTAAGGTTAATATATGCATTTGTTCAGCTTGTGGTAAATGCACAGCATGGGAGATGCACAGAAACTTGTCCGAAGAGGATCGTCTCAGGAGGCGTTGCATTCCCAGCTTTTCAGCATAGCTGCTAACACGTCAGGCATATAATAGTATCATCCATGAGCATATGTGACTTTGGCTAAGGAAGAAAATCAGGAGCATTGCAACCCAAATATGCAGCTTTCGTTCTGGCCTACTTGTCTGGTTTGCGCTCCTCACTCTGTGCCCGTCTCTGTGCCAGGGCCCCGCTGGCCCTTCTCCTCCGCTGCTCTTCCCTTTTCTGCTGGATGCGGGCATCCAGCTTGGAGATTGTTCCAATCCCCAATATGGAGTCCTTGATCCCCTAGAGAACACAGACCCAAGAGAGAATATAACAACGGTGTTTCGTTCAAACTTGTAAAAATTAGCTCTGTAATGGAGGTCTCAATAAGTGCTTGTTGAACACACAAATTTTAATCTGGATCCCATCTGGTGGTTCAGAGCCAATGCCACAGGACAATGTTTATCTTGTTATTAAATGTTACCCTCTGAACCAGCATGTAGACCACACAGAGGCTTTGTGATATATTCATGATACCTTACACAAAAACCTTAGTGAAGGTCTTTCCTCCATCCAATCGTCTGACATGTAACACTTAAAACACCCATATCAACTATTAATGGGAGAATCTATCATATCAGAGGTGGATAATGGAGGCTGGATAAGGACAGCTTACTATGCAGAAATCCAATTTTTAATCAAGCTGACTGGCCTTATATTGATCAATAGCGGTTGTATGCTGTTAGATGGATGGTGCAGAGCCCAGATGTATTCAATAGAAATTAGATAAGTTATTACGAAATTAATAATGATCCAAACACATTATGTAAAATATATAAACGAAACAATACATTATAAAACAGAATTTTTTATTTCAAAATGCAACTTTTGCCATATCATGACATTTCCTGATTACACTTTAATTTCCTGACACTTTTAATACAATAATGTCTCTATTTGTGTAAATTTGCCAGCGAATGTTGCCAGTTAACTCCTTTCAGCTCAAGCAATATCAACGCAGAAGTTATTCTGAATCAACCAACTAGAGGCTGCTGCTGTAAATAAACACTGTCCTTAAACACAGAAACTAACATCTCGGTTTATTTACTTTCAATTATTCCAAAGATCAACATTATCTTTGGACTCTCTTGGAGTACAGCCAGCGTACATTCAAGCTGAAAAAAGTTCAAGGTAATAAACAGAAATTGAAGTCCAACCATCCTCAACATATGTACACAATACCTGTGCATCTGCAGAGGATCTGTCCATTAACATTTGCCTTTCATACATCAAACATATATCAGAGAATGTGATGTTCATTTGTTGTTGGGCATTTCTCGTGACACTATTAATATATAGCATTAGAGGCTTCATTAAAAGGAGCATTTCCTTCAGGGTTCTTGTATAAGATAAATTTATAACATGCAAGTGTTATGCCTCCTGTTTACTTGACTGTATGGGAATTTACTTGTCTTTAAGTCTTTGAACTGCCTATCTTAACAACAAGCACACTTACTAAACTCGCTGCCTACTTCAGGTACACCTGTACAATCTCATGTAATCCAATTCAATGCAGCAGCTCTGCTATGACATTAGACAATTCTACTTTATTTTCATTACTGAGGTCATAGTGGGTGGTGTTGTTGTACTGGGCTGCTTTATATTGAAAGGTGTTATTGTATCATATTTTGCCCACCTCATTTACATAAATGCGGGTCGCAAAATATAACATCATTAGCTACACAACATTACACCTTATAAAAAAAAGTTGTAGCTGAAAAGTGGCCAGCAATATGTCTCTGCTGTTTAAAAATAAAGAATAATGGGTCCATTAGCTTGAAAGCATATATCGGTTTCACTCTCAAGGAACTACACCCTTGGGCCTTGTGGTATAGCTTATGTTTGAGTACAGTTTGTGTGTGTGCTGACCGTCGCAACATTGCGAAGGAAGGCCCTGACGCTGTCTGTCATCTCTGGACCAGCTGCAGATCCATCAACTGCAGAAGGAGGGGGGGGTGGTGACCTGGTGGTCAGCTTTCATGGCAGGGAAGGGCTCGCCCAGTAACCTGCAACAACCCAAAACCAAGGAAGCAAAATGAGGACAAGAGCCAGAGACTGGAACTCTTTCCAGAAATGCACATTAATCTATAAAACGCAGAATGAGCATCATACCAGTATTTAATTGCTTTTATTCTTCTATTTCAAAGAACAATGACAGTTATCACATGCCTCACACATCTGTTTAACATCTTGTTCCATACTGGGTATATTCCGGAGCCATTTTGTGCCGATTCATATCTGATATAATTTTGTTTCATAAACTCCCAATCCAACCACCACACCAACCCCATTTCATAAAATAAAGTTATGCTAAGCGTGTCCCTTATAACATGTCTCTGATGCGAACAAATCTTCCCTTTGTCCTGGGTATGATACTCCCAAAACTATATGCAGTCTATTAGATTTCAAAAAAGTGAAATGCAAATGAATCACATGCAGAAAAACAGGACACAAACTAGTTACCAACTTCATCGATAGTGTAGAAAAGGGGGTTCAATAGCATCCGATGTCAATATCCTATTAACCTACTTGAAATTAGGAAAACATACCGAATGCTAATGTTTATTCAATCAATTATGTTAATGTCTGACTTGTTTACAATAGCTAAATCCATGAACTTGTCATCATTGTAACGTTAACTGCACACATCAAATGACTTATCCTCAAACGGACCGAGTCTCTGTCAATTATTCAACTTTTGTAACAAGGTGAAAGAGACACCTTAATTTATTCCGCCAGTGTCTCTTGGTGATACTGTTTTTGTAAGTAAACGTTAGCGAGCTGACTCAGTGTTAGCTCAAATATGTGATAGCGTACAGACAGTGTTAGCTGGCTCTCTCTCTGGCCTGCCAAAAAGTCTTAACAATTTCATACGTTAAGACCCCTCACTGTTTAGCTTGTCAAGTCAACATGCTGCCGCTGGTCTCAGAATCTTCGACTTTCGTTGTTTTCTTTGGTGCTCTGCTAGCTTGTTTCTCTGTGTTGCTAGCTAGCTAGGTCTGTTAACGCTGAACAACTAATTTAACTGTTGTGTTTCTCGTCAAGACAACACCTCAACAAGCGTGTAAAGTCGGAGACGGAGGACTCAGTTGGCCGAGGTGTCGTCCTTACCTCATGCGACAGGCTCAGGGTTATATCAACTTGGTCAATTCTTTCTTTTGCCCCTTTAATGTGACAACAACACCAAACAGACTGGACCAGCAGCCAGGGCCGTGGAAAACATATTGCGCAAGCTCCGACTGCGAAAGCATCATGGGAAATGTAGTCCGCCTTACTGGGAGCTGAAAAGGAAACGAAGGAATAGGGACACTTCCACAAAACTGTTTTATATATGTTTGATTTGACTCAAATGGCGTATTAAGGACATTAATGTAAGGTTGTATGATTACATTACTTACTGAATACGAATTCAGTTAAGCATATATCATTTCCTCATCACTGACATTTTTGATAGGTATACTTTGTTATGCACTTCCATAATATTTGTGATTATTGGTGGGTCAAATAAATACATTAATAAATTAATAAAAAAATGCTTAGATTTAGTAAAATAAAAATATATGATTATTGTACTTTGTTTTTCCAAAATAAAATCAACCTCCTAAGTTTCCAAAGTGGAAATATTTAAGTTGATGTTTAAACAAATCAATATTGCTATAAAGTAAATCAACATATTGGATGTGGTCATTTCTTCATCCTCACCTATACAGTGTTCAGCAAATCTTAGGACACACCCAGTTAATGAGGTGATTTCCATGGCTGGGCTCTCTGCACCGGGTCACTCCCAGGAGGCGGTGCGTTGTTCACTCTGGCATCATGCGCTCATCTGTGCTGCTGTCAACTTCACCGCACTTCTGCCTATGTCACTGACGGGGATATCACATGCAAGCGATGGTTGTCTTGAGGATAAGAAATGCGCACAAAAGGAAATATGCACTTATCTGTCTGTGCATTGTTGGCTTTATTATGTACAGATATCTCCGGTAAGTTCAGTTCTCTGCATTGTTGTTTAATATGTTTCACTCAGAGCTGCTATTAATGATCATCGCAATGTCTCTGCAGGGGAATGATCAAAGACGTAGTTTGATGTATACTATGAAGTGAAGTCAGTCTCTATATAAATGTAATACTGATGCCATGATATTAGGTCATCGATAGCTGAATACTAAAAAACTAACAAGTATCACTGTAGTTTATGGAATCAATTTTATTTATGAAAAGAATTTTCAAAGGGGCACGATGTTGTTTATGTCAGAATTTTAATAATTACTTATGGGGTAATAATGCAAACTCAGAAATATTTATCCATTGCTGAACAAACAAGCTGTTCTCAGAGGAAAATAAGGTCCCCAGAACACTGTTTGAAGCTAGAAAGGTGGCGGGGTCCAATATAGACAAGGTAAAACAGTATGAAATTGTGTTTTCCTTTAAGGACGTTTTGTATATTCAGTTTTTACAATCATTAAAACAAAGAGTTTGTTCATTTAGTTTGTTCAGACATGAAAAATCAGTCAATGAATACCTTTCTCTTCTCATTAAAATTATTTTGTCAAAACTACATACTGTACCTTTAACTAAACCTCAAAGCAATAGAAATATACCAGTATATAAAGGATAATATAGAAAAATTAAAAGGTATACATTTTATCTGCTGGAGTCTTGCGTCTAAATTCAAATATACCCCTGCTCCTTTGTCCCCGTGTTTGCCAAAACAAGACGTCTGCAAATTCCTATCAAGCATGTCATGTGCTCCATTCAAGCACAATAGCCTATGTGCTACATTTTGTGAGTGTGACACAAAGTCCTCTTCCAGCATGCCAACAACGGGATGGAGACTGAGCAGGAAGGTGGGCCTGAGTGCCAACTCGTCCCAGTTCACGCTGGAGGGTCAGCCCTTCCACATCCTCGGGGGATCCATCCACTACTTCCGTGTGCCGAGGGCCTACTGGAGGGACCGCCTGTTGAAAATGAAGGCCTGTGGCATCAACACACTCACCACGTAGGAGAACTACCATGGACGTGTTTTGTTTCTCGAGCCTGGGTTGAATGTTAACTAGAACTTCCTGGATTGTTGCAGGTCAGTGCCGTGGAGTCTGCACCAGCCAAACAGAGAGGTGTTCAACTTCCACACACAGCTGGATTTAGAGTAAGTAGTGGTTAGCATATAACATGCAACTTAGAAATGTCCACCTCTCTCTTGCTGCTCTACGGCGTTTTGGGAATACTCTTCTTCTCATCATCTAAGCCCCAGTGCTCAGGGGAGAAGTGTTGGAGGCAGAGAGTTCCTGCCTGACGACAGCGGCATCTCCCCAACAACAGCAACTTAGCGAGCAATTAAGCACACAGCGGTGATAAGTGAAGAGGGATGTGACGCCTCAGCCTGCTGCTGTTGTTGTCAAGCACATTTCACACTGCTCAAACAACCAGATATGGGGTCTCACTGGGGGTCTTAACTTACTGTTTGTGCAGATAGAAAATGCTTATTGATTGTCTTTTTCCATCTGGGTTTCAGAGCCTACATCAATCTCGCTGCTGAACTGGGGCTGTGGGTGATTTTACGTCCAGGGCCGTACATCTCCTCTGAGTTGGACCTGGGAGGACTACCAAGGTAAGTGCTAGTATTCTTTGCATATGACTGATTGAGATGTGTAGATTTATTGCATTTTCTTAGCATGCATGAATGGGGGTTGTAGATTTAAAACCCAAAGTTCAACAAGCTCTGACTAGTTTATATCCATGGATCAGTGCATTTAGTGCAGCCTGGGTGAAAAGGCCACACCATGCTCCAAGAGAAGACTTCCCCAGTGTGTGAAGCTTTGTCCTCTATGTTAGACTGTGCCTCTGTTGTTCTTGCAGCTCTGTGGCTTTAGTCATAACTGAGCATCTTGTTTTCTTGCTCTTTGCAGCTGGCTCCTCCGCGACGGCAGCATGAGACTGAGGACGACCTACCCAGGCTTCACTCAGGCTCTCAATACTTTTTTTGACAAACTCATACCAAAAGTGGTTCCACTGCAGGTCGCTCTTTCGTTGCTGAAAACAAGTTTGTTGTAGCTCCGTTGTACATGTATTTAACCTGTCATCCTTAACATGAAACGTTTGCTTGTGCTTTTTCCTTTTTTTTTTCAGTTCAAGAAAGGAGGTCCTATTATTGCAGTGCAGGTGGAAAACGAGTATGGGTCCTTTGCGAAAGATGAAAGTTACATGCTTTTCATTAAAGAGGTGATATGACAGGCTTGTTTAATTAAAATCAATCTGATGATGTTTATGTCCTCTGTTGTGACATTCTGTTTTATTTTGAAAGGCTTTACAGTCAAGAGGGATCAGCGAGCTCTTGCTCACATCAGACAACCACAACACATTAAAGTCAGGGGGTGTGGATGGAGGTACACTATGTTATTATTAGACACACACACACACGCACGCACGCACGCACGCACGCACACACAGCTTACTTTACCCTGTGATCTCCCGTCTTGTAGTCATCAGATCACTGAAACTGCAGAAGCTAAATCAGAAAGACATCCAAGATCTGATCGCCATCCAGGTATGTATCTCACCTTTCCACATCATTTTACCACCCGTCACCGAAGATGTGTGTGATATTGGGTCGTTTCTGTCCTATTTGTCAGCCCAACAGCCCCACCATGGTGATGGACTACTGGACTGGCTGGTATGATGTGTGGGGTGAACTCCACCATGTGCTCCCCCAAGAGGGTAAGGAAGGTCCTCCTGGCTATTGATGGCTTTATGGACAAAAATACACCGTCCTATTTGTGCTTACCTTTTTATTCTTTATTGGTCGAAATCAGTTTAAATGTGCACACTGGTAGCTGAGTGCATAAAGCAGATTCCATGTAACTGCAATGTGTTCAATTTCATCCCGGAAAGTAGACACAATCTAGTTCAAACATATCTTTATTGCAATATGCAACAAAGGCATTTCCTGTCTCATTTAATTTCTCGACCTTTCACCGACCTTTCATCAACTATCCAATAAAGGTGAAAATGTATTTTGAAAATAAGCCTTAAAATATGTATTGGGATACATTACAACTTATATGTGAAATAATAAGTATAGTAGATTTGATGTTGGTTCACAGCCATTTGAAATCCACCCAAAAAACCTGCAATAAGATACTGATTTTGCATTGATTTTTCATTCCCTGCACTATTTCTGGGGACATAATTTCTTGGGGAGAAAAAGAAACCTCACCTTCAGTGTGTTATCCTTAGATAAGGTAAGCTGAGGAACCAGTAGAGAACCTTGAAAGTAGTGAAAGAAGTACAGCAGTGGTGCTATATAGCACCTCAACCACCCCAAAGAACTGAGAAAGAACCTATGATCGACCATCAGTTAAATTTTTCTTAACACAAAAGTTCTAAAGTATCTCCACATGTTTTACCACTGAACAGGTGGCCAGGCACATTTCACATTTATTCTCAACCAAAAACAGTTTTATATTAACGGTGTTCCCTGGAGTAACTCTGCCATGGCCTAAATGCATTTTAGGGCTTTTTGACACTATTTAAAGCGTTTTAGGACTGCACTGGTATCAGCCTTCAAAAACACGTTGGTAAAGTTGACTTACAAATTGGAGTCTCACGCCCCTCTTAACTGCTGTAAGCAAATGTTTTCTCTCTCAGTCTGCAGTTTGTTGTTTATATTTATTTGCCTAAGACTTTGCATAAAGGACGTCAGCTACATGCCAACAAGGTAAATGTGAAAGTCAAAGCCAACCCTCTTTTCATGAGGCACTGTGGCCTCTGATGAAGAGGTCACCAGAGGGTCAAAGGGGTTTCCATTCAAAAACTATGATTTTTTTGTTGCTGTGACCTTTATGTTTTTAGGTAATCTGTTTGTGTACATTGAACATGTTGAACCTCTTGTCAGACATGGTGTCCACCGTGAGAGAAATTCTGAGGCGAGGCATGTCTGTCAACCTGTACATGTTCCACGGAGGCTCCACTTTTGGTTTCATGAGCGGAGCAGTCGTTGATCCTTCCTACAAAGCGTTGGTCCCCAGCTATGGTTGGTTCCTCCTTCTCATGTGTTTAATCCTAAACAAACCTGTCTTTGATGCACATTTTTAAAAGAATATCAAAATTATGATGCAGTGCAATGTCAGAGCTGAATATGTTCCATGTACCATAACACCCAGCAGGTGGCAGCACATGATTGCTAATCTACATTACAATGCCATGTTTTTTTAGATTATGATGCTCCCTTGTCTGAAGCAGGGGAGTACACCCCAAAGTACCATCTCCTTAGGGACTTACTCTCTCGATACAACAGTAAGTTACACTGAGAATAAAAGGGAATGAATATATACTGCGACGATCTCTTTGCCTGATCTTGTTTTTCGACCTGTCTGTGCAGGAGGAGACAGTTTTCCTGACATGCCAACCCTGCATTACAGGGAGGCTTATGAACCAGCAATCATGTACCAGCACCTGTCCTTATGGGATGCTTTGAGCTTCACTGAGGGTGTACGTTTTATGTAAGATTATTTGTTGCTTTATGTTAATTGAAAAAAAAAAAAGCTTTTCAAACGAGGAGGCAATTTTTTCCCCCCTTTATTTAAATTTCCTCCAGCCATTTAAGTCACTCACGCCAGTAAACATGGAGAACCTACCTGTGAACAACGGAAATGGACAGTCCTATGGTTACACACTGTATGAGACCATCATCACCAGTGGAGGATTGTTGAAGTCTGGAGATAATGTCCGAGACCGTGCCCTCGTGAGTCCTCACCGTACATGATGGCATCATCTCACCTACTCTGACCTTGCGCAGTATGGATGAGGTGTCCTTTTATTAATTTTCAACATGTTCCTAGCTGCTGAAACTAAACTTAAAGGTGCAGTGTGTAGAATTTAGTGGCATCAAAATGTAATGATTCTTAGTTTCAGGTGATTATACACCTGAATACACCAATGCTAATTTTCAGGTTCATAAGTTTATATTGCTTAACTATACAATTATAGGTTTACATGCTTTAAAGCTCAAGAATCACATCAGCTTTCTTATACTGTTCATTGTTGCAGCATTGTATTCCCCCTTTGTCTGAAACGCTCTGTTTTAGCTCCTATCTCTTTAAGGGCCCCCTCATGAATACCCAGTCTGCTGTGATTGGTCAGCTCACACACACCTGAGCCAGCACCTCTGAGAAGAGCAGCTGCTCTCAATTAATCCGTACCGCCAAACTAGACGCTAGACATAAATAATGCAAGGCGGGGCAACTGACAAGGTGTTTCAGGAACTTCAGGAGTAGTGTTTTCTGCGGGAGAGGGGAGTTTTGTTGGTGCGGACTTTGGGCTTTTCAACTTTAAGCAACTTTTACATGCTGTAGAAAATATGAAACACTGAAGGAAAGGAAGAAAAAAAACAATAAAGCACATGTCTGTCTCCTTAAAATGATTTTCCTCTGAGTAGATCACCCTTAATCACACACACTGGATCTGAAAGGAATGGTTTGGCAGTTTTAGAAATATACTTTCTTGGTGCAAGTTGATCAAAAACATGAACATAGCAGCTTAGTTTAGGAAAATACTGGAAGGAATAGCAGGAAACAGCTAGCTTATCTCTGTACAAAAGTAAAAAATGTGTCAGCACCTATTAAGCTCACTCAATATTTTACATCTCAGTGTAAGGCGGGTTGTGTTTCTGTCAGACAGAATCAAGCTAGCTGTTTCCTTTTGTTTCCAGTATTTATGCTAAGCTAACTTTCTTCTGTCTTTAACTTTATATGTAACCGATAGATATGAGAACGGTATCATTAACTTTTTTAATTCTCAGCAATTTAGCTCACAAGTGTATTTACTTAAAGGGCCTATTTGTAAGAAAAGTTTCAGTTTGAGCCTCATTCCCAACCCATGAAATACTGATGCATTGGGACAGTCGGGTCAGCCACCATCCGAATGTGTTAGTATTTGAAGAGTTGGGAGTGAGACCCAAAAATCAACTTTGCTTACAAATAGGACCTTTAAATATTAAACTGCTCCTTTAATATCAGTCATTGAGTACTATGAATTGGCACCCCATGGTCTTGGTAGGCCCACAGCACACATTTTATGATATACAGCATGTGAAAGTCGTTAAAAGGCGATGACTGAGGTGATAGTTAGCAAATTTTCTCGGGGTATTTCATTCAAATGAAGCAGAGTTTACGTATTATGTATTATCATTTCTTTGACAGTGATATTTTTCTCCCCAGGTGTATGTAGACAGGAGCTACATTGGCCTTTTCAAGCGTAAAAACCTGGAGATGGCGGTTCCTGATGGTAAGGTATGAGATCAAGTTGGACGATGAAGACAAATGTCAAATAAAACGTCATTCAAAGTTATAAGATGTGATGGATGCTGAAGTGTTAGCTTTTTGGCAGTTATAACTTGCAAAAGACATAAAAGTGAACAATCACCGCAGGGACAGCGTACCTTGAGTTTACTGGTGGAAAACTGTGGACGAGTTCACCAGGGAAGGGACCTTGACAAACAACATAAAGGTGATAGACAGACAATATGCAGTTCATTGCTGTGCCTGCTATTAAATCACTCAAGCATGCAGTGGGTTGAGTACTAGCCAATTTCCATTTGTATTCTCACAGGCCTTGTGGGAGACATTTTATTAAACAATATCCCCTTGCGGGATTTTACAATATACAGCCTGGATATGAAACCCAGCTTTATTGATAGGTTCGTACGCTTTATTGAATTTAAGCATATCACTTTCATTTTGTGGTGAAAGTGTGTTTGAAGTGGATGCTTTATTTCAGCCTTTATCAGGCACCTTGGAAAACTCTCCCTGAAAATCCAAGCTTTCCGGGATTTTTCATGGGGAGGCTGTTTGCATACGGGTATCCCAGTGACACATTTCTGAAGCTGCCAGTAAGTGAAATGATACATATAGTTTACATGCAATGTGCATTCTGTAAATTGGCATGGGTGTTTGTCTGAGAAATAAGCCTTTTTTTAATTTTGGTCCACAGGGCTGGGAGAAAGGTGTTGTGTTTATTAATGGATTGAATCTGGGCCGCTACTGGTCAATTGGCCCCCAGCAGAGTCTCTACATCCCCGGTCCCTTTCTCAACAGTGGAATCAACCAGGTACAGCTGTGCACAAACCAGCATCTGTTAGAGGGATAGTGAGACATTTTGGGATATACACATATTTGCGTTCTTGGTGAGAGTTAGACAAGACGCTAAGCTAACTTTAGTTTAGCCCTCGCATAAAGACCAGAAACAGGGAAGCAGCTCGCCTGTCTGCTAACAAAACCTGCCCAACAGCATCTCTAAAGCCCACTAATTAACATGTTTTCTGTCATTTATGTCATTAATGGTGTCTGACCAAGATATACCACAGGAATTAGTCCTAAAACCAAGAAATAAATCAGTTTTTTTGCACTTCTGGTTCCCTCGTCTCAAAGTTAATGTGTTTTTTGAATGGGTTTTCAGTTAAATGCCTGAAGTCAGATCTTTGTTAAAAACAAGCCACACTTAAATTACTTCAGTAAATACCTAACATTTACATTTTAAAGTGTTGAATGTCTTATAAAAGGCAGTTGCTCACAGGTGCCTAAATGAGACTACAGAAGTTGTCTGGGACATTAAACGTCAGTCTCATATACTCACTAGTCCATCTGTTACAGGTAGGCTTTAGTTGCAAACTATTCTAATTTTAACTCTTACTCTACAACCTGTAGATTGATCTATTTATAGTAGTGCGTGTACATTATAATGTAGTGGGAAGCTAAGAGTTGACGTTGAAGTCATGTGACCCCGACTCCAAATTTTTTTTGGAAAGGGCCAATATCGCTAGGACCTTCTTTTCCCACTCTTAATGACTAAACTAACAGGCTGCAGGGTTAAGCTTAATTTTTAGTATACAGTTTTTATGGACTTAAATGATTTTAAACATAAAGTCAGAAACAAGTTTTGATTGTCTAACTCTGCCTTCTTTTTTCCCTCCTTTCTCTTTAAATGAATAAGGTCATTGTGTTTGAGGAGCAGGAGGGTGACTACAAGGTCCAATTTGAGGATACACCTGATCTTGGCATGGCAGTGGACATCCAGTGACTCATCACCCAGTCATCGCCAACACCATGAGCATTGTTTTTTTGTAAAAAAAAAAAGAATATTACAAGTGTTTGTTACATTAGTTTGAACCATCAAATTCAGGGATACCAATGTTGTTCATATAATGTCATTTCTACAGTCTGATTTAATACCTTAACATCTAAATACACATAGACAGAGACCAATATCAATAGCAGAGAGAGGCGTGTTTGTATGGGAACAGTTTATAGCTATGTACATACAGTACCTTTAGTTACAGTGACTCTTTACACATTGAGCAGAAATACCAAGTATATCCTCTTACCCATGGATTTCCAGTTAAATAGTAATAATTTCTGCGAAGGGATTGTAGTTATATTTGATATGGTTTTTAAAAAGGGCACATCTTAGCCTGTAAAATAAATGTAAAAAATCAAACGAGCTTATGAGACAATCGGAGCTGAGGCAGGAGTGATTCAACTGAAACATAAGCAGCATTGTAGCAGTATCAGACCCTTCTCTGAAAGGTCTTAGATGCCTGTAACATTAATAACTGACCAAACTTTTACCAGTCACTGAGTTTTAGAGCATTAGCATTTTAAGCAGTTCCACTGGAAGTCGATGGAGTATGAAATCATCACTTGCAAGCCAGCCATCCATGGTGGGAATAATTAGATTGTGTAATACAGCCATTTGAAAGGATGCACATCCAATTTTTGGAGTAATGGCCTCATATCCCATTGAGTCTCAAAAGCATAGCTCACAACCAACAAGTGAATGGTACCAGTTACTGTGAAACAATAAATAACTCTGCTGAGAAACCTTCCGTTTACTCTTAATTAGCTTATGAAGAAGCCTGTTAAAGTCAGGCGCCTAGGAATACTGAATCTTCTCTTAAATATGAGTACACTTCAGTTTAGTTACAGCATATCAGGAGCGTGGGGTGAGTGAGTGTAAGAGAGGACGTTGCTGTTACACTGTAATAAATCATCACTCCGTGCTTTTGAGTGCATGAGTTGCCTGTGTGTTCACCATGTGCAGCGTGACAGCTGAGCATGTGTGGATGTGTGTTGAGGAGTAACGGGACTCCTAATTAGTGCTGGGTTCAGGGTGCTATCTAAATAGCTCACTGTTGTACAGTACAAGTGGGGAGGGCTCAGATCCCCTCAATGCAGTCTGTCAGTCAGTCAGTGCTGACTCACTCAGAACAAGGACCCCCTTTATTCCTCTGTGCAGCCCTGTGCCCGACAGCCAGCTCGTTTCAGAACAAAAGGGTCCAATTTAATGCTAATTGGATGGTTGGCTGGTGGTGTCTGCGCTCAGAGGGCTCTTTATTGCTTGCCGTGCCATCTCTTCCTGCAGTTTAAATCGCGTAACATCCTTTGTCCCAGCGCTCCGAGGAGACCTTGGTGGGCAAGCTCCTTTTGGCAACTTCTACCAGCGTCTCGCATCAGCCAGTGCTCCGGGCAGAACAGGCCAGCTTGTTTTTGTGCAGTTGTGCTTTGATACTCCATGGTCGCTTCACGCACATGGCCTTGTGCTGTCTCCTGGGGTGGACAGGTGTGCCTCCATTTCTAAGCCGCGGTGAAATACAGCTACTGTGCAGTGATAGTATTTTTGACCCTGCCTACTGCTTTAAGGCGCTGTGAGGTTGGTTTGAATCCGGAAAGAATCCCGTAGAGAAATGCCTTCCCCTGAAATGACAACAATTTCATACTTAATAAGGACACACAAAGATGTTCTGTTAGCAGTACTTTTATAAACAAGACTAAAGCCACTTTTCCATCAAGCAGTCTAGTGCAGTTAATCCTGTTTGTAACGGTTCATTTGAGTTAAATTGAGGATGTACCAATAGAAACACTCAGTAGGGTCCTGTTTTGTTGTTACAAAAACATTTTTTTTTCTGCTAAATGCAAATGAGCATGCTAGTATTTACGAAATGAAAATGCTAATGCTAATGTATTAATGGTAAATATCATACATGCTTAATGCTAAGCATGTATGATATTTACCATTAATACATTTGGCATGCTACAATTCACTTATTAGCAATGATAATAATAATAATTAAAACTGCGAGCAGTGATGAACGGGCCCTCGCAGTCCGCACCCGTCGGGGTGTGCATGCTGCCGTCAGGCTTACTCGCACAACACCTTCCATTTCATTTCAGTTTTTCCTACGATTTGGTGGGCTGTTCCTCCTGTCGGTATAAAGAATGTCTGAAAAGGCTGGAAAGCTGAATGCAATATATTATTAGTGTTGGAATACACAGTACAATGTCCAACATAACATTAGCAGAGGCAAAGCATGCTAAACAGCATGATGGCTTGACATACTGACTGTTAACTACAGCTGTGTTCTGTGTTATTTAACCAAAGAAATCACTCAGTTGTTTCAAATCTCAGGGGAAGCCACTGCGTTCATCGCGGAAAAGTTGGGCAGAATCACAACTACACACATCTTGTTTTGTGCCACATTGACAGGGCAGACACAGCACACAAATGGCATTCTTAGCAAATTGGCTTATTTGAAAATTGTGTGCTGTGGCTTACTACCACTGACTTATCCATTATGTGGCTGTAAACATTACCTTGCAATTATGCCATGTTGTAATGTGCAATTTGGACAAAACTACCTGCAAATGCCATGTACATCTGACATTGTTTGTCATCACTGCATATAAATGAGTGTAAAATAATTGCTTCACTTGCTATTCATGGCTGTCTATCAAATCTAGCTTTTGATCTAATTTCTGCTTTGTTAGCTAGTTTTTATTCCATGAAGTCTGTGCTGCTACATTTTGAAGTTTCAATAAAATCTGATAAATATGAGGCTGACTTCCTGCAATGGAATGGAATTATTCAGAGGTTTTTCAGATAGGATACATGCGACTTGAAAGACAACAATGCCATATAGTGGCGACTTGTATCACTCACTGCATGTAGGAAGCCCAATTTGACTGAGATAAAACTTACTTCCTGTGTCCAGTGGGTGGCGCTATGGATATGACACAGTATTGATGCCAGATCTATTCAGGGCGACTCCCTCTACATTCCTGAGCGCTTTGGCTGAGATAGGAAATAGTATGAAGGAGTTATCAGGACTTGGTGCTTCATGATGAAGGATTTTAATGGCGGGCACCGCAACTGCCAGCAGGTATGACGTAGGATAAAAATGTTCCTCGCGTGTCTTTGGCATGGTCCGAGGAGTATACTGACTGACTGTGAAGTCTGTGGTGTCCAATCTGTAGGAGGAAGACGTGAAAGTATGACGTATGGCAATATTTCATTAGGCCGCCAAATTCAAAATGGCCAACTTTGAATGAATGTCTAGATGTATTCAGGGCGAGACTGTCTACATTTATGAGGAATTTTGTGGAGATGGGGCATTGCATGTGGAAGATATAAGGATTTGATGCTTGACAGCAAAGGGGAAAAATGGCGTCCGCCGTCACACCCACCAGGTTTGACACAGCTGAATGATTTCCGTAACGTTTGTTCTTAAAGGCATGAAGATGACACTGAGTGAATGTGAAGTCTATTGTGTTTAAGTTCTAGGACAAGATAGTTTTCAAAGTAGGCATGAATTTGTCAAAAATGCCCCCACACATCAAAATGGCTGACTTCCTGTTGGACTGAGAGTATGGGTCCAAATGGGTTTTTTGTGCGTCTGGTCATGATGAATTTTTGTCCTTCTATGTACAACTAGGAGGCAGGGCATCACTATAGGGGGCGCTACAGAGCCCACAGGTCACGACCACGCCCCATGACAACACAGATCTTTTCAGGGAGACTCCTTCTGCATGCCTGAGAGATTTGGCTGAGATAGGAAATGGTAAGAAGAAGTTAATAGGACTTGATGCTTTACGGCGAGGGAATGAATTGACCGCTCCACTGCCGCCAGCAGGTATGATGTAGGATAAAGATTTCCATAACTTTTCATCTTCAGGGTCAGAGGATGATACTGAGTAACTGTGAAGTCACTGGTGTTACGTTTGTAGGAGGAGATAATTTAAGTACGAAGAATGGCAATATTTCAAAATGGCGGCCAAAATCAAAATGGCCGACTAAATATTGATGCGGAGATTTATTCGGGGAGACAGCCTCTACATTTATGAGCAGTTTGGTGTGGATAGGAAATTGTATGTTGAAGTTATAAATCCTTGATGCTTGACGGCGAGGGGAAAAAATGGTTTCCACCGTCCCGCCCACTAAAGTATGACGCAGCTGAAAGATTTTAATAACTTTTGTTCTTCAAAGCATGAAGATGATAATTGAGTTAATGTGAAGACTGTGGTGTTTAAGCTCTAGGACAAGATAGTTTTCAAAGTAGGCATGAATTTGTCAAAAACTCGGCCACACATCAAAATGGCTGACTTCCTGTTGGACTGAGAGTATGGGTCCAAATGGGTTTTTTGTGCATCTGGTCATGATGAATGTGCGTACCAAATTTCGTCCGTGTATGTGCAAGTAGGATGCGGGGCATCACAATAGGTGGCGCTACAGAGCCCACAGGTCAAGACCACGCCCCATGACAACACAGATCTTTTCAGACTGGACTGAAAAGACTGAGAGTATGGGCCCCCAGACTTTTTTGTGCGTCTGCTCATGATGAATCTGCATACCGAATTTCGTTCGTCTATGCGCATGTGGAAGGCAGGGAAGAACATTAGGGGGCGCTACAGAGCCCGCACTTCACGACCACGCCCAGTGACAATGCAGGATAGTAATTTTCGCCGGATGTGACATATATTCCAAATTTGGTGAGTTTTTGGGTATGTTCAGGCATCCAAAACTGCAGTCAAACTTGGAGAAGAAAATTTCTTTCCTCCCAATTACAATAGGGAACTCGCAGGTCTACCTGCTCGGGCCCTAATAATATACATATATATATATATATATATATATATATATTATATATATATATATATATATATATATATATATATATATATATATATATATATATAATATAATAAATTTTATTTGTTTGATGGCACCTTTCAAGTCACCCAAGGTCACCTTACATAGGATAAAAGCATAAAATCACAGAATAACATCACAGAATATTAAAAACAAACATTGACATAAAAAGAAAAAGAAAAGAAAAGAAAAGTGTAGTGCACAGTGACCAGTCAGAATGAGTATGCCAGTTTGAACAAGTGGGTTTTGAGTTTGGATTTGAATGTTGCGATGGAGTCTGACTGTCTCAATGGTGATGATGATGGAAGCACTGGAGTAGAGGATTGCCAATGTCACAACAAACAAGTCAACCTGAGTGGGACGTGCAAGTCAGCATCAAGACCAGCATTCCGATAATTGTCAAGAAATTTAGCTAAAAATCAAAAAGGCTGGAGGCCCGAGAGAAAAAATCTGCGGATCAGCAATAGGTCATTAGGATTTATTCTCTGGTGACCATGAACGTCTGTACTAACTTCTCAAGTCATTCAGCTGATCCCTCATTAAGATCACTCAAGTCATTAAAGCCCTTTTACACAGAGATCATGCAATAATGCTGCCACGAAGACCCCTCCTCAAACCACCTTTGTTTTTCTTCTCTGAACAGAACAATAGAAGCATCAGTAGGCCATATTCTCATGGCAGCCATTTTTCTTTGACTTCATGCGGGTTGTTATCTCAATTGTCATAATGCTGTGTTCAGTTGCGAGTAGCATAAACCTAGGAAATCTAACCATTTTACTTCTTAATTGATCAGCCAGCAATTTAAAAGACAATGCTGGTGACAATCCAGGGGGACATCAGGCCATATTTCAAGGTAAAATAATAGATTTTCCTATTAGCCTCCAATAGACAACAGCTAAAGTTAGCATTCAACCACTCCCTACTAACATAACTGTTTGATACACATTACTTGATAACATATCGATGCACATCTTGGACACATTAATTAAACCTGGAAGTCAAACACACAGTTAGCAGTAATGGTAACTGGGAAGTTGATGAATGCTAACGTTAGCTAACAGGTTTCTAATATGTTGGTTTACCTTGAAAAACTGCCCCATCTAACTAGATTTTTCACTATCATCATCTTTTCAGTTGCTGATCAACCAGAGAGTGTTGAAATAATAACAACCTGGCATTTTCAATATCTTTAAATCTTGCAACACGGATTCAGCGTGCCATTATCTCAGCATTTGAGCTTTCCACCCTAAGTGGGATGCAAGGTTAATACTGTCTATAATGTGTGTGATCATTGATAGCAAGATGGCATTCCGCAAGCTTGAGAAGCATGACGTATAACACATTATCCTATCCCTAGTGTGATGTTTAACTTGTGTTTTTCTAAACATCCGCATAATGTGGCGATAACAATCATTTTCCGCTCATCTTATGTGGTGTTTGATTCCGTCTCCGTGCCTTATATACAGGTCAACAGTGTGTAAAAGAGACGTAAGATTCACCCTATGCGCACAACAGATGAATGTTTCACTCTATCCAATATCTGCTAAAATATTGACAGATAATAACATATAATAGAAAAAGAAAAATCATGGTGGTGCTGAATACAAGGTGACGAGGATACCAAGTCCTCCGGGGACCATAAATGTTTGCTCAAAAGTTCATCATAATCCATCAAGTAGTTGAGATATTTCGGTCTTGACCAACTGACGGACTGTAATTGCCAGCCTGACCACTATTATTGCTTAAATTCTCGAGCTAAAACACTAAAATGCAGTGACAAAATCTGCAAGAGACAATCCTTTAAACATGTTATGTAAAGGTCTATCTCAAGTAAGGTCCATATCTCACGGTCCACAAATCAGCTGAAACGTTCCCCTTTGGTCTGTCTCCCAAATAATCACTGTGTGGAGATGCAATGGTAATTTGCATTTCTAAATCTGGTCTCTTACCTGTGTCAGATGAAGTATGTCATATCTCCACATTAGAGTCTGTAAATCCTTTCTTGCCCTCATTTACCAGCACAGGCTTCTCTGTCCGTGTGTGCCATACTAATACCTGGGGGTGAGAAGAAAGAGATTGAGATGAGTGGAAATACAGTCATATGATGAAACACTCAAACAGACATTTTGGCTCTTGGTGCTGTGCAGTAGTAGTATACTGCATCACACTTGCTGCACAATGTCTAAAGGGCAGAATGTAGCATATTTTAAATGATCTGTAAGCACAAAGAACTGGCTGTAAGCTGACAGTTTACTGACTTTATGAACAAACTGTTATGACAGCCGAGGATCTCAAGTGTAACACTTGCAGCATTTACAGAAGCAGCTTGGTTTATTTCCAATTCAGGGTTACACAACATTTCAAACATATACCGAGCCTCCTCTTCTTACCTTAGTGCAGTTAGCAGCTTTAGGCTCCAAGTCACTGAGAGTGACCAGCTCCTTCAATAGGCTGCTCTCCTGATAACCTCCCTTCACACCCCGTAACTTGAAATAAGCCTGAGGTTTCGACAGAATGAGGCGTATATTCACTGCAAACCCAGCCATGTCGATGGCAAAGGGGCGGTGTGGGTCGAATACAGTCTTCCAGCCATACACCTTCCCCAAGGTGTTTACTTTAGGGGACTCATAGCGTAGGCCCCCCACAAAGGCCACGGGCCACACTGACACCTTTTTGGTGGAACGCATCTGGAATGTTACAACAGAGACAGAGACAGAGACACAAGACACCCATCTGAGTCATTTTGAATTCCATGAAAAAAATGTGATTTAGTTTGAGACAATCAAGTAAGAAGTCTGTGAAAAGACGTTGCACTCTTAAAGGAAAAGTTCACCCAAAAAATACAATTCCATCATTATCTAGCCCCATGCTAATGGAAGGTTTCTTAGTCCACAAAACATTTTTAGAACTTCACAACAACTTAAGTTGATTGGGACTGGTTTTAAAACATTACAAAAAACCATACACCTCATCTGGCATAATCCAAGTCTCCAGAAGCCATGGGATCCTAAATTGATGTGAAAATACATTATTTATATCCTTTAGGAACCTAAATCTTCACTGTAGCAGCTAAGCTTAAAACAGAGCATGAGCTCTATCACACGTCAAGGGTGGAAATAACATCTTTTCAAATACATGTGGGAGCTTTGAGAGACTTGGTTTATGCTGCATGAGCTGTATGAAACCATTTTATGTATTTTTCCAGCTGTCTTTTCACATAACAGACAAGTCCCCATCTACTCCAGCTGTTTAGGAGAACGTTGCAATGCTGTTTTGCTGTGAAGCTCCAGAAATGCTTTTCTGGACTACAAAACTTCAGCTGAACTCCCTTCTTCATGGGGATCAGTGGATGATGACTTAAATTTGAAAAATAATCATTTTTGGGTGAACTATTCCTTTAAAGAGCAATTCAGCTCTATTCAGTGTGTCATTTTGCATTATTACCTCCTCAAACAGCTCCAGACTGTACGTGTTGTCATCATCTGCAAAGTAGACGACACCAGACTGGCTGCTGTTGGGGCTGAAGGTCTCTCGGAGCCACCGCAGAGCCAAGTTTCTCTGTATGGTACCCCGAGGTATCCGGGGGTCCCTTGTGTCCCCGCGTACCTTATAGTTCCTAGGTGTCTCCACGTTGAGGTGGGTGTAGTTAAGTCCAGTCTCTTGAAGGAGATGGCTGACCAGAGTGGTCCTCCTCTGGGAGTCCTCCACCAGGATCCAGTGCAGGTTGGGGACGTGCAGCAAGGTGTTGGCCAGACGTGTCAGCTCTGCCTTCTGCACCGGCCGGCTATAGGTGGGAGTGATGACGTGGATGGTGGGCAGGACGTCAGACCAGGGCGGAGGGCGGCTGTAGACATACTCAGTGCGCACCACCTCCACGATGTCCCGGTTCTGAAGGGAGCAGGACTCCTTGAACGCAAAAGTATTCCTGGAGTTGGAGCGACCATCACGTCTGTCATCTAGTCACGAGGGAAAATGATTACAATTAGCCTCTGTTTGCTCTCAAGTATTGATGGGACTTTGTGCTACGTGGATCCTACACTGTGGACTACACTGCTACTGTTATCATGTAAGTAAACAGACACAGTCATCTGTGCATTACACCCTTGTTTAAACACACAGATCCATGCTGTAAGTAACAAAAACACCTGTGCTGTATGCTGCTATGATGAACGCGAAAAAAGAAAAATGTTAAGTATCTCGGAACATCACTGCAGAGTCTTGAATAATTGTACCTGTACCCTTTCGAGTAGCGAGCAGAGGAGTGATGGTGCTCTGGTGCCAAACAGTGATGAGCAGTGTCCAAGGCAACACGATCAACACAATGGCGACGATGTCTCGTCTCTTCGGCATCTCCAGGGTCAGGCCTGAGTCATGTCACTACCTGCGCGGCATATAACACATGACATGAGATGGTTCACAGTCACAGTAAACAGAGAGCTGTGAAATGAGGTGTCGCAGATTTTTTAAAAGGCCATCGTTGGATCTGAACTGAAGAGAACGAAAGAGAAAAATGTCTTTTAGAAATATTGTTTTAAATGTTGTTGCAGTTACATCTTTGTAATTATTTTGACACCAATCCTATCACTTCCAATTTATGTTGCAGTTCTTTACTTAGGTTTGAATGTTGAAATATATCTTCTGGATTTATTACCTTTTTAAAAATTATTATTTTTTGGCTTCATGGATAGGGCAGCTTCAGAGATGACAGGAAACAGGATGAGAGAGAGGGGGGTGTACGACTGCATAGGGGAAAGTGTGCATCTACATCACAAGACGCCCATGCTTGTGACAGCACAGGATGTGAATATTGATGGTGTTATCCAGCTTAGTTAGCTTGCCTCTTGTCCATGAGTAGATGCATGCTTCTTTCTGAGCAATGGTACGTGAAGAAAATTGTTCCTAAATGAAACTGCTCACTACAGGGTCTGCAGATTATCTTGAGTAACCGGGTCGTGATTTCTGGAAGGAGACATTACTGTTGAGTTTCAAGTCTATTTTTTACTTTTAAGCTTTGAGTGGCACAAGCTTAGTGCCATTTAGTTCCATTGTATTCACGGGAAGGCAGACCTTTCAAAACTCACATCCCACACCAAAACAATCTAGATGGATGAAAAGCACTACAGGCAAGAAGAAAATTATGCATTTTTGATTCTTCTGTATAATTACATTTACAATATTTTTTTTGTCTTTGCTGTCATAAAGACAGAAATAGCAAATGTTTTTCACCAGACTCTATTTAGAATGACTGTTTCTAAAGGAAACATTCACTGCCTTAAGAGTTATATTAAGCATGGTGTCTTTAGCCTGGGAATTGACGAGCTGCTTGACTGAGTTTGCCATTCTGATGGCCCGTCACGAGATGCGAATTGCATTTGGAAGTCCATAGATGGTGGCTCTCTATTAGACGTCAACATGATATAGCTGCGAGGCACAAACTACAAGGAAGGAGGCATTGTGTTAAGAAGCAGTCTGAGCCTGCTGGAACTGCTGCACAACAGAAAATGGGTCAGAAAAACGCTCTGAGCTCTCTCTTTGTCTCACTTGAAAGCATTCTGGTGTACTATGGAGAACTTCAGAGATAAAGATTTGAAGAGGGCTGAAAGGGTCAAGCCCTTTCCTGCCTGTAAACAGTTGACACAGACAAATGCATTATGGATTCACTCTTTTTAGTTAAACCCTGATACATATTAGGAGGTCTGAAAGGTCTTTATAGTCATAAGCTAATTTTATCTCAGTGGCAGGCCTTTATTTCTAATTCCTCCAGTTCTCCAGTTAACGCTGACTCAAACTCTCGCCAATGTTTCCTTGCTGTCTTGATAAATTCAGTATAATCTCCAGCTCTACAGCCCTGATCCCGTCAGTACAAGTCTCCCTGAAGGATGTTAGCCTATCATCGATCAGGAGTATGACAAAGATGAAACGGCTGAATTTCATTAAAGTACGAAAACATTTGATTAAAAAACAGAGAACAGCAGAGAGGTGGGTACGACGTTACGAACGAATATGAAACAACATGCCGAGTTGAAGCGTCCAACAAGATGACGATATTATTTTGACGTAACTCTAAGTGTGAACTTACACACGCTGCATTATACTCAGTTCACAAAGTCAGCTGTTGTGGTCGGCAACAGATAATTTTGCCCCTTCTCAATGTGTTAAACAAACAGTCCACCCAAAAATCAGAACTAATTTTTTTTCCTCTTACATGTTATAAGTTGTTACCAAGTTTTGGAGACACTGGCCAAAGAGACGTCCGCCTACTCTCCAATATAATGGAATGAGATGGGACTGTGCTTGTGGCCCTCAAATCACAAAATAAATGTCAACAGCAATGTCTCCTCGAGAAATCCTGTCCATTTACTCAAGGTCCACAGACCTTGTTGTGATTGGCTTCATGTCAAAAATATTTTGTTCACGTATTAATGTACATAATGGACAAGAGGTTATCTAGCTAAGCCAACTAGGGAAAGGCGCTGTCAGTGTTTACATCTCGTGTTGTCAGAGCAGGAGCCTTTCGTCACGACAAGGTCCAGATTATCCTGACTAACCATGATTTCTGGAAAGAGACAGTGCTGTTGACATTTTCAATTTTTTGGGTTGTTGTTGTTTTGTGGCTTTGAGCACCAAGCCAAGTGCCATCTAGTTCTTATACACTTCAGAGAAGGAAGACATCTCTACGGCCCATATCTCCAAAACTCAGGAACTCACACCAAAACAATACTAGTGGATAAATAGTGTTTTTCATTGTGGAGGGAACTGTCACTTTAATATTCATGCTGGCCACTTCCCCAGGCATTATCTGAGATGACATGGGCAGCTGTGGCTCAGGTGGTGGACAGCATTGCCCATTAATCACAAATTGGCTCCATCCATCCCAGAACCCCCCCAATCATATCTACAAGTGTTCTTAAGCAGGACAGCGAACCCCAAAATCCTCCTTATAGTTCGGCCACTGCTTTGCATGTTAGCCCTTTGCCCCCAGTGTGTGTGTTTCTGCATGAATGTGAGGCAAAATTGTAAAGCACTTTGGATTAAAGCACTATAAAATAAATGCCAACCATATTATCTTACCTATGTTTATAGCCAACACACATGGTCGCCTCAATAGGCCGTTGCTGTAGGATCTGTATAAAGAGGCCTGGAGAAAAGACTGTGACTGAGTGTATCGGTGGTTCAGTCCAGTTGATTGTCCCTGCAGAGAGAAAGAATACATAGAGCTAGAGTCTGTTCGATAGCAGTGCAGATATGTAACATTTGATTGAGGTTACTTGGAGAACTCCAAAGTGTGAACCCTAATGATTCTATGGTCGCATCCCTGTAGCCATGCAGGACCATGTGGGGCAAATGTTTTATGTATGCAAACGTGTATGCACAAACAAGTGTTTCATCCGCATTATTTGTGTGCTTTTGTGAGTGACTCATTACTCCAAAGGTCATCTGTTATTCCGGCAATTTACAGCCAGGCAGTTTCACCAGGTTTGGCTCTTATTTGTTGGAGTCGTACAAGCTTAAGCGGTGCGTGTTGCATGTTCCTCTACACGCTCAGCTCTCTGATTATCCATTTGGTCATCTATTTCCTGCAGCCCAGGAGCCCTGCAGCCTTCGATGTACACCAGTAATAGCTGTGATCTCCATTACAATACAGGCTTCGACCACTCCGTGTGCTTTTGTTTCTGTTCTCTTCAGGAGTCTCTTCGTGAGACAAATCATCTGCTGGTTAATCACTAGTCTTTAGGCATGATTAATCCTTGATTAAAAGGGATCAACCCCAGTCTGAGATCAAACACTGCGCTCGCTAATTAACACATGAGGACAGGTTTAATAGGGTGATGTTTGAACAGCAGGTCATTGACACAGACTAGCTAATTATTTATGCACGTCATGTTGAAAAGCAATGACCCGCTCTTCACCTCCCCAGCATTTTGCATCCCCGTTTAAGGTGAATTGTTTCAATCAGCAGAATCAGGTGGGAGACGAAAAAAGTGAAATCAGTTACAACGATGCTTTCTCATCTACATATACACAGACGGAAACATTATGAATGTGTTATTCTTAGTATTTTGCTAAAATTTTACAGACCTTTCTCTGCATCCCCACCAAAATACACATAGTGATAAACAATCATGCAGATTTCTGGAGAATTCCTACATCTTGGGAATAAAAAAGCACAGTAAAAGGGGGAGCTACAGGCAAAATACCATCAAATTTAGAGGCAGTGCCTGGAGTTTATATGTGCAGCTGCCATCTACATTTGGCTCCACTTGCACAATATGTCCAAGAGTCGTAGCAGTTCATGGCAAATAGGAAAATAGGAGAATATTATTATTATAGAATATATAAGCAAATTACATATAAAGCGAATTGTGTAAATATTAGGTGCAATTTATAGGAGAAGTGTTGAAAAACTGTTTAGTAAAATGGAAATGGCAGAAATCCAAATGCGTGTACGTTGATGGATAGGTAGTGTTGGTCCAAGGAATCCAGTGAAAACAAAACGTGAGATATCCTGTTAGTTAACAAACATAAACAGACCAAAGGGGAAGTCTTTGTTGTTTCCAGCAGAGGTAATTAATGATGAGAATAAAACCACAAACTAGGCTATCTGACTGACAGATACTCTGCACCGGAAAGCAATTAACCCTGTCAATCAAATTTGGTGAGCTTCCTGTCCTGAAGGTAAATGATCTCATACCGATTGGATTAGAGATGTTTTTTACTGCGGGACTCATCCAGCATTGTAACCAGCAGCAGCTGTTTAGATATGGTCTATGACATGACCTCAATTAGTGACTTGTTTTGCTTGACACAAATTTATAATTGGGTGAAAAGTCCGAAAAATGCCTACATGCCATTGTAAATTATACGATAACTGCAAGCAGGCTGTCTGATGGTTTATCTATCTATAAATACAAGGAATCTCTGTCTGTCTGTGTGTGTGTGTGTGTATGTATGTGTCTGTTGGTCAAATATCTCTGCGGATAAGGATCACACTGAAACGAGACTTTTAACATGGCTGCTGCGTGGTTCAGTGGTGTGCATCTAAGCATTTGTTTGGACTGCAATGATACCGTGAATAAATTATTTCATAAATGCTTTACAAATTCCGCCGAGCATTGTCCACCAGAGCAACCACAGTCACGTGCGCACCAGAGCCAATCACTGCACACCGTGGCCACGTGCGCCAATCACTGCAGAGCTCAAGCCCACGACATACCTGAAGAAACAAGCAGATTGATACCTGCAGCGGCGCGAGCTGGACCGGGATTTTGCCGGTGGTTCGGTCCGTTCTGTTCTGTTCTGTTCTGTGCATCTAAACTGACTGTTGTGGATTAATGAGATTAAACGAGTCCGGACCGAGTCTGTTCGGGTCTGAGGAGATTCGGAGACGCGCGGACAACAAAGTGGAATCGGAATCTGTGGATGTTCATGTGTAGCTAGCCGCTAGCCGCTAGCTACACGGCCCACCTCCCGAGGCGACGGACCGGACGCATCAGCATGTCCAAAACCGGACCTAGGGTAAATAATGTCTGCCACGCTTTTTCGCGAACATTGCCGTCACGTTTGCTTAGTGTCTGGTGCAGGAAGAAACGGTAAAAACGGGCTTTAGTCACGAAAGTGTCCAAGCAACAAGTTAGGCTGTTGAGGAACAGGAAGTTGTGGGAGGGACCTAGGCGGATGTTTGACAGGCAACGACGGTCGGTGTGTAGACAGCGATATTGAGAGTTGAGAGATTTGTGACATTTAGTGTGCTTGGAGTGTATAGTTAGTGTGTTATGTAGTGTGTTTTGTGTGTAGTGGAGTTGGTTTTTTGCTTAATGAGTCAGAATAATGAGGAGAAGCTGAATGTGGAGCAGGCAGTCCAGCTATTTATTCAGCTGGAAGGAGCTCAGGCAGACCTGAGCATTGCCTGCATTCAAATGTAAATAGTTACATATAACTTTGTACATTTTTTAAATGTATGCACAAATTTAGCAAACAACAATTTATATTTGCATTATAAGTAAAAACTTTTTAAACTTATTTGCGGTTTTCACAGTAAAAAAATCTAACTTTTTCTACTCGGATTTTATGTTTTTTTTGTGATTTTAGGTTCATTGTGTTAAAACAGTATGTCAAAATGAAAAAAGAACTGTACAGTCACACAAGTGAGGTTATGCTGAAAATAATGACACCAAGTAAATAGCTTTTAAGGTGAAATATAATGGCAAAATCAAAAATAGTCAAAAACAGCCAATTATACCCTGGAATATCGGATTTCACAACAAACCTAAATATCCCTGACGTCCCACCTTCAAACACAGCCTCATTTGGCCATCCATGAAAAAGCTGCTTAACCTCCCACTTTTTATATAGGAATACACTTTTCTTACGGGCACTGCACTAGTGTTACTAATGTAGATACCAACATAGTGCCTATTAATGCTGTTAATTACACTGTCCATTGCCAGATTGATTTATGATTTATTTATTATTCAAATTGTAATCAGCCATCCATTGTCCACATCCAAACTTTTGAAGAAAATGATTGCTTTAAACCAGTGGATCCCAAACGTTTTGGGATTTGCTTTAAATGTCAGAGAAGAACCCTATAATGTAACGATGAAGTGCTAAATACAGTATGGATGATGGTTCAAGGGTCGATCTTTCTAATCAGACCTCAACTGGGAAGTGGGACGCAAGAAAGATTGGTACAACAGCAGAAGGCAAACTCAGCTACAGTTAAAAGCAACGAGATGAACAAGGAGAGAAATTCCCTGTACTCCCTAGTTATAAGAAACTTTCTAAACTTTGTGGAACAGTCTGTGACAAATTCTTAATAATTTAGGCCTTCATGGAAATTCGTCGCATGTTATATACATAAAGATCTGTCTTTCTTTGTGCAAAAAAAACATTGTGTCCCTTTGTTCCGGGGATATATGTGCATATAAGGCAGGGAAGTGAGATGCAATCACAAGTGGTATCATCAGGTACATGTATGAATTTCCAGCAGTTACCTTGTGATTGGATCGCCAAAGATCCATCTTAATGCCAGGTATAAACAGGGATGCAGATGTTTCATAGAGGACATGAGCATATATATATATATGTATATTATATATATATATACATATATATACATATATATATATATATATATATATATATATATATATATATATATATATATTTATATATATATATATATATATATATATATAAAAACAGAGTATATATATATATAAAACCCAGAGCTGTCTGTTAGACACTGATAACAGAGACTCCAGCCTGCAATATCATTCATACACTTGATTGATGAAACACAAAATTCTAGGGAAACTTCATGATCAAAGAAAGTTTGTATATCCTATGGACCTCCTTCTGTTCATATTCTCATACTCCTCTCTCTCTCTCTCTCTCTCCCTCTGTCTCTGCTGCAACTTCATTATCAATTGATGGTTTTTATAACTCCTTGTTTTAGGGGGTGCTGCAGCCCCCTCAGCAGCCCTAGTTCCCCAACCCAAGTAAAAGCACAAATAAAGAGCACTCTGTTTTGAATCAATATTTGCTTTAAAAATAGCTGACTGCAGCACTATGATTTTCGCGGTAATATAACACCTCCGAAAATACATCATGTAACGACTATAACAGCGTACTGCACAATATGATTATGATTATTGTTATTTTAATTATTTTAATGATGGATTATAATGAACACCAACATACTTTGGGTCAAAACAGCCAGAGCTACAGTCAACAACAGCGCCTGCGTCCTTGCACATCGCTACACACAGGGGGCCATCCCACTTGTTAATGACCTCTGTGGGGGGGTAGATGAGTCAGCATACAAAAACTGGAACTCCAGCATACAAATGTAATGCTAACATGGTTTTTGTCCTGTAAGATTGGTGCAAAATGAATGGTAGATAATGGGATATAATTATCTACAAAATATAGATATTTTGTAGATAAAATATAGATTTTGCACAATTTTATGTGTATTAACGGTATTGGATCATGAATTAATTAATTTTGCATAACAATTTAGTCCAAAGCAACAGTAATTCATACGCTGACCGACCAGCATATCAGGAGGAGTTTTGGGTTCAGAATCTTGCCCAAGGACACTTCAACATGCAGATCAGGGGGAATCGAACCAGCAACCTTTGGATAACAAGACCCTGGCTCTACCCCCTGAGCCACATCCACCAAATTATAAATCATTCTTTTCGTCTGCCCAGGTAACTTGGCTGTAAATGTAGCAATTTAACTTTGTGCGAGCACCGAACCATCATGCCAATTTAAGTGTTTCATGCCAAACACCTATCAACAACCTTTACGCCAAGAAGGAGGAATAACTCCCTTCAATCACACAAACCTCGACACATTTACCCACCACTAAATATTTAACTGGGACTGCAATTTCGACTTGTATCTGTACAGTGCTGTGACTGTACTCTTTGAAGCTGCTCTCGTCAGTACAAAGGGTATTTTTTATTGACAAAACAGCCATCAACAAACCAGTTGCCGCAGGTACCCATATGAGCCCTGTCAGTGAGACTTTGCAGTGCTGGAAATAAACTCAGCGCTGCATCACAAACCCAATGATTCCAATCCAGCGCTCACTAATGACAGACCTTGACTGGATCAAAGAGCCAGGAGGGGAAGGAGGACGAGTGGAAGACGGTGCCAGCCTCACTCAGCACTTAAAAAGATCGAACGCTTCTCACTGTGTTTAATATGTATGGCACGGCCCGTGGAAACTATATATAGGACTGTCTTGATATCAAACATCTGAGAGACGTGTCTTTTAAATCCTATCTCAGTTGGGAAATCCATACTAGTGTTGTCTGTACTAATGGCAGTCAAATGTCAGGGGCTGCTGCCGGCTACGAGGCAGATACAAGCTGACGGCACATCCTTGATTAACAAGCATGGTAACAAGCTTGGGAAACACCATGGAGAACAAAAGCCTATAATATGAGGTCCACATAGATAGCCTCAATGATGCAGACCCACAACACTAATGATCACATTATGATCAACCTCCAACCCATTAGTCCTGGCCTTGGCCCTGCAAACCGAATCCAGAGCTCATTATGGCAACGCAGCTTCGTGCACATTCTGCTGTTAGGTGGCCAGGTGGACAGTCACAAGCAACACAAAATGACTCCTTTTGCAGTAGGTTTAATAGTATTGTAAGTGATGGAAGTATCATTTTTGGTTGCAAATAAATTCACCACAGAGAGAGAGACATTCCCAAGAGCTTTTGGGAAATGTATGTTTATTTCATTAAATCCTCATTACTTCCATCTGAATGCAGCCAACTGCTATTAATCCCTTCAATCCTAACGGTGATCCGTACATGTGTCAGCGCAGGATAGACAGCTGCAGGTAATCTGATACATCTGCAGTTTCTGGTGTTTGATGCTCTGATGTTTGCACAGTCCCTTTCAACTGGTTCGAGGTGTAAAAGTTGAGCCCGCTGCCTTTGGCTCCCCCTCGTTTGGAATTCTAATATTCAGCTGCTGTGGGATTTCAGGGATGAGCCTCTGAAAATGTTTTTTCACAGCAGTACCTTTCGTCTCGGCTGCTTCTACTCACGTGCTGCTCAAGTTTTGTATTTTGTTGAGTAAATTATAAGTTAGTGTTTTCTTTTCCTCAGTAGACCATTGTAGAACAGTGATATAATTCAGCACTGACTCTAAATTGAATGAACAAGACACTGTGAGAATTCAATAATAACATTTAAAAAATAATGCAGGTTGAGGGATGTATACTTACATAAATAAGTTATGATCCACTTTCGTCACACAGCCTAATCCTGTTGCGCTGTGTTAATGATAGAGGTCCTGTTGCCGGGCCTTGTTGTATCAGCTGCGATGAACAGAGGGATCCATCAAGTTCTCTTCCTGGCGTAGGAAAGGGTATTTGGCGCACATACGAGCAGCAGAGTTGGGGTGACAACTAGCGGATTTCGTTCACAGCATCCGGCGGGTGCTATCCAATCCTTGGGCAGGGTCGCGTCCTCAGTGCCAGCCCCTGTAGAGACAGAGGAGGTCATCCCTCTGGAAGAATGCTGCTTCTCATGGCAAAAACAAAGGCTGGGATTGTCAAAGCTGATGGCAAGGGGATGGGGCGGAGGGGCAGCCATGGCCAGAGGACTCGGGACAATAGAATAAATCACATGAAAAATGTCACAGCCCCACAAATGGAATTCTTACTTGGGGATGAAGCAGGATTTTAAACATTAAGAGAGCCATGCATAACGTGGGGGTTGTTTATCTGAGGCATAAACAGCTTGTGTCACATGGTCCACTAGTCAGACAGTAAGAGCATTTCTATTCATTTCTGCTTTCATTTCCTGACAGGCATATGAAAGGAGTACATTCTGAATAGGCTCCTATGCTTGAAAAATCTAATAATGGGAGAGGGTAAAAATATGCCGCCAGTCTAAAGAACTCCACAGATGGAGAGGAGGCAGCAGTGTGAAAGGCTCTGCAGCTCATATCAGTAATTAAGGAGGATGGTTAGATTTTGGCATGTGACAAAGTACAGTGGCAGCAAATGATGCTGCTCATAGCAGGTGGTTTATGGGAGTGACTATGACCTTTGAAGCTTAGGTCAGATTAAATCACACCTACTGTATTACAGGCAGAGAAAAGTGAATTTGTTCACCAGCATGAAGGCACTGTGAGGGTAGAATGGATGTTTCCCATATCAGACACAACTTATCATTGCAGGAAAATCTCATGAGTAAACCCATGTGCAAATTCACATCATAGTCAAAGAGTATGTTTGTATGTATTGCTATCCATGCTAATGATGTTGATCTTGCCAGAACAGCACTCTGGTGGCCCCCAATTCTCTGTTTGAGAAAGAACGTTGACTGTTAAAAAAGGAATGCAACGCTGGCTGGATTGGGGATTTAAGGGACACAGTCAGCCCAGTCAGTTAGGTTAGCTTAGCACAAAGACAGGTCATTTTTTCCACCTCCAGCGCAATGCATGATGGTATACAATGCTTGGTTAGGGACCATCTGTTGTACCCTTACTTTTCAGGATGCATTGTGGGATACTTTTAGTCAACTACATAGGGTATAATAGAGCTCATATGTATGCGGACAAAAAATTCAAAATGGCAAACTCACTATATTGTCCACTATAAAGTGGATAGTGAGTGATTTTGAACACAGCCGAGGTCAATTAAATAATAAAGTATGCTAATGTTAACATGCTAGTGTTAACATGTAATCTCTGCATGGTGATAAATGATCAGAGCTATGTGCCTGTGTGGGGTTGTGGGGCTCTTCTGCCCCTAAGTTAGCATCAAATCATCATAAATATTTTTTGCTCTACAAAGGAAGCTTTCCTTTTGATAGAATCTTGACAGATCTTGTTGCTTTTTGCCTATATCCACATCTCAAATGTCCATGACTGGTCTGCCCACAATCTGACTGCATTCTTCATGTAATCAACAATATCATTAATTGTGTCAATTTGTAAAATATAGGGTAACCAATAACTGCTGCTCTCTGCTCGCTATCCTTGGCTGTTGCTAGCTATCATTAGCTTATAAACTCAATTAGCTGTGAAGCTAGTGACCCTACTAGCTGACTGGAGTCTGCCTGAACTGAGCCCTCAGATCAAGTTGAATTGTTTGTTTGTTTGTTTTTGTCAAGAATGAATCAAGTGTAGTTTATGATGCGATAACAAGAGAATTAAGCTTGTCTTAGAAACACTTGAATTAAGAACATTTCTGGACGGAATAATAAAAAAGGGAAAAAAGGCTGTAAAACTATTTGTCTTTTTTGTGTATCTTTCAGCAGAAACAATGGGGTGTTATCACCTCTATATGTATTACCAGACAGCACAGACGGGTGCCAGGTGGTTGACAACTCTGCAACACAATATATGGACGTCTTTGACATAGGGTCAACATTGTTGTTTCTCTACACTCTGTTGATAATGTGAGTTCATTTTTTGAATGCTTTGAACTGGTCATATGTTGTCAACATGAACCCTTAATGTGGCGAAAAAGCTTGTTTCCCAAATTGTCAAATTGCAAGCTCCACCTCTCCCAAACCTCAGATTACCTTTTTGTTTTCATTCTGTACAAGCAGCATCATTATCCCAGTATCAAATAAATTCAAATCTGGCATCATCACTAATTTTTACACATTAAAAAGACTATTTCAATGCACCTGATCCCCTGTTTGGATTGTCACTGTCTGAGTCAGCCTTTCCCTAAGAAAGAGGCTGTTTATTCATGCACATGCTCATAAATAAGATGGTGCTTATAAACAGCCTTTTATGACCAAGAGTATTAGCGACATTATGATCTGCGGTGCTGTTTGAAATAATGTGTGCACGTAAACAGATTCGTTGTAGGAGAATAACTGCTCTCAGCTCAACACCTCCTCTCCGACTGCTGTCTTTGTATCCAGCAGAAACCCAACACCTGCAATCGACCTGACAGGACTAATTTCGGAACAACTTACCGTTATGCTGCCTCGTCCTCGCATGACCCTCCACAGGAAAAAAAAACTTAACGTTACCAAGTGACAGCTCTCCTTGTGCTCTCACTTTTCTGTTATTGTGTCACCTCTATCGTTCTATCAATATTCTGTCTGCATCTGTTAATGTGCCGAGGCTCAGAGTAATGCCATTCAGTGTTTGACAGATGGGTGATTAATGAGACGATGATGCAGTTTCAAAGGGGTCGCAAAGAGAAGGAAGTGTAGGTGTGCTATTAAAATGCAAATCATTAAAATTTGCATTCAATTAATCCCTTCTTCAGCTGGCAGTGGCAATATTGACGTGTTCGTGATGAAAACACCGTGAAGCATAGCTCCTGTGTTTTCCAGAGCGGTCGCTGCTTTGAAAATCAGCCGGGTGATAATTAGCGGCTTTTCACTGCAGCAGCTCTATCTGTGCAAGTGTCATCTCTCTAACTCGCTTTGTGTTCTGGAGATACTCATCTTGGTCTACACAGAACACGATACAACAAGGTTCAATAAGTGTTGCTTTTGGAGCCTGTCTCGGGAGGTTGGAGGGGCATCAAGAAGGCAACTCAGATCATACCAACTTCATTAGTTTTGGCTGTCACATTCAGAAGCCTCAGCATTATTCATCATCGGCTGATAGATTGGCACTTCCAAAGGAGACAGAAATGTTAAATGTCATTAGTTTTGTAGGAATTTGGCCTTACATCAAAATACTGGACAAAATAACATTTTTTTTGTCAAACTGATTATAATTCATACAGATTGGATGTAACTGTGTGTATAAACCTTCATACTAAACCAGCCAACTGTCAAGGGATTTCCTATATCAAACTGATGCTGGGGCTGGAGGCAAAGTCAGGAGATCACCAAAGTAGGTAGGCTCTCTTTTCTGGGATCCATCAATTTCTGTACCAAATGTCAAGGCCATCCATCCAGTAGTTCCTGAGTGTGCCAAACTGCTAAAAATAGTTCTGCACAGTATTCTTGTCTGGCTTCCAGCGCAATACAGCATTCCTTTCATTGTACCAGTTGACAACGTATGTTGGCAAGTTGCGATTTCCTCAATAATTACCGAGTTGACCTGCTCTTGTTTATGGTGGAGCAGTGACAGGCAGAGCCAGCCTGTCTGCTCTACTGAACGAGCCCGGAGACACTCCTGCAGCAAAAAGCAGCTCTGGAGGATGGGTGACACTGAGAGGACTAGAGCTGGTAAATACGGTTCCTTTTAAAGATTCGAGTCATTATGAGTCACTCACTAAATTGAACCAGATTGTGCGAGTCATTTGAGTCACTTGAGTCAGTATTGCCTAATCACCATGGAAACTCAGTCCTAGCACATTGTCTCTTAACCACTAACGTAGCAAAAAAACACAATGCAATAAAAAATTATATACATGATTGGAAAAATAAAAGAGATACTAAAATAAAATAAAATAAAACAAAATAAAACAAATCAATAATAGAGTACTGAGGTAGGAACGGTGTAAATGGATAAAGTTACCAAATAGAGATAATGATAGCCTACTTACTATATACTACTTAATATTTTTATATAATATTTATATATGAATTATTTTATTTTGCAAAGATCAATCGACCTAATCTCATTTTATTATGCTACATCTATACACCAAACCTACAGTAGCCTAGGCTTCCTGCAGAACATTGTGTATGTTATTTCAGAAGTGGAAGAATGGCTTCTGTTGTACCATGACAGGTATGTGCTTTTCACTAAAGGAAGTCTAACCCAGAGACTTCACTCCCTCGTCTGCTACTCATTCAGAACGTAGCCGGCTGTTTGCGCTATCCTGCTCTGCCTCGAATCGCGGGCGTTTCTGGCATCGCGGCTCGCAAGCTAGTGCTACAACGGGTCGGCTGTGTGCTACGAGCTACTAGCTATGAGCTTGCTACGAGCTACTAGCTACGAGCTTGCAACGAGCTACTGGCTATGAGATTGCTACGAGCTACTGGCTACGAGCCTGCTACGAGCTACTGGCTATGAGCTTGCTACGAGTGTTTCCCGCATCGGCTTGCAGGCTAGCTCGCGAGCCTTGATGCCGGAAACACGACCGATTCTTAGCTCCACGTTGTGGTGGCAAAATATAATGCTGTTGACACTTCTCATGCAAATTTTCTGGGACATTCGTCGTTAAGGGCAGGCAGCGCAATTCTGCTGAAATGGTGACGTGATGGTAACACCAATTGTCCAATGTGTTAATCAGTTTAGTGAACCCCGGGTCGCTAACGGTGTTGATAGGGCACATGTCTTTGGCAAAAAAAAAAGGTAAAAAAAAAAAAAAAGAGAGAGATTATTACACTTTGCACACACACAAATATCACCCTGAATCCAGAAATATCATTGTATTTATTTATGTTTTTATATGTTATGATCCTTTTTTGTTTTAGTTCCAGGACTTCAAAACAATATGACATGCAATACAAATGAAGAGGAACACTTTAACAACAAGCCCAAAAACCTGCAACCCATGACTACCAATATTTATAAGCGACTTTACAGAAAAACAAGCCTGAAGTCGCTTATAATAAGCAGACTTGGCAACTGTGCTGGCAATACGCACCGGTGTGTCTGAAAGTGAAAATGTTCAGGCGGGGGCGGAGCGGAGTGCACAGGTGGAGATGGAAGGGTTCGCTGCTTTTACCACACAGTACGGCAGAATGATTGTTTCATTGCGATTATCTTGTTTTCATAATCGAGGGAAGCAAAAATCAAAATCAAAATTGAAATTCAATTAATCGCCCAGCCCTAACTGGTATCATGATATTGGTATTGGTGGACATTGAAGTCAAACATCATAATATTGAACTTAACTTTAGCTGATCTGGTGCAGCAGCATTATGCAGATCTCAGTCTGACTTTGACCATGAATGCACCTTATAGGCTTGTGTTATAGGCGTGTCTACTCTGCCTACCACACACACACACACACACACACACACACACACACACACACTTGCTGCATTAGATTAACTTGTATTCCCAACATGTCCTCATTTGTCAAGAGGATGCTAGAATCTATTTTAATGTATTAGCAGTCATTATGTACTCAGCAGTGGCATATAAATAAAAAATTACTGAGGCTAAACTCTTATAAGGAGATGTGATGTTTGGCTGTCATATTCACACCATCATTGTATATGTATAAAATGTGGGTACAGCACGGTTAAACTGCGATATATAAGGAGGAGATTTTAAAGTCTTCTGTCAAAACTAATGACTATTTAAAAAAAAAAATGTAAAAGAATTTGATGTGTGGGCGTTTGCAATTACTGCTTTCTACTGTGAAGACGTTTACGAGTACAGACGGTGTGAAGTCTAACATTTCAGCGAAAGTGTTAATGAGTGCCGGATAGCACTGTGCCAACAATGCGTTTCACAGCTCTGACAGGGAAAATGTTCCCGCTTACAGCACACTTTGAATGTGCAATTAAGATCTGCTTGTGTGTATATTGGCTCAAAACAACTCCGGAATATTTTTATTTTCATAATTAAAGCGAGTTTAAGAAGCAATGAATGTGCCTTGTTTCATGCCAGTTAAGGTAGCATCGGACTTTGCAAAAAATAGCTGGTGAGATCAACATAAAGATGTATTTAAATTCTGACTTTAAAGCGATTGGAAAAAAACCCAATCTCATATAATGACAGCAACATATACAATCAGCATCATCATCAGAATGTCTCATTTAGTTGAAGAAGCACACACTGCTGCTCCTTCTTTTTCTGTGGCCTACCAATCTTGGGCCCATGGGTCATTAGGTTTGGTGTGATCTGTCAGATTTTTCCAGCAATAATTAAAGAAAAAAAGGGGAAATAATATGATGATATGCCTGCGGTTTTCATTTTTTGAAAGCTAAAATACTATTTAAATATGTGGAATCCCTAATCGTTATTTTACCTGGAGCAGGAAGTCAGTCAGTTAAGAGAACTTAGTATCCAAGTTGCATTTTTCATACCTGCAATACAATAGGGTCTTGTTTTTGGCCCATTGCCCACCATCAAGCTACAGTTTTTACACCTTGTGAGCATTCAGACTGTTACCAGCGCAAAGTTTAAAAGCCAGCATCTCTGACAGAACAACAGAGAGCCTAGAATGTTAAGCAACTGAAGTCATATACAAAGCAAGACTTTTACTTTCAAAACTTCAACAATCAGTGTTGATCAGGGGTTGTTTGTCTGCTGTGTCTGCGTTGGTAGGAAGACGGCAGTGTGCGGCAACAAATTTATAAAACATTTTCTCTCTCATCCATGGAATACAATCTTAATAAGATATAATATCATCCAGTGATTCATACAATAGTTTGGATGAATTGTGCATTTAGATTGTGGTCCGGCTTTTTAAATTTCTCAGCAGTTAATAGAAAGAACCTGAACAGCCTTGTTGTGCCGGCCAGTAAGATCAAATTGACTTTTATAATAGCAGGTGAGGAATAAAAAGATGTGTCACGCTGAACTGCACTGATTCTATTCATGCACACGACTCCCATCTCACACTGATAAAAGCCATTTTTGTCGTCAAAGCCATTTTATGGTTAAACTTACAGTTTGTTGTTTGTTTCATAATTTTTCATATACTATAACAATTACGTCTCCAAGCACTGTCTAACACTGCTGCACTGGACGCTAATTCAATAAATGTAAAAGATTTGAACCTTATGTCAAACTTACATCACTTATTTCTGCTCAGAAACATAAAGTGGACCAAATCACCATGAGTACTGTCATCACCTGTTCTGCTTATGTGCACACCATAATCTAATTACTGCCTGTACTTTGAGTTTGAGAATAATTTAATCAAGCCGTTCCCTCAGTTAATATTCTCGTTTTCTAGCTATTTTGCATACTGCATTTGTTGATTGAGTAAATAATCATGTGCTTGTTTCACTTGAGGCAATCACTAATCATCAGCATTCATGTCTTATCTCAACATCAATTCACTAAATATGACCATAATCAAAGCAATAATTATGTGAAGATGCTTATAGGGCCATGTCGTAATTGCCGCATTCTTGTAATACAATTCAAATCAGCTGCCAGGGGCAAACGACAATCGGTCACATCAAAAATCACAGTGTGTGCACAAGTGTAATACTCTGCTGGGCATGTAATTAGCATAATCCAATTATTTTCATGATCAAAGTCAGAAACAACAGTTCTGTGTCACAGTTAATGCAGCAGCTTCTTCAAGAATATCAGATATATAAGATATCAGAATATTCTTGTTTTTACTTTGGAAAGAAACATGGTAACATACATAGGAGACAAATTCAGCTGGTAAAGTGAGACTATATGGGAAATGTGTATGTACATGAGTTTACAAATCCTTGGTGTTTTACAATAAACAAGTTTTCAGTCACATTTCACCGATTGGAAGTATAGTACACCCCTACACAAGTAAATACACATCCAAAAAATTCTCATACGACAACAGCCACATATAAAATCAGCCTCCACACTCAGCAATGATTCGAATGCATGGCATTGACTCAACTATCATACACACAGGCAGCGCAGCTACCTTTACATACATCCATATTCTACTGCACAGCATCCGACCCTGATTTCTCATTCAGAACACACACACATTAACATGTTCGCTCGTTTCTCAGTTCCCGATAGGGAGAAACTTTAAAAAGTAATGCGCTGTTTTAAGCAGTCCAGTCATTATCAAAATGGCTCAGTCAGCTGAAGAAACACACACTGCTGCCCTTTCTCTGTCTGTCCTCCACAATCAGAGCTTAAATGACGAGGTAGGAGTGGAGTTATTTCAGTCAAAGTCACTGATTAGTCTGTAGCTTTTAGTTTTTGCCCAAGATTGAGTAATGGAATGCTATACATAATTCTTGGGAGTGTACCAGGTGTTTACTCTAGGAATAGAGTTTAAGACACAACCACAGAGACAGATATATACCAAGCTTTCCTCCTCACAATCTGAGAATTTCCTCTGTAACAAACCTTTGTTGTTGCTCTGTGATTGCTCCTCTTGTACAAGATTAAACTTTGTTAACTTTGAGCTGGCTCCAATCTCCTTCCTCAAGTTCTAAATTATCTAAGAGTTATTTTAACACCCATCGGCTCATGTTCCCTGGATTCTTACTGGCATTACCGCTTTCAAGTTTTATATACGAGCCTCTTCTGTCTGCACCTGCTGTGTGCTCTCTGGGTAATGAAGTTGCTCCTGCCTCAAAGTGTTTAAAGGACTTGCTCCTTGCTCAAGTTGTCTGTGGTAGACACAACATTATCTTACATTCAGGCAGAGGTCCAAAGTCAGTCTCACTTCACGGAGAGTGTGACCCCCATTAAGAATCTGCAGTGGGACAAACTCAAGTTCCCTGATAGTTGCTAAGGTTGAGTCACAGCCAGGCCGGACATTTTTCCATGATGCAGCACAAAATGTAGGGTGATATCAGAGAAACTGATAGGACAAGAGTCATATGATGAGAGCACAGCATATCCTAACATATGAGTGGATTCATGATCACTGATTTACACAATTATCTGGCTGCTGCTGATGTCTATAACTGTACAGATTGAGCTAAAACGTATACTTATACTCAAAGTTTCTGCTCCGGAACATGAACACTCAGTAGTAAACATAGATCAAATAATGGCATGGTTGAAAATCATAATCATATGGTACAATCAACACAGTAGACTGATAACATGTTGCACACATCAGTCATGCTTGCAAGGTTCTGTGAGTGATACAGCGTAACACATATTAATAAAATGTATGAAAAATACCACAATTTAATTTGATCCCAAGTCTTTTAATCTGCTGCTAAAGTACTTGACACCACACACCAGACCATTTCCAGACTGATTTCTGCACTGCTCCTAAAATGACACCCCTCCCATTCATTTCAATGAGACTGGTCTGGCGGTGCAGCCGGGGTGCCAACGCAGAAGGCATTTGGCAAAACCGCTGCCATGGCTTATCTAGTAAGTGGAATTTCCTGCCTGCTTTCCGACTTTATCTGATATACCTTCACACTTATGGATCTGTAACTCAAACTGGACTCCCCCAATTGGAATCGTTTTCAATTTGAGCGCATGCTATGAGCGTCAGTACTAGCATTTGCATACTAACATGCTAACAGTGACAATAGGGAGGCTAAGTCATGGCCCCTCAAGTGGACCACCATTAAACTAAACAAGTATCAGACTGTGAAAGTATGTAAAGACTAGCTCGCATGCATTAGCCTAGCACAGCTGATGAGAATGTCAGGAGTTTAGCATATATTTGATCCTTAACCAAGGTATTGGACAATATAAAATGCTGACATGATGATGGTATTGTCATGGTATGGGTTTTTATGGGTCACTGATTTCCTGTTTAATTTTGTCGTTATATCCTGTGTGTTGTGTTATGTCTCTTGTTGGTATGTTCCACTGCCTTTTCACCTGTTGTTCCCAGTGTTCTGTTCCCGTCCTGTGTTCCTGGGCTCCCCCCCAGTTTGATTGCTCCCCTATTCCTGTCTCACATCAGTCTTGTTGGCACTGCCTTATTCCCAGTGCTCCTTGTGTTCCTGCCAGCGTTCCCTGCGCTTCAATTGGTACCTTATTTTGTTTTTCTATTTCTCTTTGTTTTTTGGATTTGCCCCTGTCTGTTTTTGTGTTGCGTGTTTATGGACTTACCTTGAGTGTTTTGATTAGAATCTTCTTTTGTTTAAACCTGACAGGTGTGACAACGGTATGAATGCCCATCCCAAATACGTTAGAAAGGAGAGCTTCCTTTTTTGTGAACTGAATAATTTGAGTAAACATACAATCTATTACTTAATACACATAGAATCCTCCCACAGTTATCATTAATGACGCTGTTTCTGTTATCGTCTACACATCCCTCAATGTACATCTGGCATGAAAGATTACAGTTCAGTGGAACTTCAGAGGAGTCAGCACCCTGCTCTGTAGGATGATAGTGCTGGTTTTTTGCGAGGACCTGCTCTGTGTATTGATCTGCTCGTGCAGCATTCCCTCTGCTTGAAGTGAGAATTTGCCTCTGATCTGAACCAGCTTTCAAGTGGGCAAAAAACAACCTCAAACAATCTGACTCCAAGGCACTTTTTTTGTAACGTACATCAAGGGCACAGCAGAGTATGCAGATAAAAAAAAAGAAAAAGAAATGGCGAGCCTGCAGAGCCAATTCAAAGCGTAATGAATATTTTGTCTGAGCTGCTCTTAATTCTGCTGAGATGCAATCGATTTAGATTACACAGGAACTGATGCGGAATCAAAATAGTTGTGGAGGATTTCAAATGCTCCAGGAAACAACCCTCTGATGAATCCCGAGTAGATCTTAATTCTAGATCAAACTACTTCAACGAGAACTATTTGTGAGCAATTTGTAAATGAACAGCGGCGAGAGGCAAGTCTGAATGTTAATCTTTTCCCCTTTAAATCTTTATAGAGACACTATGGCAATGAACCGCTGCTGGCCAATGACTGACTAACACTTCGTCAACAGCAGCACAGGTTTTCTCTTTGACATTCAGCACTCTGCATAAAAAAGATCCTCAGGAATTCTCTCACTTGTCTCACTTTCTCTAAATTGCTTGTAGTTTTGTGTAGTGTGGAAAACATCCGCACAGTATGCCACATTTGCAATGAACACATTCAGAGGACAGTTTGAGTGTTTTTATACTCCATACCTAACTCATGTGTGCCTGTTAGGGCTGGGCTTAAAATACTATTGCCATGTTTTTGCGCTATATCTTGATACTCTACATATCCCTTTATATTTGAATCTGAGTGACAAAATCAAATATCACAACATCTTTGACCCTCGATATTGCAACATTGTTATATGAATATCTTGTAAGATATGACCACAATGAGACTTTTGATTAATAATCATCAGTGATGTGGACATAATGACTATGTGTTAAAAGGCAAGTATTAGAAAAATAGGACAGTCTGGCAAGTGGAGAAAATGACCTGGCCTGGCAAAAAAAACCCTAAGCAAATAGGCAAATAGGTAAGTGCCTTCCCCTGAATAATGACTGTGATTAATATGTTTTAGCTTTAGATTCTCAAATGATCATTATCTTGGATCACTTAAACATTTGGTGAAATCAAATGGTAAAAAAATCAACAGTAGGACTCACAGCTTTGCTTAACAGTGAAAGTAAGAGCATTTCCACTCGCACAATGTGAAGAGAACTCAATGGACTGGGGCTAAATAGCTGTGAAAACCACGTATCAATGAGGTTAATCGGTAAAAAAGGCTTCAATTTGCTAGGGAGAATAAAGATTCTGGAGCAATGGAAAAAGATCATGTGGTCTGATGAGTCCAGATTTACCCTGTTCCAGATTGATGGTGCATCAGGGTAAGAGGCGAGGCAGATGAAGTGATGCACCCATCATGCCTAGTGCCTACCGCACTGGTGGGGGTGGTGTTATGATCTGGGGTTGATTCAGTTGGTCATGTCTAGGTTCAGCAACGTTATGTGCCCAAAAAAACAGGTCAGCTGACCATCTGAATATACTCAATGACCAGGTTTTTGCATCACTGGATTTTTTTCTTTCCGGCCACCGCAGAGTCCAGACCTTAACCCCATTGAGAATCTTTTTGATGTGCTCGAGAAAAATGCGCAGCGGCCTGACTCTCCCATCATCATTACAAGAGCTTGGTGAAAAATTAATGCAACTCTAGACGGAAATAAATGTTTGATGTTACATTGGATTAGTTGTTCAAAGCGATGCCACAGTATATGCGTGCTGTAATCAAAGCTAAAGGCATACCAACGAAATATTAGAGCGTGTGACTTTTCTTGTGGCCAGGCAGTGACTACAGGTTGGCTGTTAAAGCTGCTTATTTCGAACCCATATTTACTGTATGTTTTTTTTGTAAGGTGGTGACCTCTAGTAGTGAAGTAATATAAAGAGCAACAAAGTCTGCATAAGATAGAGGTTCGGGACGGTTGCCAATTATGAGTTACTTTGACTTACTCATTGAGTTAAGTGACGTCATGTAAATGACATAACTTGCCAAAATGCAACCTAGGCTTTTTTTTGCGAATGTATATGAGTCAAACCTTTGTGTAAAAGCAAAATTACGACGAAAGAGGCACTTTTAAGATTAACCGTATTTTGCTTTTTGGGTCAAACTCATTTTAAATGGGAGTGCTTGGGGCAAATTAGCAATTTTTAAAACACTAAGAAGGCTCGAAACAACATGAAACTTTCCTCATAGAATCATCAGGGTCTCTACTCATGAACAAGAGCATTGAAAACATTGTTTGTGTACACAGAGTTTACTAAAAAGAGAGTTTTTGGACAACTCACGTTAGCGGATGTTTCTTCTGCTCGCCACCATCCTCGCTGCATCTGCTAAGGTGAGTTGTTCAAAAACTTTCTTTTTAGTAAACTCTGTGGACACAAAATTTTTTCTCAATGCTCGTGTTCATGTGTAGAGACCCTGGTGATACTACGAGCAAAGTTTCATGTTGTGTCGAGCCTTCTTAGTGTTTTAAAAATAGCGATTTTGATGCTGATGCTAATTTGCACTCCCATTGAAAATGAGTTTGACCCGAAAACGAAAGTACGGTAAATCTTAAAAGTGCCTCTTTCGCCGTAATTATGCTTTTACACGAAGGTTTGACTCATATACATTCACAAAAAAGCCAAGGTTGCATTTTGGCGAGAGTTTCACTTTAAGTAACATATGCAAAATGGTTATTTTAGCCGAAACCACCATGTTTTCTGAACCTGACAAAGTAGTAGTAGTTCTGTTGCTCATCTAGCAGAATTGCGGTCATACAATGAAGGTCCATACACATGTAACTGGTACATAACTGTAACAGTAATGTTGCTCTGGCACTGGTGAGTTATGTAATTCTAGGAGTCCATCAACCTGTTCAGTGGTTACGGGAAGTTGTTGGTAATGCAGCCTTTTAAAACCAGGAAAAGACAACACTTACATCATCTCATGATATAACAATATCCAAAATCTAGAATTAAAGAGTTAAACCACAGAATTAGTCTTTGCTGTTAAATTCAGACTAACAAAGCTCTACACTCAATTCAATTTTGAAAACCATAGGCAGTTAAACAGAAATTCATGCTTTAGGTAGGGCAGAATCCACACTTTTAAGATGCAAAAGTCCATTTAAAAAAATGCAAAGTGTGTATGTCACTGTGGCCACATTTGTGTACAGCTAGTATTTCACTAGTATTCTTGGTACTGATTTGCAATCATCAATCAAATTGCATTTCATTTGTGGACTGATTGACCTTTATGGTCTGCCTGAGTGGAAATCTGTGCAGCAAACGTACATACATCACCAACGTTGTGATGTGCATATAATATAAAAATATACAACAAACAGTCGTGAAAATATGCAGGTAACAAGAAGCTTTAGATCATCTATAGTTCACTTAAGACAGTTTGGCAGCAAGTTGCTATAAAGACGCCTTGAAGATCATTCCAAAGTCTAATTAAAATGACAGGCGGTTGACAGTAACCACAGAAAACAACAGATCATACAAAGGTATCAATCTTTTCCACCAGATATTCGTTAGAATTACAATGTGAACATTTCACCAATTAGACAAGAAACGAAGAGTCTTAGCATAAAGGAAAATGTGTGAATGACTTTCATCAACATGAAAGTTCTCTGTAATTCAGCTCTGACAGATGGCACAGGCTTTGACAAACTCATCTCTTCTCTCTTCTCATCTTTAACCAACATGCACTGTGATAGTAGCCCACCCCCCTCAAAAAAACAACAACACAAAAAACAAAAACAAAACACATCCATAAACAGTCAGATGGCATGTCCTGCCTGTCCGTACTGCTACGTCTTTAAAAGGGCTGACAGATGAAAGGAGAGAAAAGGGTTCAGACCTTAACTGTAGACGGGAGCAGCTCAGCATCCACTTCCCAGCGTGTCGCCCTCTCCTCCGCTGCCTCCGTCTCCGAGCTCAAATGACCTCATCCAGACAGATTTGAAACACTCTCTGCTGCCGTTAACGTCCCGCCGGTGTCACTGCCATTCATACGTGAATGCTGCATCCCTGAATGAATGAATAGGGCTTACAGGTGTACATGTCGGGGAACTGCACTCCGGAGCTCACGCTGTGCTCCAGTGCTCACAGACTGATGTGGGAGAAGAGAGGGCAGCTTTACTTGGCACTCAACCCTCCCTTCCCTCTATTCTACTCTCCTCCCGCCGCTCTTCCTCTCCCTGTTACTCCGTCTCTCGTCTTATCCCACTTTACCTTCCCGCCGTCCCTGTTTAGATCCCACCCTTTCCCTTTTACGCCAAACGACTACCCGCAGCCTCATCTTTCTCGCTCTTAGTAATAACGTCAGTAATTGACTGATTCCGGCAGGAGCGTGAGAGAGAGAGGGAGAGAGAGAGAAAAAAAGGCAGACGCGGCTTGAAGCAAGACATCTGTGAGTGTATTTAAATGGGACTGAGGGAGTCTCTGATTTGGGGGCAGGACCAACCCCCCCCCCAATACTCTGTGAAACGAGCAGCTATTGGCATGTACCAGAGAGGGATGTACAGCCTGCACATGTACAAGAGGAGATAAGCAACGATACAGACAGGCAGCATCTTTTCATCAGCTGTGTGCTGTTGGTGTGTGTCTGAGAAAGAGATGGACAGATTGTGACAAGAGACTGAAAATCTCACAGCCTGCATGAAGCGTGCACTGGTGAATAACCACTGGTTTTATACAAGTGCACAAAGCAGCTCAAAAAGTGGGACGCAATTACATTTATTGACATTGAAAGATCACCCTTTGAGGGACCATTAAGTGCTACTCTTCCTCTTTTTGAAAGGCGTGACATTTCGAAGAAATGCTACGCTACCACGAGTAATCCACCAAAGTTGAGCCTAACCTTTACTGAATAATGGTTTGTGGCTATGCATCATGCGACACCTCTGTAATTGGAAAACACTATTAAAATCCAAGCGCCTCACTGTAACCGTTGTAAAGCCACAGCGGTGTGCACGGTGGACTCTGTAATGTGCTGTACTGATAACCAAAGAAAACAACGTTGTTTTAAGGGAGATGTGCATCTCAGCCGAGAATAGACGCAGTGAAACCATCCCCCTGAAGACATCAGTCAAATCCTGAAATCTATTCCCCTCCAGTACTGACGACACTATTCTACGGCACTTTATAAAAGATGTATACACCGCTGGTTACAAGTATTCTAAACAGCCCCTCAAGAGCTTAAGTGATTGTCTTAAGCACTGTGCCCGTTATAATAGCGCACAATATTTCTAATGAAAAGGTTGATATGTCATGACATGCCATTATTTAGCATTTGGTCAATGTGGGCTGAGTGTTGTAGAGCATGTGAGTGTTGTTTCCTCATAATGCAGGCCTCGCTCAAGTCAGTCCGTAATAATAAGTATTACAAGTATAGTACTCGCTTCATCAAAATGAGACCCAAGGGTGCAGCAGCTGTGGCCTTTCAAAGTCGAAGGTTTGACCTTTAAATTTTGTCCCCAATCACAGTGATTTGTAAGTAAGGCAGGATGTGAGCAGTTTGGGCTGTTTTCCTGAAGGTATCGCAAACCCGAGTGGAGAAATGTTTATCCTCGTTATGGAGCTGTACAGTTAAGTGCCTTGAATGCCTCATGCCCGTCTCAAAATCTACACGATGAAATGATTTATTTTTGATCTGTGCATCAGTGATGTTCCCAAATTACCTCAGTAAAAATGGTTAAAGGCAAGTTTTTTAATGAGTGTTGATTTAGCTGCATTTCGGAAATGTGAAAATGTGTCTTTTGCTGTTTAAAAGTAACCAGCATTCTCACAGGAGCGATCCATTTATAGAATCAGCATTTTCAGAACACTGAAGTAATGAAGTAATGAAATACAATCACTGATGAGGTACCACAGTCAAAACCTCATTATACCATGGAACTGGTGGTAATAATAATGCCAGTTTGTTAAGTTTAGTTATGTTTTTCATAATTAAATTGCTAATAATTATTTCGGACGACTGTGCCTAGTTGCCTGTCGTAGCAAAGCAATGTTATCATTTTTATGTTTTTGAATACATTTCTTGGGGAGGGGAGGGACGTGTCCCCCTCCAATATATATTATAGTTACGGGCCTGTTGTGCACCAATATGGTGTGCGCTGCCTTTACTTGATTAAGTGAACTCGCTGTTTTTTATTTGAATGCTGGATGTGATGATTGGATGCTTTACAATTGTGAACTACTTTCTGTTTCTGTATGTCTCCACAGTTTGCCTTGCTAGAGGAACAAGTAGGTCAAAGCGCCTGGGGACCCTGTAAGCATTCTGACAGACTTCCAGATCTCCTGGAAGTTGGCCTCCAGAGGGGTGAAGGCAATATTTAGTGCAGGAGCCCTGCACAGTAATCTCCTTCCTGCAGCTAGTGCATCACAGAACTGGAGACATAAAAAAAACAACAACAACAATTTAAATAGAGAGATAAATGCTGTATGTAACCGTGATTGAGTAAGGGGAGCCTGATGTAGGAGAGAGTCATGTACAGATGGAGCTGTGACTCCGACAATCAGCTGTGGTACTGTTTTTGAGAGATGAATGTGCCTTCAATATGCATTGTTTGACTTATAAGTTATTTAAAGTACAGTAGAGTTATTGCATTGCTAGAGCACGTCCCACATGGGAAAGCATCATCTACCTTTGTCACTGCCGCTGTTACCAGACAACAGCTCTCACAAACTGTAGCAATGGTGGTAAAAAAAGGGCAGAGAGGGGGAGAACAAGGCAAAGGAAGTTGCAAAAAAAGAGGCTCGGGCAAGCTGAATGACAGGGCATTTAGTCTCTGGGTGTCTCAATGGGCAGCCTACAATGTGTGTTAATTCATCCTTCACAAAGAGCCTTGAAGCGAGGCTTTTCCCAAACCGGCAAACAAATCACTTGTTTCGCTCAATTGGTATTCTGGAGTGATTCTCCGTGTTTTGTCTTGTGAAATGAACAGTGGAATAACAAACAGATCCAAGTCATAGGTGTGGCTCACTTGCCAGAGCTGACTTTGACTGGAACCCTTAATGCACACATGTATCCTTCCTTGTTCCTGGCCCACTACATTATTTTTACCTCCATATAATATGAAACGTGGATAAGGAAATACAGACAACAGAGCACCAGCAGTGGACAAACAGATTTGTACTGGACTTGCCTTAACTAAGGACTTGATTTGAAAAAAAAAAGACATGGCATTTATATAGACCAAAATTACCTAAAGGCGCTCTCTGTAACAATTAGCATGTATAAATCACATTTGTATTGGCCGTATGAGCCAATTGCAACGTGGCCTATACTGTAAATGTTAAAAGTTGACTTTGCCTCCAAAAGTCATGAAACCGATTACCTCAGAATTACAAAGTAGACTATCAAATTTAAGTTGTACGTGCTAAACAACTTAACGTTATTAGTCTACTTTCTTGGTAAGTTTGAGGTGATGGGTTTCCTTGATTATTTTAAGTAAAGGCAGTAAAAGACATTGCTTTAAAATAATTATAATCAGTGTTTAAATTTTGACAGTTTCTCACATTTCTCACAACATGTCACTCATAGTGATGAAAGCACACTCAACAAAAACTGTTACTCGACACTGCAGTTCCCTCAGCATCTCTCAGCTTATTGTTAAGGTTTTTCCAGCAAATAAGTGCTAAAGCTGCTTCACTGTTGATGGATAAATTGTTTGCTCATATGTTAGCTGTATAATGGAGGAAAAAGTAGCAGCTATGGCCCTCTCTGTGCACACTAGGTAACCACTTCCTGTGCAGTGTATGCAATCATGCATATACACTGCACAGAAAGTGATTAAGCACAATGACTTATGCTGTGAGCAAAAAAACAAAAGACTGCCAAAAATCTTGTTTTACAAGATTTAATATTCATATTATCTTTTATCTATTACATCAGTTACTTTAAAGTTCCATCTTGAACAATGGCTAGTTTGTTTAGCTTGCTTAATAGCTGCACCTACAAGCTCAGCTGGGCGCAGAGGAGGCTGAACCAAATGAATCAGGACTGCATACAGACACACTGAGTGCATCTAAATGTACATGAGCATCCAGGTTTTTAGTTTTATTTAGTTTCTGACCATATTCCAAGTTTTGATGTTCACATGGAAATTCTGGTCATCCATCCTTGTACACATGATCACAGCAGTATCTGGTTTGTGTGACCGTCTGCCTGCAGGTGTGTCTTGATTTTAAACCATCTCAGACAATCTATTCTTGACTTATGAGGAATGTTGCAACATCAGGATGAGGTGTTTCTCTGCCACACTATCCTGGTTTCCAAGTAGCCTATCCAGGTTTCTCAAAACCAAGGTAAGGTCCTGTGTAACCAGGAGATGGCATTTACATACACAATACTCCAAAACCAGATGATACCATTTATTTTGCTAACACCAGGAACCCCACTAGAATTGGATGTTACATTCTACTGGAAATAACACCTCTGTAAGTGTCTCTGTGTTCAAACAAACAGGATGTCAAGTGGTTGTTTTGTCCAAAGCCATTTCTTGGCACTCTTAGTGCTTCTCCTAAGAGTAAATGATGCTTTACTTTAAAGAGGAGCTTAAAAGAAGAGCTTTGAAAAAGTGATGAAAACTAGGTTGGATCAGTAACCTAGTTTTCATCACTTTGTACAATAGGGACAGATGTACAAAAAAAAAAAAAAGGAATAGGAAAGTAAAGGACACTCTGGGCAATTTAAACAATAAGGATTATCAGTTAGGTTTTCCTCTTATGTTCACTGCAGTTAAACTACAATCAAACTGGCTTTCAAATGTTCCTTTACTTTTATGTTTCGAGCCCGGCTTGGCCCAAGGTTATTTTATATCATAGGATGAATTATTAATGAGCCAAATGGCCTTGCTTCATTATTCAATAACAAACAGTGCGAGGCAACTGTCTTGTCCATGTGTCCATTCATGTGTAATGGTTTTGAAGGTCCTGTATCAATATTTACTGTATTTTTTTTTATGCAACCTATGAGTGCATTTAATTTGTTCTTGTTTTTTTATTTTTGTGTGGTTGTTGTCGAGAAATAAAGTACACTTCCCCTCCAGCTCCAGTCAGAAGTTAAAGTACATAACCATCTGAAAATGGAGGTCACCTCTGCAGGTCAGTACTGCAGTCAGGTTGATAAACGGGAGTGACAATGAATCCACATCTACTTCTTTGTAGAAAAGAACTGAGATGAAGATGTGTATGCAAATGTCAAGTCAGACTTATTGTGTAGGCGGGCGGGCCCAGTTTAGATTTTTCTCTCTTAATCATTACACCATTCGTCCAATTTGGAGTACATCATTTCCCGTTGAGTTGAATATCTTTATCTCATTCCAGCTCACAGCAAAAACTGCCACAAACTCAACTGGGCTCTACCCCTTAATGGTTTGAACTTTAATAATACATGCAAAGTGGACAGGATTTAAACATAACGAATAATATAAGTTTTGTCAACGAAGTGTCATTAATACTTGATGTTGTGCAGGCTCTTTCGTCGTTGCTTCACTTTCTTCCCCTTCACATCCCAGCTGTTCGTCACTCTGCTGTTTCAGCAAACTGCAGAGGTGCTGCGAAATCAACGGAACCAATGCAGGTTTTCTCCCCCAAAAAATGATGATGGATGATGGATGTTCGGTTAATAAAGCCGCTGCTGTTATTGCAGTGTAATTTTAAATCGGATTACACAGTCCCGAAAGAGCGGTGACCCAGCAAACTGCAGCTACTGGAGCTACCTTTTTTAATAATTCATTTGGGGGAAGCATAACGCTGCAGTTTTCACACATTAGTACTGCTTTCTGTCGGTAAGCGTGTGCTCAGAAGTGTAATACAAGTCCACGGTAAACACAAGTTTTTAATTTGCTTTCGCTGTAGACACAGGAACTTTGTGCGGATTTAACTTTTAGACACTCATGAATAAAACATATGTTAATGGTTTTGCGTTTCGTGCAGGATTCAGGAAATATAATCTCATACATGAGCAAACAAAGCCTCCAAGCAAACAAAACTCGTTAATGCTGTGTTCAGAGCCGGATTACAGTGGATGACGTCTCAATCTAGAAAACACTGGTTCAGGGAAGGAGCAGGAAGAACAGATTCTTTTCCCACAATTACACACAAGTTCATCACTTAACCAGGGGTACTAGCTATTAGATACTTTCATGCAGTTGCAGATGAAAATAGAGTTTGCCGGCATTAGGTTGGTTTCTTATTTACATTATACTATCACACACATCAAAAGTTTCAGCTCAATCCAAACGGTATAATCGGCTGTAAATAGACCCGCGGTAGATGATTTGTGCAAAATTAACCACGTTCCGTTTGGATGTCGGCAAAGTTCGGTCTCTGTCAAGAGGAGTATTGAGGGTAACAGAATTATCATAATACATGGTGGCACGTATCACAAACACTGTCAGAATGAGGACTTAAGGCTAAGCTCAAGGATTTCACAGCTAATTGTGCAGAAGAAGATTGCACTGAATTACAGTGATCAAATGAGGCAGGGAAGATTTTGAAAGAAGATTAAGCACCTTAAATAGCAAATGGATGACGGGATATTTTAAGTTCTCTCTTCTGTATTTAGCAAAGGAAATGAACGCAGCTCTGGTCATCCTTAAACGTAGGAGAGATAGAAAGACTGCAGGTAAAATGGAGCAGCAGGAAGAAGAACTGTGTTATGGATTCAGTATGTGCTGTATGTATATGAATTGCAGTCATCTTTTACCACATGTATGTGCGTTGTTGATCTCCTTCTCAGTTCTTCATGGTAGAGAGGAGGCTGCTTGGAAGTTGCTCGAGATCTTCCCTCTTCCGCATTCTTCATTCATGTTTACGTTCTGTGTACAGGACTTTCTTCCTTTCTATCCCTGTGAAAACTTTTTCTTATTTTCAAAACCACAGGTGCAGCAGTAGATGATGCCATATGGTATCCAGATTGTAAAACCCCTCGAAGCACATTTCTAATTTTTGATTTCGGGCCAATAAAACAAATTGATTGGACTTGCATCGATTTCTTCTCCCACCTTTCCCAGATTGGACCAATGTTTCCCTCTCCATAGGATAACACTTGACATTAACACATCTGCTGTATGCATAGAACTAAGATAGGGCCATAATTTTAAACATTTAAAAGTGAGGCAACATTATTAACTGACCGTGAAATAACCCCATTGATGTTATGGCAAAGATGTCTATGTGCTGTGTTGCAGAGATGTTTACTGAAGTTGGCATGCTAACCAGCTCCTTATACTGAGTGAATAGGAACTTGTCTGAATGTTGCCACTGTACATCTCATTCTAACAACTTTTTATGACATTTAGGGAGAGTGCTCCTAAATGCAAGTTTTGGCTTTTATAAAATGATTTTATCCTTAATGTTGCTCTGTAAAGCAAACACCAGCGGGCAGTGGGAGGAAGCAGCATCATAATATCTTCATCATCGGCTCATTTGTTTAAAGTACTTAATATGACATTGGTACACTAGGGTTTAAAACTGCTTGCATAGCATCTGTAAACGCTGCTGCGGCAGCCTCATGCCACCCTTTATTAACATACAACAAAAACATACAATCCCTGGGAGCGCCTCTCCGAAGTCATCTGGTTCATTAACTGTCTAAAGTTCTGCACACACCCAACACTGCGAAGCACTGCATTAAAAATCAGACCCTCAGCCTTTATTTCCACGTCCTCCCACGACATAAGGAGACAAACAACGTTGTGTTTAATAATGAGAGATCGAGCAAGAAGACCTTTATCTCGGAAGGAGACTTGGGAAATAATGGCAGTAATTAACTGAGCGTTACTCCTCAGCAAGACCTCCTGAGAACCCCCACAGTCATCCCAGCCCTCGCTGTGCCACCTCCTCCTCTGCCTAAATTGACACTGCTGTCTAGTTTGACATGCTCGCTCACAACAGTGCCTGTGTTCAAAGCCGTGAACAGGAAACCATTTTATTGCCCAGAGCAGGGACTGTACTGCTACTTAATGCAGAACTGGATCAGTGCTCCAGCTGAATGTCAATATTTTCTTTCATGCTGTTTACTAATTCACTTCACTATCTGTCTCAGTAACCAATATACAGTCGCTCCAGGAAGTCCCTCACGATAAAAAACTGGATTTATCGAAATAAATTGGTCATCGCCGTGGAATCGTAACCTTGCACCTAACTGTTCATTTTAGTGCTGTGGGTGTGTGAGATGTTAATCTGCGTGAGGAGCACATGTTCCGGGGGGGTCGGGGGGCTGCTGTGTGCTTGGCGCCCGCCGCAGAAACCTGCAATAAATCAGCACAACGCGATAATATATGAATGCGAGAAAAAAGAGAGGCATGATCATTACGCTTTGACAGCTCACACAGCCACTATCCGCAGCACGTGTAGTAGATCAGCCACGTTAACACCAACATCTAGACATTTTTGCCGTGACAAATTGCAGTGCACAGCCCCCCTTTCAGGACGGAAGATAGGATTGTATTTTCCCACTTTTGGCCTTTATGTCCTTATAGAGAGCATATGATCATGGCATGAGGATGTAATAATCCAACTGGCTCTCAAATTGGGTACAAATACACAACCTCAGACTTTCAGTTTGCATGTCATGCATATTTTGTGTGCAGCTGATACTACTTATTAAATTCTGTGGGAGTGCAGGTACATAATCATTGACCGTTGTCATTATAAGAAAAATAAACACAGTGGTCACAGTTTGGCTAGAGGCGACAAAACTACTTTGTAAGGTCCAGTAAAAGCGGTAGAACAGCGCTATGTCAGTACATCAATACATACATTACGTCAGTTAAACTGGCAATGCTTCACTTTTTTTGCTTCGACTTTTCATTCTGAAGGAAATGCTGATTGCACAATATAATGACACCATCATCGTCATCATCATCATCAATGCTATTCTTCAGCCACCAGGCTGGACTTTTCCTGGAAGTAGAAAGCTGAATTACAGCACAAAGGACGCCCTTCTGCCATTACGCAACCAAACCTGTAAGACGCATTGTTTTCCCCCGGTCTCTGTTCCCAGGTAACTGCGGCAAACCTGTGATAACTGTGGAAGCTCCACACTGCAAAAGAAAAAGAACACCACTGATGGAAGAAGCAAAGAAGATAAAGAGGGAGAGTGATAGAAACCGAGGTCAAATGAGAGTGAACTGAAGGGCATTCACTCAATGGAGAGCCCTCCAGTGTTAAAATCTGTCCCCTCGCTGATATGTGTTCCCCCTGAGTCAGGGGCCCTGACCACCGTACAAAACCGACTTTTTTCTAGGTCAGTAAGAAACAAAACCTGCCTACTTATTAATGCAACCCAGTGTTTTTCTCTGCCTTGTCAGAGCACTGGGTTCAGGGTTTCTAGGTCAAAATGTGATTCTTAACGGTTGTTTTTTGCTTTGGGCAGTAGCCAGGCTGCTAGCTATATTTGTCCCACAGGGAAAACACCAGGAGGGGGGAAAGTTGAAAAGTTGCCTGTTCTGTTTAACTTATGGACGCAGGTTGAAATAAGTTAAGGGTGAAAGTCCTACATTTGTCTTACACACCCATTAACCCCAACCTCCATTATACCTTCACTCTTTACACTACATCACCTGACATTATTATGCATAGTTATATAGTTTTGGATGCATTTCCACAAAACATATTGGGAGTGATTGGTACGTCGCCAGCTTGCAAATGTGGACTTTGCCTTACTGCAGTCTGATATTTGGTTATTTGTACAAACACTGAAGCAACTAGGCTGACTATTCATTGTATTTCCTTCTCCTGTCAAAAATCCACAGATGGGAAATTGTGATAAACCTTGCATTGTGGTAGCAATTCACAAACAGCTTGAAACCTCAGCAGCTTCTTGAGATTTTGCTTGAAGGCTGGCTTGAAATCAGCTATTTCAGCCCCTGAGTCCCTGCTCTTTTGGAAATGGCTTTGCTATCACTGAAAAAAAAAAAAAAAACAGGTTCAGGAAAATCAACTTGACATCTGCCCTCCTACAGCATTTAGCCACCATATTTGCATTATCATCACCCTGACTCTCTCCTGTTGGGCTTCTTGAAAATTGTTGATGCTGTTGAGCCTCACAGCTTGCGCTGTAATTGCCATTCGACAGCATCCCTCAACTCAATCAATTAGCGCGATTATGCCCACAGTATTTTTGTTATAACAGCTTTTTTATGTCAGCATTTGCAGTATGCCTCTTTCAAAGCGAGAAAAAAATATCCCTGAAGCAGACAATCTCTAATGTCTGTCTGTCACTCCTCACTAAAACTTGACTGTCTGATGCGTTGACAGCTAACCGTCCTCCCGACACCGGCTTCAAACTGAAGTGTAATCAGTCAAAGGAGGAAGAAGATCTCAGCCAGACAAGCTCTCCTGACAGTCCTCACGTCACAGGCTTGAACAGACAGACAGCAGGTGTCAGGTATGTGATTGTTCCAACTCTTTTTTTTTGTCCCCAGGAGATCACACAGGAGGAAGATGGCAGAGTTGTTACTTTGCAGTAAAAGTGTTGAAAGAAAAATTGAGCCCTAAATTTCCTCTTCTCTTTTGACTGCATCAGACACTCAAACGTTATTGAACCAGCACAGTCTCATGGTACAGTTTCAATACAAAGTAAATCTCAAATCATGTGAGATGTTTTTTTTAGAAATACAAAGTCTATCTCTGCCTCCTGAGCTGCTGTCAGCCATCTCAACATATAGCACATATCTCCATGTTTCTGCAGACAACAGATTATTTGCGGGCTTCACATATGGGATCCATTCTTGTCCTGCTGACTGTTGGTCATGGCTGAAAAATGATGGCAAGGCGGCGCTGTGGTTCCTTGAATTGCCATTTGAGGCTTGCTCCAGAAATGAGTCAAGCCCTCATGTTAAAATGCCTTATAACGTTTCAAAAGAGATTAACATGTGTACACTCTGGTGCAAAATACGGTTTTGGTCCCTATGAAGGTATTATCAGCTTTTCAGTCATGGAACTTGTCGTCCTTGTTTGCATTGATGTCTTTTGGAGAATTGTTCATGCAAATATCAAGTTAAATCTGGTAACAGCAGAAGTCGGGGTTTTAGATTAATAAGCGACCCTGCTAGCGTTATCCAGCAGACAGCTGCTGGAGCTGGTGCTAGCTCTGGAGGAGACACCCGTGGGCTGAGCCCAGGGCCTCTATAGGAATAAACATCTGGAGTTGAGGAGAGCACAGAGTTGATGTTTGAAACTTTTGGGACTGAAAAGTGCAGCATGACTGCGCAGTAGTTAGTGCTGTAGCTCCACAGCACAGAGTTTACCTGTTCTGCCCGAGTCCGCGTGTGTCTGGCTTCCTCCCCCAATCCAAAGACATGACAAAAAAAAAATCGTTGACTCTCAATTGAATGGTTGTTTGTCCCTATATGTCAGCCCTGTGATGAACTGGCGACGTATCCAGTGCCAGTGCTCGCCCATTGTCAGCTGGGATTGGCTCCAGACCCTGAGAAGGAAAAGTGGTTACAGACAACAGGAGGATAACAGAAAGAGCTGCAGTCACTAGCCCCATTCACACTGCCGTTTACATGCGGGGATCCTGTGCCAATTCCACGCCTCCTCCTCTGTGTGAAAGTTTCAGGTGCGGCGAGGGGTGAAATTTCGCTCCGGCGCTGATCCACCTCCGGAGGTAGTATCAGGGCCGTATTATTGGCGAACAGAACCAGTGTTTTTGAACCAATATTTAGCCTACCTCTGAAACATGGTGAAGCAGAAATTCAAAACAGGCAATCCAACATTTATACCCTCTTAATACAATGACTCAGTGTGTGCAGAGTAGGAAGCAGTGTCTCTACCAAGCTGTCTTTGTTATAATTAGTAGATTGTTGGATGCTGGACCCAAAAGCGGAAACCAAGACGGGGTTATGGTTAAAGCAATTCATTTAGGTGCTCATGTGGATGGGCACTGGAGGAAGGCTTTTGCTCAGGCTGGTGGCTCAGCCGGCGGAGTAGCTGGGGCTCACGATAATGGTAGGCTGAGACTTAGGGGGAGACTCACTCTTTTTCATTCTTCGCACAACCATTTCTGTCACTTTTCATGTGCAACACTACGAATGCCTGTCTGAACATGTGTGCTGCTCCCTATAGTCAGAAAATGATTGTGTCTTGCCCCACTCTGTGACAGCATGCTCTACATCCCTTGATAGAGCTCGACTGGAAAGGGAGAACACGTCCTGCAAACTGCTACACTGCACTTTTCATGCATGCACTGGCCTTTTTTGTAAAGAAACAAAGGATAGGGGTAAGATTTTTACATTTACTTGCCTGTTTTATCATTCATAGTCTGATTTTGCTCGTCAGTTATATATATATAAAATAAAGCCACTTTTGTCCTTAGAAAGTTAATCGTCAATAAGGCCACTGTTCATGCCCTTGTTTGCATGTGCACAATTCAGAAGAACAGGTCTGAGGAAGTTGCTTAAAGAAAAGCATACATACATTGACAACTAACTAAGTCCCTCTGTGAAAGCTTGAACCAAAATGCTTTTCTCACTGACAGGTGACCAGGAAATACCGATGATCTGATATAACTTCACTTCCCCCGCTGTCACCATGCAGAATCTGTCTGTTTCCTCCATTTTGCGCAGAAATATACACACGATATATAGCTTACAATTCGTTCACGTACATCTTAAGTGCTTCTGCTGTTTTTTTTCTTTGATCAGATTTATTTTTCAAAGACCATGTTATGAACACATTAGGAACAGGTGCTCCATACCAGATTTAGCTGCCCTTGATCGGCAGTTGTTGAAGGCAAAGTGAATCAGAGTTTCTGCCTCCGGACATATTCTGCTGTTCCATTTCTGACCGCAATCGCCGTGAATGAATGAGGAGATACAAACTGTGCGTATTCTTTATTCGCCATGGATAGCAAACAATCTGTACAGAGACAGAGGAACATGTTAAGGCTTGTGTTAGGCAGCAAAGAATGATGATAATGGGTATGGTAAAACAGTATTGCCTTACACATACACACAGTTAGGCCACATTGTTGGTTATGTTAGTAGATTACAAGTCGGTCATTTCAATATGAGTTCATAGACATAGATGAACACAATGGGGCATAAATAAAATGTCTCAAATCAGTCCTGTAGCCTAATACTTCTCTGCTGCATATCTGCACAATAAGTTTATTCCAGTCCATTTTTTTTCAATGTAAGACATGTTGTTCTGGTGAGAATGTCTCCATCCCGTATTCTTCCATCAATAATCCTGTTTTAACTCTACTGCAAAAAACTCTTCTGTTTTTATTTGTGTTTTTTTTTGTAATTTGCATGTCAGTGCACTATTTAAAAACAAACCCTAATGATGAAATCATAACGAGTGTTTCAGGTCATTAACCGCTGTGATAACCTGCACTTTGCTATACAGACACACACATACAAGCACTCACACATTTCCTTTAAAAAAAATCTGCATAATCCAGTTTATCCAATGTCACTGCACTATTCACTTGTCATGTGTTGTGTTCAGAAACGCAGGACATCATTCCATCTTTACATTATTCAATAAATCAAAGCAAAAATTCACAGTTTGCAGACTCACAACAGTTTGTAATGTGAACTTCTATTTGATTTCTTGCGCTGCACATTTTTGGTTAAATCCACAGCTGTGATCATAAAAGCTACAAGGGAGAGACACACACAGACAATTTGAGCGTTAGCTGAGTGTAAAGTTTATGTTCATCTGCTTCTTTAACGCAGAAAACAGTCAGCAATGCAGGCTGGATCTTCTACGCATGTAAATCAGTTTAGATCAGAGTGGTTTACTTTTACTTTATTCGTCCTTCTGCACCCGGAGTTGAGGGTGCTCTTACTCTATTCCTGAGACTCAGATTCATTCTGAGTAACAAATCAGTATATGAGTCATACAAAGTATTTCTTAATGAACTGCCTGCGTGGGAGAAATGTGAGCTGAATCTGTTAACTTAGATAACCAAGCAGCTGACAATTAGAAGTGACTTAACAGCTATTTGTCATGTTCAGAAACATGTCACATTGAATCTTTTGTTGGTGATGCACTGAATGTTAATGTTTTGACAGCTCAAGTGTGAAGTACGTCCTTACCCACTGCCGCTAAGACTGTGTTGCGCCAGCCAAAATTAGCATTCCAGTTCATACAAGAGTTCAAATGAATTATGGATGCACCTTATCAATCCAGCTATTTTGGACTTTGCAGAAAGTAAAAATAAAATAAGCTTTGTGGCAAACACATGTCTATGATACTTACATGATTTGTTCAGCAAGATAATCACCTTTATGTTTATTTTAAACGTAAATGCAATGAGCAGAAGAAAAAAGCTAACATAAGGCTATGAATAAACTAGTGTTAATCATGGTCACCACCACTAAGCATCTTCCTGCACTATACTATATACACCTCATAAATCAAGTAATCAATATACAAATTGTAAAGTTAGAGTTTGAATAGTCTGCTACTGAAGTCCACCTATAAAGAGGGACTTGCGAGTAGATGAGTCTCAGTGTTCAGTTTGATGATATTTAACGTCTCTGATAACTTTTGAAGTCTCATTCAGTGTTCAAGCATGCCGTGTGTACTGATGTATTGTAAATGTATGTATGTAGAACATGTGTTGACCACATCCTTTATTTAAGGCATTTAACCAGAAAGCCATTCAAAAAACATACTGACTTCTAGATGTTAATCCCATTGCACTGCTAAAACAAATTAATAGTAACGAAAAGGTGCATTTTCATGGCACTTTTATCCAAAGCACCTTACAATCTGCTTTTCATCTAACACACTCACTGATGGGAGCATGCTGCCCTGCAAGGTGCAGGAGTGACTGACGCTGGCTGTGAAGCGTCTTGCCCAAGCACACTTCGACATGTTGAGTTAAGGACTGAACCGTCAACCCTGTATTCTGACGAACCACTCTACCTTCATAATCACAGCCACCCTGGAAAGTAAGCATGAATATCCCAAATGGTCCTTCTAGAGCCATGAAACACACACACACACACACACCCACACCTTGAACTTGGAATTTGTATCTCATGCATATTCAACAAGCAGTCGTCTGAGTGGGTGTCAAATTCGTATTAGTTCTCAACTTCTCACATCCATCCAAGAGAGAACTGCTTGAATCGAAATGATAGCTCAATTATACAGTGCAGGGACACATTTCCACATTTGACTCACTCAGGCCTGTAACAGCAGAACCTGCGGCATCAACAGCAGCACTCACTTCAGGTGAAAGGCAGCCAACCTGCTGGTATTGAAACATTTAGATGTAAATATATTTGTGGGAATCTGTTGAATAATCGGAGACTGTTAATGATTGTCACACTGCCTCGGCCAGTGATAATGCTACATGGTACGCCACTCTGTCTTCCTTTTTCCAGGTGGCATGTGAACATCTGTTACACAGTTCCCTTGACACAAAACTCAAAACAGATAAGGTGGAGGAAAGAAAAGAAATGACTGACTTAATTTACAAATTGCCCACCGCGCCTGACGGGTGAAATTGTTGAGGTATTCCTTGTTGATCTCTCAGATTGATCAAAAAAGGGTTGCTCTCTCGTTCTTTCTTTGTCTGAGACTCACTAAGCCTCACGCTGGTCTCTGGGATACAATTCTATCTTTAAAATGGCATTAATTGGCTCATCTTCATTGGGTCCTCGCAATATGGATTGACTCTGATACCTGGAGCCCAATACATAGGAGCATCCTTAATATTCATTACGCTCACATAAGCATCTACTTTGTGAGATTAGCTGAGATAATTGTAAAAATTTAAATAATTTAAAACATCTCTAACTGAAATTGTATATCCATTGGTATTGAAAGAGATGGGGTAATGGAAGCAAATCATGTCCCATTAGAGAAGAGGCTCTTTATTCAAGAATTTTTAACACATAGTTGGGGCATACATCATTTTGCCCACACGAAAGGGAAACATCAGAGTCACGTATCTCATGTTATTAAAAAAAAAAAAAAGAGTCAATAAGCTAAGAAATTATTTTGAATTGTAGCTTGTTGTTGTTGTTCTTGCCGAGAGTTAGCTGAGAAGATTGATACCACTCAGTATCCGAGTATACATGCCGGTGAGAAAATCTAATTACTGCCGAAAGCATGTCATACCCCGGTATGCTAGGTGGCGCTGTGCCCATTTCAACTAGTGTTAACGGGGCCACCTCCGGCTGACCTCTTTACATCACCAGCTGCCTTGGCATTCAAGAAAGATGGCGTACGAAGAGCGAGACGAAGCTACATCTTTGTACACTTCGTATATGGTGTACATGATAATTACACAAACTAGATGCACAATGGCGCTGCCGTCCGTCTACTTCCAGCTCACGGCCCCGGCAGAAAAATCTCACACCTGCGCAGAACACAAAATCCGATCCGATCCGCTGGAAACTTATACATGCAGGAGTTAATGCGACTTTCAATCGAATAATCTACGTGGTGTAATTCGACTATGAGAAATCCGATCCGGTCCGATTTTAGTCAGACTAAGGTGTATACATGCATCTTAAAAATCCGATCATAGTCAGACTAACGCAGTAATTCGGTTTTCTTGAGTGTCATGTAAACGCACTGACTGTCTTATCGCTTCCTTATATGTAAAGCTAGAGCCAGGAGAAGGTTACTATAAAGCGTTGAGGTAGGAGTGAAGTATGTCTTGTCTGGGTCCCTCCAACGATAAAAAAAAAATAATAAAATCTGCATACCAGCACCTTTAAATCTCATCAATGAATTCATCATTTATAGTCATTATTGTCTCCCCAGAGTCCTGACTGGTTAGCTAAAATGCATGTAAGTCTTTGTCTTATCCAGTGCTAGAAGTGGAAAAGAGTGTTTGCTGGTATTCCCCTTATCCACATGTTGGTTGGGGACCTGTACTGGTCAGTTCTGCTTCTCTGCTCCTTTTTTTAATCACACATCTTCATGATAACCTTACACACCTGTGTGGTAATCTGTAGCATGTGGAGAAAATAGAACAGATGCCGATCTTCCGCTGCAGATTGCAGACCGACCCGGGAGCTAGTGGATGTGGGCAGTGCTTTGTGGTGCTTTTGCTTCCTGCGGCTCTCTGGTGTGATGTGGAGAGGCAGAGAAAAAAAGGCAATACCAGTCGGTTGCGAAGAAAACATTCACAGTGCACCGACGAGTAAAAGGTAAATGCAAATTCAAGCATGTCTTAAAAACTCATTTTTTATAGTGAATAATGTGATAAAATGTTGTTTTTTGATTTGCTTTGTTTTTTACAGGTATTGGATGAATTAAATTAAAAATCGGCACAAACTTTGATGGTGTCCAGAAAGGTTATAGCAACTGTGGTGACCCTCTGGCCTTCACTCTAATACTTTGGTTTGTAATACCTTCATGCCGGTTCTGTGGCTCAGCGATAATCACTGTTGCCTCACAGCAAGGGTGTCCTGGGTTTGATTTCTAGCTGAGGAAGGGCTTTTCTGTGTGGTGTTAACGTGTTCGCCCAATATTTAGTAGGGTTTCTTGCTCTGGCTTCCCCCATCACCAAAAAATGTATATTAGGTTTATTCTTTTGGCAGTGCAACAGCTCGGCGCTGTACAGTGGCTGCCCAGTTGCTCCTCAGGAGTGGATTACATGAAGACCTATCTGCAAGTTTAAATGCATTAACCTCAGTAGGATTGTGTGTGACTAATGATGATTCTTCTTATTCTTATAAAACAGGGTTAGCTTTGTCATCGTGAGCATGTTAGCATTTAGCTCAATGCAGCACCATGCCTGTAAGTACAGTCTCACAGAGCGGCTGGCTTGGCTGCGCAGTCTGGTTCAGAGAGGGACTGTTCCAGGTTTGAATACAAATTTCAAATCTAACCTACTTTTCAGATACATTTTTCAAAGCGTGACACCGTAGGAGGGAAATCTTTTTCCTCTCATGTAACAGCCTCTATAAATGTCAACTCACTGCTGCTGGATGGAGAGCGACAGGTTTAATTTGTTAGTCTGACGGGAACGGAGCCCATGTGCCATTCACTCAGCGCTGTGTACATAGTCCTGTATATATATATATATATATATATGTATATATATATATATATATATATATATATATATATATATATGTAAGAAGCAGTGTATACCATGTCGGTCCGCACTCCCAGCTGACATTTAAACTAACCCCCGTGTTTGATCAGTGTAATGGGGTCACGCTCTGACTTTACATGGTAATTATAAGACAATATGAGGCCTCCCTCCACCCAGTGATTCAGGACTTTATGAGTTTCAAATGAGAAAGAGCTCCAGTATGCATTTCACTGAGATTGATAGCCTCATAAATGTGAACTTCAGAGTGCATTTTTGGCAGCCTGAAATGATATGAGAGATGATTATGAATTATGCCTTGTGAGGGTGTGAAAAAAGTTGGTCTGTGTGCATATCGAGATGAATGGAAACTGAGAGACAGCTTTTGCAGTCCACCGCTCTGTCTCTCCCTCTCTCTCTCTCTCTTTCTGGCGTTACCATTCCATGACATCATTCCCTCCCACTCTGGTCCACTCTGATTAATTTTGCCATTAATTTATTCTGTTATAATCTACATAACACTCTTGCCAGCCTGTGATGTTTCGACATCATTTAACAATGGGCGGCTCATTTAAGATGGCGCAACTATCCGGTGATTGCCATCTGATCACAATTGTGTTTTCCTTTTTGTTATGGATTATAGTATGCATCAAAAGAAGTGGCTCAGCGACAGTACGGCACACGTCAGCTAAGAACAGGCCTCGATTAGGACCAACCGCTATCTCACTCAATGCATGGTCACACTCTCTTACAGTACTACAAGACAAGACAAGACAGTCCATTGACATGTTATCAGTGCTTCTGTTGGTATGTAATTAAATGTCCACAACCAACACACCGGAGTTTAATAGCTCAGGAACCTAATCCCAAGACCTGCTGCTTCCATTCAATAAACAATCAACAAAGCCCATCAAGGTGCTTATACCATCCAATCATCCAAACGTTGCTGCGCAGATCCTCAAATTGCTTTCTTAGAACTCTTGAGAGAAATTTACATTTTTATTAAATTTCCATCTTCACTTTTTTTGCCTCTGCACCTGTGATCGTCTTTCTCCCCTCCTGTCGGTCTTTGCCCCCACAGCATTATGTGGTTAAGTGTAAGAGCCTTTGAGAAACAAACCTCATGCAGTGTCCAGTGTGTGGAGCGTACATCTGCCTGAAAGAAAAAGGCTTAACTGTTCGTATATTGCTTAAACAGATCCTTTTTTTTTTGTTGCAGTTTTGACAATAAAATGCTCTCAACCTAACACTCACCCCTGTACATTCACATTTGCATATAGGAGAGCATTGTGTATATTCCCCGCATACCGATGTATATATTAATATGAATCAGTGAGGACTGCTTTGACCCTCATTCCTCAAAACATGATGAAACTGAATCAATTAATCGTGAGAAGAAAGGTGAGAATGAGAGACACTTCCTTGACTGACACGGCACTGCACTCAGGTAAAATAGGATCTGCAGGAAGTACATGTAACCTCAGGGGGCAGCTCCTCGTCCAAAACAGGGGGAGAGAGAAGAACGAGGAGCTGTAATGGCCCTGCCAAGCCTTCAGCCGCAGGAGGAGTTTGATGCATTAATTGGGTTGAGAAGCTAATACCTGCGCTGTGGCCCCATCTCTCCTGTAAAAGTGTGACTGCTGTTGGTAAGAAGTCGATCTTCAACTGAGCAAGCTGGGGAACTTTTTCTCTTCCCTTTGAGGCTCTTCTGGACAGGTGCAATGATCCCAGATGCATTATTTAGTTTCTCTTATGTGCTGACGCGTAGTTAGTTAATTAAGGCAGCCTCATTGAGATCAATATCGCTTCTCTCTTCTTAATATCTCTTCTACTTTCTCACACACACACACACACACACACACACACACACACACACACACACACACACCAGGGGTCTCTCTGTCAAACCCAAGCTGTACTTTGATGATGCGGTGAAGTGAAAACACAACATTACTCACCATCACTTTGCATCCAGCATGAATGAAACATGTCTCTGGGGACTCAATGAACATTTTTGAGAATAAACATGAGAAAAACAATGCATTGCAGTTGCAGTATGCCTCCACGCACCAGTCAAGCTGCCCTTTCTGAGCTACAGTGAAAGACGGACAGAACATTTTTAGCAGAATATTATGATGATGTCCCAGGGCATTTAACCTCGGACTCTTTGTATATCAGATGGCACAAGTTCATCATTTTATCCTATTAGATATTTGTATATCAAATTTTATTTAACATATGAATTCTTGAGTTATGGCCAAAAATTTGATTTGTGAGGTCACAGTGAACTCAATCCCTGACCTTTGGCCATCAAATGAATCAGTTCATCCTTAAGTCACAGTCGACATTTATACCAAACTTGAAAAAAATCCCTTAATGCATTCTTGAGATATGGGGTTAACGATAATGGGACGGCATGAGTACAGACAAATGGACAAGCGTACAGAGGGAGATACAAACAGACGGACGGAGAGATGTTTGGTCGTGCAAACCCGAAAACATAATGCCTCTGGCCACGGCTGTCGCTGACATAGAGACATAGCAAATTGTTGAGGAACACTTGAAGGTTTAATTGAATGAAATAAATCAAAAAGACTGGGTATGATATAATCCTAGATCATTAAATAGGTTAAATTAAGCAAGAAGATGAAATATTCAGTTGAAAAACAGAAATAATATATGTACTAAGTAAACAAGGGGCCTAATCATGATCCTTGTGGGACAACCTTACCATTCACACCATTGGCTCCAACAGTCTGAACTCTGTCAGAGACAGGTGGTTTAAACCAGATATAAACAGAATCACCAAAACTAATGGATGGACAGACCAAGATGGATTGCTGGATGGATCAATGGATGTCTCATATTGATAACTCTATAACTTTGCAACAAACAGTTGCTTGCTGCAAGGTCGCCAAATAGATTATTCTTAAAGTTCAGTTTGCTACAGTCTATCCTACTTTAAAATGATGCCCATAGCTCCTACTGTCCCCCATAGGCTAAATTAAGTACAACACACATACAAACACGCACACACGCACGCACGCACACACACACACACACACACGCGCGCGCGCACGCACACTCACACACACACACACACACACACACACACACACATAAAAACACATTATGTGAGCAGATTCCCTTAAATAAAAGAGCAGTCCCTGTCATCTGGGAGCGAACAAATCTTTAATTCATTCCACAATACACTTATGAAACCTGGCCTTCAATAATCTAAAAGCAGGTTGAGGTATGTAGGTTGCGTCACTGGAATAGTGTTCACACTCTATAGTAGTTACCTCCCTGTTGAATTGCATATAAATTGTGTATGTACTGTTTATTCTAAAGACTGTATGTGCTGCACAACACTGAAGCCTGTCACTCTCATCAATAATTAGTGCCAGTCTGCAGTGTACAGAGCAGAGATACACGTGAAAAGGGGACTGTTCAGTGTCTTTTAGAAAAGAGACAGTGCTCTCTTTATCTCAGAGTGAACACTGACACGGACAATGTAGGTCAAAATATTGCCAATATGCATCCAGTCTCAAATACATCGATAAAGTTCTCACATGTACACTTTTTGATTATCAGCGTGTCAGTGTTGTGCATGTAGTGGTCCAGACTGGGAGCTCGCTGTACCCTGATGGGACACGGCTAGCTGGTTAGCATGCTAGCTTTATATCTCTGCAACACAATACATCAACGTCACAACATCAAAGCTGCTTTTTCCTCAATTTCTCTTTATAACTTTTGAATGTTTTCAACAAAAAAACTTACATATTGCTGTTTTATAATCACATTAAAGCCCCTGTACGGAGTTTTTAACTGGATATGCAAAAGTCTCTGGTTTCTGCTGATGTGTCTCTGTTACCTACAACAGCAAATGAGCCCATCAGTGTGAAGATATGCTTTTTCTAAGTAGTCTAATTCTATACCTCTGAAAGGCCTTGGTCGGGTCGGACCACTGACGAAACGATTTACGGCAGTCAGACCGGAACTGACGACACTCAGCATATCTGTTTTGTTGCTACGCTAGCCAGTGCTAACCGAGCTAAAACTTTTGTCATGGCTGATAATGAGACAAAGAAAAGAAAAATAATTCGAACCTAAGACCAACGAAAGGCAGAGAGGGAATCCGATCGAGCTGGGGCTAAACAAGGATAAACATTGGCGATTCCTTCGAGAGATGGAGAGAGTTGCAGGGCTTGAAGGGATTCAAGTCGGATCCAGAATTTGCCCGATTCCTCCTAGACAGGTATGTAAATTTTATTTCATTTATGAAATGTATTGCGGGACGTAGTTTACAGCAATACATGAATTTATATTGTTACAACAAAGCTGGCTAATGTTGCCAACGTTTCAAAGCAAGTCCCGTCTTCTTCCCAACGTTTCCAAAACAAATCTACACCCGCCGGCCAGACAAACGTCTTCACGACAGTGGGCGCTAGGGCTCATGGGAAATGCGGTCTTCATTCCGTCAAAACACCACCGCTTTCGTCCACAGGGGCCGCCAAAATCAACACTAAATGAAAATTCTGTACAGGGGCTTTAACAATACATAACACTGAGAGGAACATATGAAAAGAAATGTTCATGGAAAAAGGGAAGAGTTTTGGAATGTAGTACTGATTTCGCCAAAGTGGCCACATACAATTTTACATATCTTTAAATCTGCTCTTTCAGCTTTGCATGCTGAGATTTTTGCACAATTATAGAATGATCCGACCCAACATATATCCGTCTCAAACGAGGGGGAATAATGTAGGGTCGATCATGTGCTCAATCATGTTCTCAGCTTAGCCTTTTAGCAGTACATAACTATCGGTATGCATATCTATTTTTACAATAGAGATTTGCTCTAAAACGGTGAATCATATTGAGACTCAAGGGTTTTGAAGTGTATATTGTGCCGTGTTGAAAATTTTATAAATATGAGCTATCTGTGAATGTTTTGGGGTGGCTGTGTCTCAGGAGGGTTGTCCACTCATTGTGGGGGTTTGCAGTTTTATCCCTGTCTCCTCCTGTCTACATCCACTGACACCGCTCCAATTATGTTTCTTAATTCGGCAGACCAGGTTTTTGGGGAGCTACTGATCCCGGCTCATAACACATGATAATAATAGTCTGAGCTGAGCTAATATCCAGCCCAACTCCACAAAAAAATGTATTTGAGGGATTTCTAAAAATGGAAAACCATATCAGAGACGCACTTGGTGAGATATGCTGAATAATTAATCCCACTGACTGAAGGGTTAAATCTGATTCATCACTGAGACGTAGCTGATCCGTAGAGCTAGACCTTTTGGTGGCATGTGATATGACATTCTTAGATCCATTCTGTCCCTACAGAACGCAGGTGTCCATCTTATTTATCCTTTCAATGGTAAAAAATATTGTGGCATAGAGTGTGTGTCTGAGAGTCCAAGTTAGATAGGTTTACTAAGGATATTATTGCGGGGGGGGGGGGGGGGGGGGGGGGGTTGTTGAATTTTGTATGTGTCTGTTTTAGTTTAACCTCACCCAAGCAGTTCAAGAACCTTCTCACTCAAATGGTCACATTCTGGATCTGGTTCTGTCCACTGGCCTCAGCCCAGATAATCTAACTATTAAGGATATTTGTGTGTCGGATCATAAAGCTGTTTTATTTAATTTCATTTTATCCCAAACTCCTTTTATCCACAGCGCACCAGTGTGTGGCCGGGTTTTTTATACCAGTTCAGCTAGCAAGTTTTCAGAGCTTTTTAGTGCTTCTTCGACTGCTTTTAACCCTGATTTTAACACAGAGGAGCTGGTCTCCTTTTTTAACAGCTCCTGTCAGTCTGCAATCGACGTCATCACCCCCTACAAAAATAAAAAAAAACAGTAGAGCACTGCAACCCTGGCTAAATAGCCACACTCAAGCAATGAGAAGAGACTGCAGGAGAAATGAAAGAAAATGGAAAAAGACTGGCTTACATGTGTTTTATCAGACCTGGAAAGAAGCCATGACAAATTATCAAAAAGCAGTTAAAGAAGCACGAACGTCATTCTTTTCTAAACTAATTTTAGCAAATCACTCCAACCCCAGAATCTTATTTAAAGTCATAGAATCGGTAACCTCCCCCTCCTCCACTCCCCCCTTTGATGCCTCTCAAGAAAGGTGTGAGGACTTCTTAAATTATTTTAGAAATAGAATCAATGATATCAGGCAAAACATCTCCCCCCCAGACCGAATTTTACAGACCAGCAGGGTTATCCATAGTTATTTTAGCTGCTTTGAACCAGTCTCACTGCCCTTTTTAAAGAAACTCATATTGCAAATGAAACCAGCTACGTGCAGCCTTGATTTTATCCCCACCAAGTTTCTTAAAGAGGTTATCGACACTGTTGGACCCAGTATTTTATTGATTATTAACAGCTCCCTAAAAAGTGGCACTTTCCCACACTCTTTTAAATATGCTGTGGTCCAACCTCTTTTAAAGAAACCAAACCTCGACCCTTCTGCTCTTAATAATTTTAGGCCAATCTCAAAGCTTCCGTTTTTATCCAAGGTTTTAGAGAAAGTCGTTTCTACGCAACTTTTAGCCTTCATGTCTCAAAACTACATCTTTGAGAAGTTCCAGTCAGGTTTTAGAGCTCTACACAGTACAGAAACTGCCCTCCTCAAGGTATCCATGACCTTCTTTTAGCAGCAGATAGGGGAGATAGCGCAATTTTAACCCTTTTTAGATTTAAGTGCAGCATTCGACACTGTCGATCATGCCATTTTATTAGACCGCCTGAAAACCTGGGTTGGCATCAGGGATACTACTTTTAGCTGGTTTTATTCTTACCTTTTAGACAGAACCTTCTCGGTCACTACAGGTAATTACTGCTCATCTACAACCTCAATTGCCTGTGGTGTACCGCAAGGTTCTATTTTAGGCCCCATTTTATTTTCTATTTATATGCTCCCACTTGGCCAGATTATTAAACACCATAATGTATCGTTCCACTGCTATGCAGATGACACACAAATATACCTTCCGCTGAGGCCCGGTGACCCTGGAAGCCTAGCTGCTATCTTAGACTGTCTTAAAGATATTAACAGTTGGATGGCCCAACATTTCTTACAGTTAAACAACACCAAAACTGAAATCATATTGGTCACTCCCCCTAACAATATTAGTAATTACCAGCAAGCCCTTGGTCCCCTCTCTGTCAACATAAAACCCACTGCAAGAAACCTAGGTGTACTCTTTGACACACAGCTGACTTTCATCCCTCATATCAATAAACTGGTCCAGTCCTGCTTCTATCAACCCTCGCTCCGTGTCCAGAATAAAACATATGCTCACTCCCCCCGATCTGGAAAAAGTAATTCACGCATTCATCTTTTCAAGATTAGACTACTGCAACTCCCTTCTGTCCGGCATTAATCAAAAATCTCTCTCTCGCCTCCAACTGGTTCAGAATTCAGCAGCTAGGCTTCTAACAGGTTTTAACAGACGTCAACACATCACTCCAATTTTAGCTTCCCTCCATTGGCTCCCTGTCTGTTTTAGAATTGATTTTAAGGTTTTACTGATCACTTTTAAAGCACGCTTAGGTCTGGCTCCGAGCTATATTACAGATATTTTAATTCCCTATGAGCCAGCTCGCAGCCTTAGATCCTCAGGCGGGGCCCTCCTAACCATTCCAAAGTCGAGATTAAAAACTAAGGGGGACCGTGCCTTCGCCATAAGGGTCCCTCGACTTTGGAATGCCCTGCCTGAGGAGATAAGGCTTACAGAATCGGTAAATTCTTTTAAATCACTTCTTAAAACTCACTTTTATAGACTTGCCTTTTTGTGATGTGGCCCTTGTGTGTCTATTTTTACTCTGTCTTTGAGTCTTGGTTTTGTGTTATTTTATTTATTTATTTACTATATGTCTGTTATTTCGCCTACTTTATTTATTTTGAATCATTACCTCTATTATCTCAACCACTTCATGCAAACGATTTATCGTCCTTGTAATTGTAAATTGTTTTATTGCTTTGCCTGTCAAAGCACTTTGTAAACCTTGTTTTTAAAAAGTGCTATAGAAATAAAGTTTATTATTATCATTATTATTATAGTATGTGTAAGACTGGACAGGTTGTGGAGTAGAGACGGAGCAGTAAATTGTATTAACATTTACAGTAATAGATGAAATGAAAACAATAGTACTATTAGCCCCACTCGTTTCAACAAAATGAACTGGTGATAACCACTCTTTGTGTATTGTTACAGCAGTCTGGTGACATCAGTGAAGTGAGACGTCTGCTCAGAGCCTGAAGGATACTGGAAGACAACACAAAGCCCGGCCACAGTCTGTTCACCCTGCTGCCCTCTGGCAAAACATACACAAGTATCTGCTGCTGTACCAACAGGCAACAGATTGTTATGAAGCATAAAGGGACTAATCCTTGTTGTTTTGTGCTGTAAAATGACAGATAAATAAACTTTTACCCTTACCTTTATTTTAGCATCACTTTTGGTTATGTCCTAATCATTTCTAATGAGAAACTAAGGATAAACAGGGTTCCCTGAATAGTTGCCTGTGAACATTTGCGCCACCTGAGTGTTGAGCATGGACCCCTATAGGGCGTGGGTGACAATTTGAATTGAGTGAAACCTGTGTAGATATGTTGTCTTTTCGCCTGCGTGATGGATACGTTTTAAGGCTGTTGATGCTCAAAGTTGCTGTGACTGCCGCAAAACCTGTGCTTTGTATTGAACCGGTGAAATTCTAATGAAATGCTTCTGCATTCATATAGGGAGTATTTATTGAATAAATTAAAAATAAATCTTCACTGCAACCATTCACTGCAAATACATGCACATTCATATCTGAGGCTAAAAGGAGACTTTGAGATGGATGAAAACACAATTTTTGGACTGGGACTGACGGGGTTTAAACGAAACATAATTTTAGTGAACGCAAACCTGAAACCTGATGTTACTTTCATCCTAAAGTACAGTATTGATAAGCAACAGATATCATACATTGAAACAACCTATGGAGCATACAGTAGGTCACTTTTATTTATTATCAGTGGTGCAGACTAATGAACAAACAATTGCTATAACAACAAAATTGTTTCAGTTGCAGTATAAAGGACCTGGTGTGACTTTATTCTCTGCCACTGGCTCACTGTCAGAGCTGAATTTATAAAGTGACTTGAATATTCCACCATCTTTTTCTGCAACGTACCGCAGAATGACAAATACCACGTCTGTGAGGGTTTGACAGAGCAGTTGATCAACCCCAGTGAGTCCGTTGTTTGTTTCAGCACGCTCAGCCGAGAAGATCTCAGAGTCTGAATGCGTGCCGCCGAAATCACAAGATCCCTCAGCTGTGAAGGACATGAAGCGTCACTGTCAAGCCAAAAGGAAAAGGATGGATTCTGCAAAGTAACTTTATGCCTTCTGACAAGTCATCTGTGCAGAATTTCAGCCCTGATTCGCTCAAACATCAGGTTCTAGAAAGTCAGTCGTTCTTGGTGTTTTTACAAAGGGGACCAAACTCATTATAAGGTATCACATAACTCAAAAGAAATAAATCCAGTGAAACATGGCGTTCTGTCAATTTGTAATATATCCTGTGCAAATAAACATGTGACTTTGACTCCATCTGTTGGCGAAAGGTGCATGCGCACATAAATCACAGTTATGCAAATAGTATAGAGGGGAAACCAAACAATAGTTAACCAACCAGTTTATACAGTATGATATAATAAATATAGAACAATAACAATAAACAATTTTCTTTTTTGGTAAATAGATGGCATGGATTGAGACAACATATGAATAGACCCTGCATATCAGCACAGTTATTTGATTTTAGTTATTGTAGCTCTGGAGACCTCTCTGATGTTTTTTTTGTTAGTTTTTTTATTCCTTTCTTTTCCATCTCCCTTTTTTCCCTCCCTTGTATTTCTCTTACAGGAGGGTGATGTTGATCCATTTTCATCAACAAAAACTTTGGTGAGCTGTTTTGCTATTGTTTCCATCAGGTATAAAAACATATTTTACACAGCGGGAGTCATGTTTCACATATCAACAACATAAGAGCACAAATTACATCATCATAATCATCATCATAAAAGGGAAGAGTGAAAGAGTCTTAATGATAGATACACAAATATCAGATATTGAGATAGTCACACAGAAAACCAAAAGTGTAGTGAAATAAGATACGCTTATTTCACTGCAGGCATTTTGACCTGTCACTGTAGGGCAGGCACAGGTGTAAACACTCAAGTGAATGAGCTTAATGCCATTTAGCTGCTTCAGTTTCAGGATCCTGGCCTCTTTTTAAAATACCTCACTTCACTATATGGTGAACTATTAACCCTCTCCTATTCTATTAAATACTATGTAGTCTTTGGATGCATTATATAATAAAAATGAGACAGTCGGTTCAACTTACATTAAGTGAAATCAACTTACATTAAGTGAAATCTAAAATAGAATAAACAATAGTTCAAGTTTTAGTTATGTTATGGAACTGTTTCACTACAATCCATAATTAGTGTTAAAGAATTTCATTTGTGAGAAGCTCTGCATACCAACTGTTGTCGCTTTTCCTCCGAGGCCCCGCTACATACTCAAACTCTTTACGGAGTTACTCTTTAGTATGCCTATGAGACATAGCTTGAATGTGAAATGTATGCACCAGTGCACAATGCAGTTTACTGCATTTTATGGCTGTGAAGATTCCTGTAGAGAAGTGACTCTACACTTGGTTCACTGGCAGAGCTGCATTTTAAAGGTGACCATTTTGCAGTATAGCACAAAATGACAAATGCTGTTCATGTCTGTGAGATCAACACCAGTGAGTCTGGGGTTTCAGCAGGCACTGAAGAGTACACAGTTCACCTGTCAGTGACTGTTTCATGGGTGCCTAACATCTCAATTTACTGCTCACTGTAGAGTAAAATGCTGAGTGTCAACTATGTTGGGAGTCATGAATGGGGCACAGCACTGGTACTGGGCATGCTAGTGCACTTACTGAGAAACTTCACTAAAACAGCAGTCATAATGTTATCAGTAAAACCAAAATTTCTACTGTAAATTAAAAAACAAACAGGAACAATGACTTATCAACTCAGCTTAAATAGGTAGTTTAGAAAAGTGGGGAAGATTGCCAGTGTGCAAGGTTATGAAAAATGGGATTTAAAAACATTATCGTAACATTTCTGCATTAAAATATCTAAAACATCTAGGGTGTTGTTATATATATTTTGTTATGTACCCAAAAGTTTCCAAAAATGTTCAAGCCAGATAATTTACTTAAGGTAACAGTGTCTTTCATTTGTTTGTGTGTCACTATAACTTCAGGGAAACAGTCGGGTTGAGGAACGGAAGTCAGAGAACATAGCAAAACCTGATGTGATTAAAACCCTGATACATTACCTCGTCTGAGGAAATTTGCCTCAGTCAGTCACGTAGGTTTTCATCAGCAAATGTATAAAAAAGTTGTGGTTTTATGCTGGGTTGTTCAGTTACAAAAATTAGAATTGAGAATCTTACTTCCGGTAACACAGGATATTACCATATTTCCCAAAATGTGGAACTATTCCTTTTTAAGTGTGGAGCCATACACAGTGTTGGTCTCCCAAAGGGTTTCACTACCCAAGGGCCGCTGCATATTAACGACAGCCACTCTGACAGCTCTTCTGTATTTTTCTGTTGTGGCCACCACTGTCTGACAGAAGGTTGAATCTCCCGGGACCTCCCTGTATATTACAGCATTGAACAGTTTTGTTTCCCCTTCCTTTCAGTTCAGGGTCAGGTTGTTTTTCGCTTGCATATCTGGTGGAGTTTTGTGTTTGTTCTCAGCACTATTACCCACACAACTTTATTAATCCTGCTTCATGAGACAGGCCCCAGATGTTGTGATGGAGGACAGCCCACTTCACAGGCCTTACAAACACAAAGGGGACAGAGTTTGCTCTTTTCTTTCAGAGATTTAAGCTTTGAATCATAAGTTCTGAAGGTGACCTTAAGGAAATGAGAAATGAGACATCATCAACACAATCATCTTACTTTTGTGGTGCACTCTGCATTCTAATACTTAAATATCGATATCTGCGGTGTAGCGTTCTCACCAAGTCTATGAAATATCATCAAGCACTCGTTAGAAGGAGCACCACCTCCACTGATTAATGAATCAATTGGCTAATTTATTAGGAGGCAAATTGCTCACATTAAATCGATCAGTCTTGTTTCTGAAAGTGAGGAATTCTTATTATGTCAACCTCCATCACTGTCATAAAGAAAAACATGACAACAGCGCCTTAATTCCCTAACCCTAGATGGTCGGGGGACTAACATGCGCCGGCCAGTGCCTTGCCTCTGTCTCACCAGCCAAACTATGTTGTCGTTGCTCAACATAGGGAGAGACTCTGAGTACTTTTCCACTTCACCTAACCCTATTTATTAAAACACTAAAAGACATGTACAACTAAACAAGTATACATATGTACATGCCATACAGAACAGGCCAACTCATGATGTCACATTAAGAGGTAAGTCATCTAGATTACTAGGAAGCATGGTCTATGTCTAGTGTTTCAGAGGGTACATCTTCACCATAAAAATCAGTGTTGGGCACGTTACTTTAAAAAAGTAATTAGTTATAGTTACTTCTTCCAAAAAGTAACTGAGTTAGTAATGGAATTACTCCACTATAAACTAGTTACCAGGAAAAGTAACTATTGCGTTACTTTTAATTATTCCCCCTTTTGAGCTCGGCAGTCATTTTAGCTGCTCAGCATCGATGTATTTAGAAAATATATTTCTGCATGGCGGACCGGCTCCTGTTCTCCCTGATATTTTACCAGTGAGGCTCTGAAGGAGTCTGAGTCAGCTGTTGATAACAGGAGCAAGTTCTCAACAACATACCTGTCTATCACTGCATTCAGTTCAGTCTGTGTCACAAGTTTTTGTGAAGCTGGAGCAGAAACATCCAGCTGTAGCTGCTCGGATAGCTCTGTGTCCTTCTTTGTTAGCGGAGCTCACGTTAGCCACACCTGGCCTGCTGTCATCATCAACAGTGTCAGCAACGGAGTTTCTGGCCACTAGTTTTGTAGAAGCGTCTGCTGTTGAGAGATGATTCATTAGATTAGAGTTGCTGTGTGCGTGTGTGGTTTGTCTGAACACTGCCTCTGATTGGCTTACGAACTCTCACTCTACCTTAGAGAGCCAATCACCATCACTTATGCGGTTGTCTCGCCCCTCCCTCCTCCCTCGCCAAGCTTAAAAAAATAATAAAAAAAAAACAGCTCTGCAGCTCCGGTGGCTGAGAGCCGAGTCGGATGACAACAGCTTCAATGAGCAGCTTCAGTTTGTAACGCGCCACATTTAATAGTCGGTAACATCGTTAGTAACGCCGTTTATTGTAACAGCGTTATTCTCAACACTGATAAAAATTCACAAAACAACAGGAATTTCCTAGTGCAGAATTTACAGCATTGAATCTGTCTTCTAGAGCCTGTCCCTAGACAAATGAAGGACATAGAATTAGAATTGGGCAAGCATATACACTACTCACAATAAGTTAGGGATATTGTGAGAGACTCAGTGGATTTCATACATACGGTGTTTGTTTCACTTCAGAGAGTTTTGGGATAGGGAGGCAATTGTATTGGGGTGATAGACACACCTCATTTTGTGTTTTCCACGTAATGGTCTTACTGTGTACAGTGCGCCTTACATATTGGGGCCAATACCAAAAAACTAAAAGACAACCCTTTTAAATGTGGCATCAATTTCAACATTCTGTGGGTATAAAAAGCTGGTATTGTCAGTAAGTCATTCCAAGTTCATCATTCAAACAGCCATGAACACACGACGTCACTTAACGGACGAGCAGCGCCACCTGGCCATAGCGCGCCTTCGGGTCGGTGGCAGGCAGTCAGATGTTGCTCGTGAACTTGGTGTGTCTCCAAGTGTCATCAGCAGACTGCATCAAGACACAGAACTACTGGCAGAGCTCGTGACAGACCCAGGAGTGGAGCCCCACGAGTGACAGACCGCAACGATGACCAGTACCTAAGGACCTATGCACTCAGACATCGTTATGCAACTGCCACACAGCTGCAGGCCCAGTTACGAGATGTGAGGGGTACTAGGGTTTCCAGACAAACCATTAGAAACCGACTCCACCGCTTTGGCTTGAATGCCAGACGACCGTTGCAGATGACTCCACTGACACCAAGACACTGCCGTGAACGTTTGCAGTGGGCACAAGACCATGTGACCTGGACAATGCAGCAGTGGTCTACCGTCCTGTTCACTCATGAGTGTCGGGTCACCTTGCACAGAAATGATGGTCGTCAGCAATGCTGGAGAAGACGAGGTGTGCGATACGCCGAGGTCAACATGGTCCCCAGGGTTCCCTTTGGTGGAGGAGGTGCAACAGTCTGGGCAGGCATCACCAGTCAGTGCAAAACAGATTTGGTTATTGTAGATGGCTCAGTCACTGCATGTTCTTACCTCAGAGACATCATAGAACCCATCATCATCCCCCAATTCCGCCAGCATACCCCCAACTTTCTGTTCATGGATGATAATACTCCACCACATCGTGCCAGAATTGTCACAGCTCGACTTCAGGAAGTCGGAGTGCCTCATATGGTATGGCCAGCAATGTCCCCTGACCTGAACCCCACAGAGCATGTCTGGGACCAGCTGAAGCAGAGACTGGATGATCGTACCCCACCCCCACCCCCTGCGTGTAGCACTTGTGGAGGAGTGGAACGCATTGCCTCAGAACAACATCATGAGGCTAGTGAGGAGCATGAGACATCGCTGTCAAGCTGTCATTGCGGCAAATGGTGGAAACACCCGCTACTGACATTGTCAATTTTTGTTATTTGGAGCTATCCTTGTTATTGTCTAAATTTTGGGGGTAATAAATATTAAACTAATGAAAATGGTGTTTCTTCTCATTCATTATTAGTAATATCAAAGGGAACTTTTACTTTTTTCATTAAAATTCAGACCAAATAGGAAAAGCACTCATGTAAATAACAATATCCCTAACTTATTGTGAGTAGTGTATATCTATATATATATCTATATCTACATATATATATGTATATATATATGTATATATATATATATATATATATATATATATACATATATATATATATATGTATGTATAGATTGATATGAGACAACCATAAAGTGAAGAAGTATAAATGAGAAAAAGAAAATATATATATACTATGTAAACAATGGCTATGTCTGTAAAAATGCTCAATGAGAATATCTCAAAGGTAAAAGAACAGCCCAACTCATAACGTTCACATCAAGCAGTAGTTCAATGTTTAGACCCCTGAGAAACAAGGTCTACAAGGTGAGTTTAAGAAAGGGTTTTATAGCAACGGGATAATAGCGGCCATTTCTACGTATGGCACTTGTGTACACGTATGCCTTGTTTCAACTTTTCTTGTGGTTGTACCCAAGTACATAAATCCACATGGACAACGGAGTGTGCACACAACCTGCGTGGAGTTGCAGGTAATGACACTATAAATGGAAAAGGATTTGTTTGTGTGAGAAATGTGGTATATTTATTACCCGGAATGAGGATGCAGAGTCTGTATTTGGTGGGACAAGGCATGTCCTCTTAGTTCTCATCCTTGTCTTTCTTCTTTCCTCCTCAAAAAGGTCTTTGTGTGTGTGCGTGCAGTCCAACTCCGGCACAAAGAGCTTTTTGATGAAACCATCAAAATCTTTATGAAACAATTTAGTTTCTGGTGTATTCCTGTGTTCAGTCCATTACAGCCGATAGAGATACTGATACCAATTCCAGAGTTCAAAAGTGAATTATGCCAGTATCAGAACTAGATTGATAACCTAAGAATTAAAATTCAGTCATTATCTACACACCCCCATGCTGACGGAGAGACAGGTGAAGTTTCCTAGTCTACAAAACATTTCTGGACTTTCACAACATAACAGTGTTATAGGATCTGAAGGAGATGGAGACTTGTTTTGAAATGTAGAAAAACAATTGAAAAGAAAACAGAAAACTGGCTCCATACCGCTCAATCAGTGTAACACAATGCTCTGGAGGCCCCAGAGATCCCTTATTGATGTGAAGAGGCATCCTTTACAGCTGAAATCTTTACTGCAGCTGCTAAGGTAAAAGCGTTGGCGTGCACCCTGTCTGAAGTGGGTGCAAAAGCCAGACCATGCACTGAGGGTGTAAATAACAGCTTTTATACATTTATTTCAATCATTCAATCTTGGGGGGACCCCAGAGAGCACGCAAGCTGTATGGAGTCATTTCATGTTTTCCTTTTCTTTCTTTCTTTCTTTCTTTCTTTCTTTCTTTCTTTCTTTCTGTTTTTTCCCCATCTGCTTCAGCTGTTAATGAGAATGCTGCAACATTGTTCCGCACATGTTCCGAACCAAAAAAATCCTCAAACCTTATTTCAAGGGAAGAATTCATTCAAGGTTGGGTGGATGCTTGGTTAGATATCCCTGTGTATTGTATGGAAATGTATTTTTGTATGTTAAAAGGCCTCAAAAATCTCTGCGGTTGAATATTGTTGTAACTGTAGCACTTACAATGTTACTAGGCTCACAGTTGTAAACAAACAATAGATTAAAATAGCGTTGATGCATCCATAGAACGATGTTAAGAATTGATAATCACAGGGTTAGGTATTTTTATGCATGTGTGTGTGTCTGAAATTAATATTATATCCCTTCACACACACACAAAGACACACACACACACACACACACACACAAGCATACACCCACTTTAGAGAGATGAAGCCCCCCCTTTATAATTGAATATCATTTGCTCCTTCTTAAATAATGCAGTAGAAAACTAAATAACCATTCTTGTTTCACAATCCATGCCCATAAATGCAAACTTAAGCAATTAAATATCTGTACCACATTTGGTAAATCATACTGTCCCACTTCTTAAAACATGTCTCCTCAACCCGGACGATGAGAATTTTGACTAAACATGACATATATAGAGTATATATATGTTATAATCTAATATTTTGTGATGAACAAACATGTCACAAACACATCCTAATACAGACTAGCAGCATTGTTTTATGTATAAGCAATTTCAAACCTAGCCTTAACATTAAATTTGTCTGAAAAAAAAAATGTCACTGACCTCTGGGTGGTCTTCACATGGGGTGCTTCCAGTTTGAAGACTGCCAGACCCTCATCTTCATCCTCATCTATGACTGGACATTGGAGAAGCCGTGTTCTTTTTGATCCATTCTTACAACATGACAACACAGAGTTTTACTGAATTTCATTTGTTTGACCGAGGCTTCCACCCACCAGAGATGAGGTGTCCCACATTAGGCGCATTAACTTAAACCAACAGAGGGGGGCAGTAGTGACAACTGTGAGCTAATGTTGAGATTTTCTTCTTTAGATAAATAATAAATAGTTTAGTTTTAAAAAAAAGCCCTACCTAAACTATGAAAGATAGCTACAGAAGTCAAGTTCTGAAGAACTTGCAGTTGTGAATGGTGCCTGTTGAGAAGCTTTGAAAACTTTGAAAAATGTCCAGAATATCTAAAAACTGTGAAATGAATAAGGGTTTGGTGAAAAGCTAAAGCCAGATGAATTAGTCTTTTGGCTATAATTTATCTGAAGTCTCATCTAAATAGAATGAAGTTTCCTAATAGTTGGGTGAGAACGAAGGATTAAAAACAGAATATAAGCTGTTAGCCAAACTGCAATGCTGGCTTGAATTTGTTTCGAGAGGCAGCAAATGAAGTATGAAGAGATGTTACAGTGAGAATGATTCAAATACTCTGAATGGGACTGAAATGTTCAATAAATCTTAATGTATCAATGATTGGGAACATTACAATATTTATTTGGAGTTTCTGGCTTGAATGAATGACAAGATAGTGGTTCAGTATTGTTATGTGTGCATGTGAGTGCACAATACGCAATCATTTTTTGCTGTGTGTGTGTGTGTGTGGGTACATGTGTAGTTATGTGCTTACACATGCATATTCATGCAACATTTTTTAAATATCATAATATCCACCTATTGGATCCTATGAGAATATTTGTTGAGTTTCATGTTTTTTTTTTATTGCTATCACAAAAATAACAATATACACATATATGTGTTAATATACATCACCAGGTGTTTTTTAGCTTTATTTGGTGTGTAAACTAAATGTATTCTCCCTGACATAACGAGAGTATTAATTATACAGAGACACTGTATAAGACATGCGCTTTTTCAACAATGCCAATGTGTGCTGGATGTACTGATTACATTAAAGGTATTCATGTTAATAAAGTTTTTATTTAAGAAGCTGCACTAAAACAAAGTTATTTTGTTTCATCATTGTAAGTGTAAAAGTAAAAGCTCCTTTTGGCTGCTTTAAGCAGAAGTATAGAAGTTATATCAGCAGACTCCACTTCCACAGAAGTTCTTCTTCTGTAGTAAAATGTGGCCTGTGACTGACATATGCTTCTATGTGACATTATTATATTGTTTATGTGAATTCCCAACCTGAGGGGGTCAGGGCTCTTCCCAGGGGTCAACGGAGGGTCATCAGATGATTGTTAGAGTGGGGAACAAGAAAAAGAAAATTAACTTTTTTCAAATATTACTGGTTTTGGTCCAAAAATGGTTGCCTCCTGCATTCACAACCAATAAAGGACTCCGTGTTGTCTGTGTCCTCCTGAGGATTGAACACTTAAACACTGATATTACAAACTGATCATGGATTTTAGCGCGTGAGATTGATCGGATATCACATTGAGCATGTGGTTTGGGATGCAATCTGGACTCGTGGTGCAGTGGCTGAAGCTGTTGCCCGCAGCAGACAGTAGCCCCTTTCACACTGGTGCGGTTTTGCGGAACAAACAAAGGCGGAGAAATGGCCAGCCTTCGATTCGCGCCGGTAACGTGGAACGCTTGTGTGGAAAGGGCCGGTGTTTCTGCCACGCAGGCTCGCAGGCAATCCTTAGTCGCGGGAACGCGCTCATGAGCTGCAGATTCGTGAACGCGCGTCGTCCTGCTGCTGCATGGATGGGATCAGCGAGAGGGTCGCGAATGAAAGGTAACCAGCTTTGCAGGCATTTCGTCGTTCAGTGCAGGGAATGGGAGGCTGGAGGGCGGTGTGTTAGACGACACACCGCCAGGTCCCGCTTTATGTCGGCTGTATTCGGCGGAATAGGCCTGAGGAACAGTGAAATAACGTGTCGCGGACCGCCCCACAAATCAGTCCGCCACGAGTACGAGGGTATCTTAAAGTTAGCAAGAATGCTTCTGCTTCGTGAACGTTTAAGTCCGTTGTTCGTTTGTGGTGTCGTTGTTAGTATACGCTGTCTGTCGCAGCCTCTGTCAGAGCGGGAGCTCGGTGAGTCGAAGCGGTTTCATACGGCCAAACTAGGATATCAAATAATCGTTAAAAAGCTAACGTTAACACGAACGCAGCTTATCACTGTAACGAAAGGATAGTAAAGGTTAGCGGTCATGTCAGGTTCCCAGTGTGCTGACTGCAGAGAGGTACAAGCCAGTTAAAGGGACAACTTTGATATTAAATGACCAGCGACTGGATAAGCTGAGCCGCAGGTCAATATATTCATTAGGACAATCTCACAACCATTTACAGGGTCTTTAACGTTAACTTTTAAAAGAAAGACAGCTTTATACTCCATATTGGCATGAGAAGAAAATCTGTAATGTATTATTATAAAAACATAGTTACATACAACATTAAATCCTTTAGTTTCATCACCTCTCTCCGTAGAGGACCTGATAATTGGTGTGTCTGAACAGAAAAATGTTAAATGATCCTGTCCCTGCCCATTCAAACAAACTGTCCTTAAGTTGTCCTTAAAATAGCTGCACTTCAAGAATAACCAGCGGTAATAACTTCTATCTTAAGTCTCATTTTGTAATGTTGTTCTTCAATTTCAGGCCGGTGTAAGGTTTCCCTCCTCTGCCCTGGCTCCTACAATCAGCACCCTCACAGATAGACAAAACTACAAGCCTGCAAGAGGAGCACTGTGAGGACGGCTTCTCCTCCCAGCCAATGAGAAGGAGAGTCTCATTTCTTCTCTCGACTCTCTTGGTGCAAACAAGTAGTTGATGGCGTTGATGACAGTCCCACACCGGCTTCTGATAACAGCACAGCTCTCAGCTTGACTGGCTGTAATCTGGACCCAAATACAAGACTCCACTGAAGAAAAGACTTGTTTTTTCCTCGTCTGAATTCCCTTTTTGCTCAGTGTAATCATGGGGGCCACAGGCTATGGCTACTATCGTGCAGCCATCTTCCTCTGCATGTTCATTGGCTACTCACTCTACTTCTTTAACAGGAAGACCTTCTCCTTTGTCATGCCCTCTGTGATGGAGGAGATTGAACTGGACAAGGATGACTTGGGTAAGACAATACCATTAATGGAGATTTTTTCTTTCTTCTGGTATAAGCAATATTTCCTTAAAGGACAAGTTCACCCACAAAAAGAGAATTCAGTCATCATCTTCCAACCCCCTATGCCGTCGGAAAGTCAGATGAAGTCTTGTTGTACGCAAAACTTTTTTGGAGCTTCACAGCAAAACATCAGGCAGTATTCTCCTAAACAACTAAAATAGAGGGGGAAAACCGCTAAAAATTAAATGGCTTCATACAGCTTGTCCTGTGTAAACAAAGTCTCTGGAAGTCCCGAGGGTCCCAAATTGATTTGAAAAGACAATAATTACACCCTCAACATGTGGTTGAGCATGTGCACAGACTTCAGATGAGGTGCGCGCTAACACTTTAAGTGTAGCAGCTACAGTGAAAATTGCAGCTTTTAAAAATAGTGTCAACATTCCAGAGACTTGAACTATGCTGGATGACCTGCATAAAGCTATTTTTCTGTTTTGTACAGTTGCTTTCTTTTGCATCTTGAAACAAGTCCCAGTCTGCTTCAGGTGTTAAGGAAAATGCTGCAACACTGTTTTGCTGTGAAACGCCAGATATGTTTTATGAACTATGATACTCAGTGACGGCTGGTGGTGATTTTGGGTGGGTGGGCTAACGAATGCATTACATTTATCAATACTTCCCACAGCAGCAACAGTAGCATCACATCAAGTTGCAGCAACAACAGTGTATGCTTTGTTATAGAATCAGAAGCAGAATCATAATCACAAAAACTTTAAATAATCCCAGGGGGAAATTACTTGCTAAGGAAACTTTCATGTTTCCTTATTTTGTCAGACAAATGTTTCAAATCCACAATTCCTTGTTGGGTCCAATTCGTGTCTCCTCCAAACAGCAAACATGGGAAACAGAAAAGTGAATTTCTCGCTACACTTGCTGTTAGCCAGTCCGTTGGCTGAAACCATGTAACACAAAAGTTATGATTTTGACGTTTATCCTTTTGTGTTATTTTTACATCGTTTGGATGATGTGCTCCCAATCTCTTCACTTCTCATTTTTCCTCCAAAGACATTAAAGAAAACTGATTAGAAAGTAAATAATCCACTTCGTTCATGTTCATGCTAACGCCTGCCATATTTCAGTTGCTCTCTTCATGCTCTCCAACTTCTACTACGAATTAGAACTGCGCTGTGATAGGTCAAAGGTCACTATACTGTTGCTACCCCGCTGTGATTGGCCGAAGGTCAGCCTTTGGGCTGAATTAATTTAGCCCAAATGGGCAGCATATTAAGGGGGCGTGGCAGGGCACCTGTCAAACAAACGTCAATGGAAGCTTACCCTACTGAGTTTGGGCTGAATGAATTTAGCCCAAATGGGGGCGTGTCACGACACGTGTCAATCAAAAGTGAATGGAAGCTTGCTACTGTGCTTGGGCTGAATACATTTAGCCCATTCACAGGAAAAAACCCAAGATATATCATATATCCTGGGTTTTTTCTGCCACTATTTGGTGCTGTTGTTGCTTTAGGTTCAACCAAAATTTAAAACAATATGTTCTAGGGTTTTTAATATTATTTTTTCATTTTTACTGTAGAAGGTAGAGAGGGCTTAGCCCTGTTAGCCCATACAGCCACCCCTGATGATACTTCCCCTGACTTTACATCAGCAGGGGAGGGAGTAGATAATGACTGCATTTTTTATAAATATTGTGCAATAATTCCCAAAACTTGCTTATGTAGTTGCCAAACATGCACAGTTTAATTGAAATAACATGCACTGTAGCAAACTGAAAACGGTTGGATACAGATAACTCTGCTTCCAGCCTTTTCATGGTTATTCACCTAGAGTTGTATCATTCTTTGAAGTGCTGAATTGTCAGCTTCACCACCCCAGGCCCTTTCTCCTGAGTGCACATGAAATGTATTACTGTCTAATACAGCATTTTGCAATGTGAACTATCTGTTCAGGCTCACCCCCAACAATGAAAGAGGTCTCTAACACCACAATTGACCTCAATGAATAGCTGTAATGCCTATAAAAAGAAGTGATGAACTGTGGCGGCTGTACTAAATATTAGACTGGATGCAATCCACCATTAAAGAGCACACCACTGTGCCTCTGCATTAAACTACTTTGGCACAGTGGTACTTTGAGCTAAATGCTAATGTCAGCAGTAAAACTCGTGATGACAATGATAAGCTTTGCTAGTTAGCTCTCAGTAAAGTTCAGCTGAGGGTATTAAGAGAGTCAGGGTTCTCCCCCCAGACGGTGGAACAGCGGCGCTGCGCCGCTATACCGCTAGGTCAGCGCCGCTATACTCCGCGCGACGTCCGTCCGTTCGTCCGTCCGTCCGCTGGTTGACGGCTAGGAGCTCCCGGCTGACGGTGATGAGCGTCCGTCCGTCCCCCGGTTGACGGAGTTGATGACCGTTTGTCCGTGTCTCCCCCCCCGGACAGACGGTGCGCCGCTACACTAAAATTAAACATTTCTGGGGAGAACCCTGAGAGTTATAAGTTTTGTAGGTGTTTTGTCAGATTTAAGTATCTGACAATTTAGAATGTTGATCTGACGATTGCACTTTCTTGACAATCCATCTTATAGTTGAGATAATTCACTCTTAAAGGTCCAGTGTGTAGAATTTAGGTGAATCTATTGGAGGCAAAGTAATATAAAAATCATAAATCTGTTGTTGTTGGCATATGATGACCTGAATGCCTTAAAACAAGTCTTTTGTTTCTCCAGAAGGACTGGGTCCTCCTCCACGTAGTCTGCCATGTCTCTACCGTAGGCCTGAACAGACAAACCGCAAACTGGGAGAGAGGGCCTGTCATGTACTCAGTGCATACCATAGGGGAGAGTGTTAAGTTTGTTGAAAAAATCCTCAGATGCCATTAAATCCTACACACTGGACCTTTTAATCTAGGATGTCAAGCTCATAGCGGGGTTATCAGAAAGGTCAGGGGATCAGCAATGTCAGAAGAATTTATCTTTTGGGTACTGTACATATCTGATGTTATTGGCTTGGCAGTGAAATGACTTGGAATTGCTTCAATAATAACCCTCCTGGTGTCTGTGCAGGTATGATCACCAGCAGCCAGACCATGGCCTACGCCATCAGTAAGTTCATCAGCGGTGTGCTGTCGGATCAGATCAGCGCCCGCTGGCTTTTCTCCATTGGCCTCTTTTTGGTGGGGGGCATCAACATAGCCTTCTCCTGGTCCTCCACTGTGTCCATGTTCTCACTGCTCTGGTTCATCAATGGCCTGGGACAAGGCTGTGGCTGGCCCCCATGTGGGAAGGTGCTGCGCAAGGTAATAGCCACCACATGCTACAGAGATCTCTTATCCAGTGTATTTGTAATGTTCAGAGCCAAAGGAAGTCCTACTCTCAACATTCAAGCTATCCATAACGCCTGTGATGATTCTTGGCAGCGAGTGAAAGGGTGTAACCTCCAGAGTGGGAGCCACCTGCCTGTGTTTTCTCTCTGTACTGTGGGAGAGAGCATGCAACTGTCTGTTGGTTGCTGGAAGTGTTTGGAGAAATCTTTTCATTGCTGTCAGACCATACTGACCTTTGGGCCAGAGGCTGCACCGCCTGGTTTGACTGCTTGTCCAAGTCTGAAGCGATTATATTGGCAGTCACAGCAGTTGAAATGACTCTAACTATCTGCACAGCCTCATTCACAGATAGCTTTCAGATGATTAAAGTCTGCTGAATGGAATGTATTATAGGCAAGACTTTGGGAGTAAATGCTGTTTGAACAAAACCTAAGGCATGCTGCAAGTCTATAATATAGAATAGGATAAACTTTTGGTCTCATCTCATGTCCACAACGTAAAAATAGAACCAATGTCTCTCACACGACAGTCAGTGCATTAATGCCCAGGATTTACAGCCTAGATGCTCATATATAAAGATCCTCTCAAGACAAGTTGACTATGCAAATTATCTGACACTCTGACTCTTCAAATTAGTCCTTTTACACAGTGAAGCTCAAACATCCTTCTATTGGAACAAGAAAAAAAAATCAAATTTTTTGACTGGAGTGGGTCTTTAAGTTTACTGTGGTTTAGCGACCACATTATATGTCTATAGGTCTTGTAGGTTTTTCTCTTTGCTCGGCGTATTTATTTTATGGTGCAGCTTTGAGAGGAGCAACTGAGACTCAGGGTGGAGGGATCAACGGGTCTTTCTTGTGTATTGCTGTGCTGCAAAGATCAAGTAATGGCTTTTTTTTGGTGGCCTACTGTCTGCTGTTTTGTGCTACTGCATATGTGGAGAAAATAATACAAAGCCTTTTATGTTTCCAAAAGAAGCTGCAAATAATCTAATAAATTATCTCCAGTGATGTCACTCAGTATCTAAATTGCATTATTGGTAACATAGGCTCCAGTTTTTGTAAGAAAATGTCTGGAAATGAAAGAGATTTTGATCATTTTTTTCTAAACCATCCATATTGAGTCCAACAGTGTTATGGGAGTGGAATTTTTTAAACCTGGCACTAGGATTACCTCAAATGCAACTGAATCACCGCGTGATTCACATATGCATTAGTATTTCCCAAGACCATGAAATGCATTTTAATTTGTGAAATGGCTGGGTGGTTACCCTTAACTATCCTACTCTGCTTGCTCTTATCTGATAAAATTATTGCCCCTACTAGAGAAAGACATTAAAAACAAGGATGCTCTCTATTAAGCTGACATATACTTTTTCCAAAGTGTCATGACTGACCCAAAACCTCTTAGGTTTGCTAGTTAAAAACAGTCAGTAAAAACTAGCTCTTTCATTTAAGAAACTCGACATTATTTGTGAAAGTCAGTTTGTTTCAGATACTAAGTACAGTTGAATGTTTCACAGTTTGGTCACACAGTATCAATATTGAGTCTAATAAGTTCCTTTTGCTTTTCCAACATTAATGAGCTAAATTTAGACCATTCTTCTGGCTTGGAAACCTGAACGACATATGCAGAAATATCAGAAATTTTATCGAAAAGACCTGCCAATGCCATGTCATCAGCATATTCATTAATTTCATAGCAGAGAAAAGACTGGAGATCAAACATGCTATGTCTTCATCTGTGCTTGAGAGAAGCTGCCTGAGAAGTAACAGTGTTCAAAGGTTGGGAATAAATAGGCTTTGGCAGTTGTTCCGCATGCTGAAGGGGATCAGATTACAGGAGAATGTATTTATAGACAATCCTCAGCAGATCGTTCCAAACGAAGAACAACTTGGACCAAAGATGTCTTCCTCCTCCAGTGAGAGCAAACATCTTTTAGAATATCCAGGTCTGCTCCAACTGTAGAGCTCCTGTCCCCCAGCTGAGTCAACATCCACACACTGTGGATCAACGTGGTGTTAAATCAGCCTGAGGGCAGACTTAAGTGTTTGCCCAGTGGATTATCACGTTACTGGTTATTCTGTTGCTCGGTGTAAGGAATGCTTCTGGCCACATTCAGATGTATAACATCACGAGGGGTTGTGGTTCTGGTGCCATTTTTGCGGAAGCAGTAAAACGAGAGAAGAATCTGAACAGTGTTGCACTTTGGAAAAAGAATGTGCTGTAAATGCAGAAGTCTGTTTATTATTAGGTCGGACTGTCGTAATGTTTCTGCTAGTTTGTCCCTCCCCTAATCGCCTCCTGAAGTGAAGCAGCATGTTTTTGACCTTGCCCTGTTTGTTGGTTCAGAAAAGTGGAACATGTAATGTAACCAACAATATGTATTGTTGTTATGTGTTAGTTGTAAACGTATCTGAAGGTAATTTAAAGAGGCACTTTTTTAGTAACTTTTTGGGGTATATTCTTGAAGGAAGGACTTCTAGATGGCCAACATGCTATTTTTGTTTTCACCCTACCATAACTCAACTACAAACCTGTTTGTGTTCTTGTATACAGGCCTTCAAAAAAGTTACATAGTACACCTTTAACTATGCATTCTTTATCTTAACCTGCATAATAGGATTTTGAAAATGTTGACCCCTGGATGCTTTGTCTTCTCCTGTGTCTCGTCTCCATTAGTGGTTCGAGCCCTCCCAGTTTGGAACATGGTGGTCTGTGCTGTCCTGCAGTATGAACATAGCCGGGAGTCTGGGTCCAATCCTGGTCACAGTGCTCCTGCAGTATTATGACTGGAGGACTATCATGACCATGTCGGGCATCTTCTGTGCTGCCTTCTCATTTGTATGTGTGGTGTTTGTAAAGAACGAACCAAAGGATGTTGGCCTGCCCAGCATCGAGGCTGCAGCCAAGAAGGGGGCCAAGGGAGGTAGGTAAAGAAGATGGTTACCTCAAAGCATGTCAATCACATGGTGCCAAGTTAGCTCCATATTGGTTGTAGCATCCAAGCAGTAGGGCTGCTCGATTATGGCAAAACTCATAATCACGATTATTAAAGACGATTATTCATTGATTTGAGAACAAGCACTTATTGAACTTTGAACTGTGGTATTTCTTTCAACACGATAAGTTTGAACTGAAAAACAAGAAAAATGCAAATAAATAAGAGAAAAATATATCAATAAAATGAATTAAATAATATGTAAAATAAAAAATAAACAATATCCTGGTGCGACTCGACCATAGGTCCGTTGTGGTGGCAAAATATAATACTGTTGACACTTCTCTTGCAAGTTTTCCGAGACATTCGTCATAAAGGGCAGGCAGCGCAATTCTACTGAAATGGTGACGTGATGGTAACACATACCGCTTGTCCAATGTGTTAATCAGTTTATTGAACCCCGGGTTGCTAACGTTGTTGATAGGGCACATGTCTTTGGCATCACGTACATGACGGCATCCATTATTTCTTTATGCCTGTGGGAGCTGGGTGGATATGCGGTGGCATCGTAAAGTGCCTTAATTGAGGTCTGTGTGGCGGTGGCAGGAGTCGAGGAGTTTTTCATTTTTGAGTTTTTTTGTTCCTTCTCTGCTCGGTCATGTATTACTCTGTGTGTGGACTTTAAATGGTTAAATTGGTTGTGTTCCCTTGAGGTGCAGACACGGTCGCGTGACATATCTTGCACAATATCTTCGTTTGTTCCAAATCAGACACCTCGAAACCAAAGTGTTTCCACACCACAGAATTCGCTTTACCTTTTTTCCCGACCAAAGGCTGCATTTCTGCCATCTTCTACCGTCTTCTTCTACACGTTTTTTTCCAAACACGCAATGGCAATATGCACCGGCGTGGCTGAAAGCAAACATTTTCAGGCGGGGGCGGGGCGGGGCGGGGCGGAGTGCACAGGTGGAGATGGAAGGGTTCGCTGCATTTACCACACAAGACAGGACGTGCGCTACAATGATCGTTTTATTAAGATTATTTTGTTTTCATGATCGAGGGAAGCCGAAATCGAAATTGAAATTCAATTAATCGCCCAGCCCTACCCAGCAGTAGGTCTGTCCCAACACTCTTGTATGATGAAGTTCTGGTTACTGCACCAGTACCGAGCTACCTCTTCAGACTGCAGTGTTGGCCCTGCTCATCGATACAAGTCATGTATATGTATATTCATTTTGACGTGGCTTGAACACTACTATTCCACACGGAGAAGCCAGCGGCTGGGGGCTGCGATGTACAAACCACTGTTCAACGAGCGCTACAGAGCACAGAGTGACTGTGTAGGTGACTGTCTCGATACCTGTCCAAAAAAATGCGACTGTCAATATATCGTCCAAAAGTGCATATTGGTTTCCTTATATCTTCGTAATGAAAGCCTGTACTCGCAAATGACTCATGGGTGAAGTTAATGTGGACAAGTTAATCTTTTTTGGCAAAAAATATGAAGGTTGAGTAAAACTGAACAGGGCTACATGCTGGAACTGTTAGTGCTGCACTTTACTTGTTAAAAAGTTTTGTTAAAAGCCTTTAACAAGCTATGAGGAATTTATTTTTATAATATTTAATATAATTTTAGTTTGAGAATATTTTATTCATTGGAAAGCTTATTTTATATATATTGTGTTTATTTGAGAATAATTTATTTAACTTATTACCAGGCAACACTTTACAACAGTATTCTATTTTTCAATTTTATTTTCATATTTTGTATAATGTTACAATAAATTGTTGGTTTACAAAAGTTCTGAATACACAACAGGCAAATTTATGTTTTGTATTTTGTTCCCATACTGTACAGAAAATGAACCAAACCGTGACCTCAAAACCGAGGTACGAATCGAACCGTGATTATTGTGTATCGTTACACTCCTATGTAGTGACACTATGAATAATGAATGTTAATATCCAGGCAGATCCACCATGTTATGCGCTTCTTCATCCAACAACTGGACTGATGTTGTATAGCAGTCTAGTGAATTGTGTGATACGTTCAGCTCTGAATACCATTCTAAACCTGTATGAAGATAAGAGTGTTGGAACTTTTCAGACAAAGATCATGTTGCCTACTACCTTGGGGCCACCTGAATCTGCATGTGTGGGTATTCGGACAGAGGCAGGTGCATGTTGGATTAAGAAAGCCTCGAATACATTTTGTTTAAATATCTTATTAGTAGGGCTGTAACGATACATGTATCGAAACTGAAATCACGACACTCAAATCCATAAACCTATCTCACGGTGTGAGAAGGCAGAATCGCGACACAACTCCCAGTCTAGATCGAGCCCTATCAGCTATAAGTAGCCCCTTTCACCCAGAGACGCAGCATTAACACCACAGCGGTGGTTCACCAATTCTCCGCCGTTGGTCGTTCACACAGAGTGAAGCATCTCTGCCTTAAAGACGAACTGATGTGTAATTCACAGAGAAAGTCGATGCTGTGGCTCCTAAAGAGACGTAACGGTACACGTCATGATGATGACGTCGGTGTGTTTTCAAGGTGTTTCCTCGGTATCCCCCATGTCAATCTAAACCCGCTGATAAGTCATAATCATATGGATGCTGCTATAATGTGTTGAGATTGAGATCCTGACCCACCAAACATCCTGGAAAGTGACAAAGTTATGTTTTTCACTATAAATTACATAATTACATAATCGCCATCAGTAAACGGGTACCTGTCTGACTCCCTCACTCACGGGGATGGAGGCTTTTTCTGGGGGAAAGTTCACTAATGTCTCGGTGCGGAGGGCTGACTGTCGCAGAGATTTTTTTCATCATAAACACTTGCTGAGCTCCAAGTGAGTTTGGTGTATCATTACAGCCCTACTTATAAGTGTTAATACTTTCTTTTAACTTAGTGTAAACTAATTAGTAGAAATATAATTTTTTTTATACCTCAGCTTGGCCAATCTTAAAGTATTTTAGCACATCATAAAAAAGTCATCTTTACACAGGACTGGACAGTTGTGTTTCCCAAACATTATGCATTAAATTATGTTTCTTAGTTATGTGAGAAGTACATTATACATGTCAAATGTATTTTGTCCAAGCCTTTTTAATGTTGCAGCCACATACCATACAGCCACTACATACTATCAAATATGTGGTTGCAGTTTTATGATGAATTCCTAAAATATCTTAATTTGTCCCTGTAAACCTATTCTTTATAATACCAACTTTTTTATCACAAATTTGTTGAGGAACCTCACAGTCATGTCCTTGTTGCTGTTGGCTGTTTTATTTATTTATTTATGGCAAATGGACCTGAAGACTTGTATAGGAGTCCCCATTCTACAAAGTATTCCCTGCTTCATTTTACTGCATAATAATAAATATGAGTAGGTGACAACTATTTTTAAACTTTTGTCTGTAGACTGTTGTCACCAGAAGATGGCAGTGTGGAATTTTAACAAATCTGTGTAACTGTCTCAGACTGGTAATTTCAGAACTGAAATAAATAGTAGTATATTAAGTATAAACAGTCATATACCATGACCGGATATTACTGATTAGATGGGAGACCATGTGATTGACATGCTGTATAGAATAGGCAATTAAAATAGTTTGATTACCCATGCATACTATCGCCTATACATTGACTCATTGCTGATGTCTCCCTGTATTACTGTTGTTGTTATTCCTCAGGCAACAGTGAGAGCACCCTGAGTGAGTTCCTCCTCTCTCCTTTCCTGTGGGTACTGTCTCTTGGCTACTTGGTGGTGTTTGGGGTAAAGACAGCTGCCACTGACTGGGGACAGCTGTTCCTCATGCAGGAGAAAGGCCAGACTGCTCTCATGGGTATGTATTTTAAGTGTGTCCATTACCTTGCACTGGTTTGCACTTAATCTGACTAGTGCTCACATCAGCTGTGTTGTACAGGTAGTACCTACATGAGTGCCTTGGAGGTCGGAGGTTTTGTAGGTAGCCTCGCATCAGGTTTCATCACTGACAGAGCTGTATCTCGGGTGAGTAACACAAAGGGACCAATTAAGCATAAATGACTTGGATTATTAGAGGTTAGTATTAAAAACGTCTTCTTTTTGACTTCCTCCAGAAAGGATTGGGCACCCATGGCAACCCTCGCCATGGCCTGCTCATTGTTATGATGGCCGGAATGTATGTGTCCATGTGCCTCTTCAGAGTCACCATCACACCTGAAATCCCAGTGGTAATTTCAGTTTAATTTCTGTCATTACTGTGTAGAATACATGAAATGTACATTTCGCCAGTATTGGAGATATCACAAGAGCGTCTTTTCTCTCTTCAGGAGGCTCCTCTTTGGGTCCAGGTCATTCACCCTGTCTCTGTCCTCATTGGCGTGTCAGAAAAAGAGGTACACTCACACATTTTATGGGGTGCATGGCAGGTCTTTTTTTTTTTTTTTTTGTAGATGCACCAGCACATAATTAATTAGACATGCCCAATACATTTAAAAAACATTTCTGAACACATTATGTGAATAATTGTAAACAGGAATAAATGTGCAGATAAATGATTTTCTTAATTTACATGACAGCACACAACAAGAAATTGTTAACCTCAACTGTTTAAACATCAGCACTTTGTTGCCTTTTAAAGGAGGCATCTTATGCTCATTTTCAAGTTCATAATTTTATTTTGTGTTACTACTACAACATTTACTTACTACTACAACACTTGCTTTAATGCTCAAAAAACGAATCTATTTTCTCATACTCCCTGTAAACATTTCCCCCCTCTGTCTGAAACGCTCTGTTTTGGTTCCTGTCTCTCTAAGGCCCTCCCCTCATAATTAGAGATGCACCGATCGATCGGCAACCGATCGCAATCGGCCGATAATGCCCCTATCGGTTTTGATCGGAGTTCTCAAAATAGATCACATCAAGCCGATCAGATGACGTTTAAGTATAAAGACAGTGCATTAACTGCATGCAGGAAGGGAATTTCATGGCCGCCGTTGCCCCGTGCCACAGTGGCCTCTGTGCCCCTGGCCCAGTCAGCGTAGCAAGCTTGCCCTGAATTACAGCCACCTGAGTGCACAGTAGTCACTCACAGTAACTTCATTGAGTCCGCGGTTCGCGCAGGTGGAGTCTCATCATCACGATGATCTCACGTGAAAGCCTCTCAAACAGCAGCAGCGTCTCAAAACAGAAGAACGAAACTTACAGCACAGCGAGCGAGCGCAGCGTAACGATGATACGTAACTGACTTATGTGGTAGGATTTAGTCCGGTAAAGTTGGAAATATATTCACAGATTCCAACTTCCCGGATCAATAACTCATAAGTGCAACCTTGTTAAAACACAAACGACGGCTCTTTCCTACCGTACTACGATAGACAACGAGCTACAACCGTATGTTAATCAAAACGAGCGTCTGGACATTAACTCTGGTCTGTATGGTCAGCTGTCTGTGAGACGAGGGCGCAGGGACCGTCTACAAAGTGCGACACCGAAAAGAGAAACTACAAAAAATTCAATAACTTCACTTTTATTCAGAGTGTAGTGTCACCAAAATCACTCCACACATCAGTGGTCTCCTGCTGGTTATTCTACAATTTTTTGTTTGGAAAAAATTTGCTTTGCCATAATTTTGGGGAATTTCTATTGGGAGAAATATTCAATAACACTAATATTCAGTGTGGTGTCACAAAAACCACCTCACCCTAACCCTACTTAACAAAAACTACTTTCTAATGTTACTTTAACTTGATTTTGGTATTAAAAAATGTTTTAATACACAATCCATGTCTTATTATAAATTAGGATGTAATCGTATCAGTCTGAAAGGTAAATCAACACATTTTACTCAGTGGCCTTTGTGCCCCTAAAAAAAAGTGAAGGCCAAATGGACTTGCCCCTAAAATGACAAAATTCCCATCCTGACTGCATTCCCACTAGTAAGCTACAGTTACTCTATGTAAGCTGAGTCCAAGTTGTCTCTAAGAGAGTCTCTAGAGTGTGAAATATTGCACATTGCCTCAGCCTGCAATAAAACGGTGGTCAATTCATGATACTTTCTCATCTCCTAATTTTTATACTTAATAATACAATGTCAATGTTGTGTAAAAAGAATCATTAATTAAATATATGAAATTTACACAAGACAACAATATAGAAAAATTTATGGATTTGACGCTGTGATCGGTGATCGGCAATATCGGGATCGGCAGATACTGCTTTTGGTGATCGGTGATCGGCCCCAAAAATCGTGATCGGTGCATCTCTACTCATAATTACCCAATCTCCCCTAATTGGTCAGCTCACACATGCCTGACCCAGCACTGCAAACAACAGTAGAGCAGCTGTGCTAAATGCTAAATTACTTCTTACGTTCCAAACTAGCCATTAAGGCCCACACACACCGCCCAGACTCAAACCAACAGCTAACTGCCTTTACCCGACCACTCTGTTGCCTCTCGTCTGACCCGTTTGGCAGAAAAGTTGCATTGAACACACCGCTTCAACGTGCTGACAACTCCACAGTAGCGTGTACATTCTGCGCTTGCGCGAGAAGCAATAAGCAGGTGGCGCTAGTGTTGTATTTTAAAAAAGACGCTGGACGAGAGCTTTATGCATGCAACTCTCTTTACTTTCGATCAAAACGAAACTTGACTATTTCAGACAAAAATAGCTGCATACTAAAAATGCTGCGAGGCACTATCAAACGAACACAGATTAATTCGTCCTGAACGGACATAGCAGCTAGTCTCGTGCCAGTAACGTTACTCATGAAAACATGAAAACGGGGAATGACGGAACGGAGTGCATAGAAAAACAAAGCGCACACAGTATTCCGCCCCTCCCACACACCGCGCTGATTCGCTAGCCCACTGCCAATCAGAATGGTCATACAGCTAACACACAACTAATCAGAGAATTTAATGGCTCAGATGGCCAACAGCCAACCTCCTTAGACTTCTCATGTTGAATTGGAGCAGACAACGTCCACGCGGATCCGAAAGCTTCCAACGCAGCTGAACACACCAAACAGATTTGTTCCCGACCTCCTCCGAGACTCCCCAAGCACTTCAGATGTCCAACGGTTGGGCCGGTGTGTTCCAGCCTTTAGACCTAAATTATGCAACTGTCTGAAGTCAGCACTCTGACCAGGACTGAACCCAAAGTCGTGAAATTATGGGCGGGACTACTGACATGGCATTTCAGGAGCAGTGGCCTCTGTGGGAGTGAGGAGCTTCTGTCAGTGCAGACTTGGGCTTTTTAACTTTCAAGATCTTTTTCATGCACAAGAACATATGATATAAAATTCTGAAGGAAAGGGAAAAAAAACAAAAATATAATGGGTCTCCTTTAAGGTACTTGAGAAAGGAAATCTCAAATAAACCATTAATTGATATAAAAGTTAAAGCTTAGTCTTAAAACTACACACTATGGTAATATAGAAATGCATTGTTGGCAGCACTCATGTAGAGGAAGAGAGGGAGTGTGCTGCCCATGGAGAAGTTTAGACATGATACAAAAGGTCTGTAAGCTTAGGTTTAGGAGTTGATGGGGCAGATGGAGACAGGGAACAGGGTGAGGGGTTTGGTAGCTTTGCCTTTTCCCTGAGAGAAGGTGAAGACAGTGACTTAGGAAGGAGGAAGAAGCCTGGAGAGCAACAGGCAGCGACCACTTATGTGTAGAAGTTTTCAGCCCAGACCGGTTTTTGCTTCCAACTGCCGCGCCTCAAGACATCCGCCTGCCCTCGCACACACTCCGGGGTTGCTTTGGTCCTTTCAAGCTTGTGTACTCCTTTACAGACTCTGTGTGGTGTTTTCTCCTATTCCGCCTCGCTTCCCCCTGATCTCCTCCATGCTGTCTTGGTGTAACTGGCATTACCCTTCCCCCAGCTCCCAGGTGTTCCTCTAAACCCCTCCCCTTACCTCTGGGGAGGAAATGCAATGATGCACTTCCTGCCACAAGTGATACAGTTCTCTGGTTTATCAGTTAAGTTTTTCCTCTAACAGAATGGAATGACAGCTGACTCAAATGAATATGGGTCAGTCCATGTGACACGTCTGACGTCTCATGTATAAAATGACTGTATACTGAATATCCTTTTAAAACTGATAATCTGGTCATGGGTTGCCTTCCCAGCTTATGTCAAGGCTCACTCCTTCTTGTCCCCTTCCATGGCAGACTGTTACCAGAAGAAACACTGAGAAATAGACATCAGATGGAACGTTTACCTCCTCTGATGAAAAACTACTGTACCCAACTACGGGTTGAAAAAAACTACTGTACTCAAAGTTAGAAAGGCTTGGAACCCTATTCCACATTTTCATCCTGTCATACACAGATCTGGATCCTATTCCTTGGTGCTATGTTTGGATTTTCTTCTTACGGACCAATTTCCTTGTTTGGGGTGATAGCCAGCGAAAGTGCTCCTTCAAATTTCTGTGGAACGTCTCATGCTGTTGTAGCCCTGATGGCTAATGGTAAGCTGCACATTTACATGACCAGCAGAAACATGTATCTGTCAATGTAGTATTCCAGTGTTGACTCATTCATGTGGCTAAACACACTCACTTTTGTTACAGTGGGCGCTTTTATGGCAGGTCTTCCCTTCAGCACCATTGCCAAAAACCACAGCTGGGACATGGCTTTCTGGATAGCTGAAGTGACAATGGGCGTCGCCACCATTGGCTTCTTCCTGGCACGCAACATGCGCACCAAAATGGGACGGATCGACAAGAAAATGGACTAATATATCTTCCTGAAATGAGCCAACTGTTGATGTCCTGTTACGTGACAAGACGGACTGTGTTTTTGAACCATCGACACCTCTGTATACATAAAACTGCACATTATTACAACTACAATTACACCAAAACAAACCCAGTCACGCAGAATGATCCCAGACATTTCTTTTTGTAGATGCTGAGGTTGAATGTGACTCATTCACCATCACATACTTTCATCACACATGCTATACTTTGTTTGTCCAAACATTCACCAGCACAGAGATAAATTAGATGACAAGTGTTCATCACAAGCTAACACCTCAGTGCTTCCACTTGATCCTAGAGGCTAACTTCATGTTGACACATTTAATTTGCCTTTTTACGACAGCTGGATGCTAAAAAAGGACCTGGAACATGAAAATATGTAAAGGTAGGAGGATTTTTTTCAAGAAACGTTAATGTGTGCTGTTCATTGCATACATTGCCTTCAGTGGAGGTCAATTTCACTGAGTTGCCACAACATTAACTAACAGGTGATGTGAATAACAGATTATTGTGTTACAGTGTTCCGCTGGGAAACCTGCAGCGAATGCTGTTGCCTTGAGAGGGAACATTTCTGCTAGTGTTTGTTTTTGGGGGGTCCATCACTTTACCAGTGCCGAAGGTTTCACAGTAGAACTTTGCATTGTAACAAGATGATCAGTGTTATTCACTTCACCTGTCCGTCCTTTTAATGTTGTGACTGATCAGTGTATATTTAACTTATTGAATGTGCACTAATGGGGCCTGTATGTTCTAGGCTAGTTCTAGTCTAGGAATTTGCACAAATTTGGTAGCATGTGTCATTTCACTAATACCTCAAGTATTTGTTATAATGTTAAAAGGCTCATCGTGTCAAAAATGTAGTAATCAGAGATCATGGTATTTTTATACAGTTCTATGCTACACAATAGAGAGTATAATTGATGCAGACCTCTTAAGCTGCGTCAGCTTTTGTGATCTGACATGTTTTTAAGGATCAACAACAGACCTTGCTACGGGGTTTTTGTCACTGCCAATGTAGCTGTGTACAGCATTTATAATGCTGGATTATACTGTTAACTTTCTCATCTCAAAAATCTGTGAATTTTGTCAACTCCAATATGTCAACAATTAGAACATATGTTGGCATATTTTACTGGAATTGCATAATGGACCTGAAATGGTTAAAGACATCTAATAAATGTGAAGATTACTTTGTTTTGGTTTGTTTTATCTTTTGGAATGAAAAAAGAAAAAAAAAAGCTGAAAGTGCCCATTTATCCATCCAAATTCCAAGATGGTTAAACCATCCTTAAACTTACCACGGGGAACTTTTAACTGGTTGTGTAACCGTCTCAGTTTAATACTGATGCCTCTGTATGACATGCATAAGAAACCATCAGAGAATAGATAATTTCTCACCAGTTATAGTTATCTTAATGCTTGTCACCAGGTTGGATGAGTCAAAATAATATTTAAACAGTTTTTTTGGGTGCTGAGGATGAATTGGTGATTGTCGCAGCCTGAGGAAGGAAGCTGCGCTGTAGTCTAGTGGTACGTACAGGCTTTGGTCCACAGTGACCGGGGAAAGATTTCATTCTCCTTTATTCAGGATGAAGCAATAGAAATACAGGAACTGCAGGAGAAAGGGAGTAAGTGTGGTCAAATGATTTGTCCAGAAGTGGGCCATGACATCAGAGAAGTGGGAGATTAAGGAGAGGGAAAGAGAGAAGATGTAGGCAACGGAAATGCTGAAGATTGAGATACAGGCGATAAAGATGGTGCAAGGAAAGACAAGGGGAACAGAAGGGGTTTGTAAAGGAGGCAAAAGATGAGAGAAAACGATGGAGCAGAAGGAAATGCAGAAGAGAGAAATCCTAGCCCTAGAAAAAAGAAATCGCTAGCAGAAAGAACAGAAGGAGGAGAGGCAGCCTGAGCCTCCAAATCATTATTATTATTATTATTATTGTTATTATTATTATGTCATACCAGTTACTGTTCCTGTAATCTGTTATTTGTAGGTACTGTTACCTATCCAGGGAAAATGCTCTCCCAAATCAAGTTATTAACTTGTTCTACATCTAACTCAACTCAAAGTTTAGCAGGTAGAGCAATAGCAGTAGATTTGTAGGGCTACATAACACTCTAACATTATGACGATTTTAAACCATCCCCCCTCTGCAGGAATATGTACTTCAGTCTCAAAAGCATTATGTAAAATGTCTCCTATGTAGCTGTTGATGATGGAGCTAATCTTACCTTTTTTATACACTAATGGATAGTTTAATCTAACGGTGCATCATAGTATATACCTTTATCATGTGTTGTGTATGAAAAAAAAAATCATATTCAAAGTTCTAACAGAAAGGGATGTCGTCAAGTAGAGAGTATAAAGTGGAAATGGGTAGCTAAATAAAAGGTTTACCTGTGCAGTCAGTCAGTATAAAGCTGAGATGGTTATAAATGTTCATTCTGAGACCTACATGTACATTCAGATACACTGTGGTGTTCACTACAATGCAGTCCCTTCAAAATAAAGCAAATAAAATGTGTGTCAAAGCAAATATCTGGAGACAGAAGCAACCAACCTATTTAAAAAAAAAAAAAAAAAAAAAAGGTTTATTGTTACAATTAGCTGCTGCTGATCATCAAGGTGCTGCGGCGGTCAGGTAAATGTTCTGCCCGCCTCCCAACTTCCACTGCGGCCAATCACAGCAGAGCCGGAGGTGAACGTCTTGCCGCTCCCAAATCGAAGGCTCGTGAAAGTTTTATGTTTGTTTACGGACAGATGCTGGTTCTCATTCTGTGCAAAGTGTCGTGAATCATCGCGATGTCGTGATGTGAGGGAAACACGGCAGCTGATGAAGCAGCGGTCCAACGAGAAGAAGCTGTCCATGGTGCTGAAGCTGTTCGATCAGCTGGTTAAAGCGTCATTATCAGGCCGTGTTGATGCCGAGAGGAACATTTGGATTCTGAAGGTTTGACAGGAGGTGTTTATTCAAAATCATGCGTTGACTTAGCTGTGGCTGTTCTCCCGCCAGAATTTGTATTAAGTGCTCAAAGCGACCCATATGAATGTTACATGAGTTAAAATCTTATATTTCCATATATTAATTGTACTCAAGTATCAAAATTACAAGTAAACGTACATTATACATATATTTACATGTATGTGATGAGTACTAGGGGTCGACCGATTATGATTTGAACTATTATTAGATCCAATAGTCAGCATTTTCGTGATTTTTGGAATCTTTATTTTTTTTCAGGTTGCTGATAAAATAGCCTGTAAACTGCAAAGTAACTAATATCTCAAGTTATCAAACAAATGTAGTAGTCAAAAATAAACAAGAAAATGGAAATATGTATAGTGCAAGTACCTCAAAATTGTACTTGAGTAATGTACTTGGTCACTGTCCATGGACTGCCAGACCAGACCATGGACTGAGCTGCATCTGCTGTCTTTTCCACCTGCTTAATATTTATTATAGCTGGACAATAAGTTGAAATGAAGTAAGTATACGAGATGTTTACACTCACACCCTCCAGTATATTATTTTAAGTCTCTTTTCAATAATGGCCTCATTTTTTTTTTCTGACTGAAGAATTACTTCAATTATTAATCAATTACCTGTCACTTGTACATAATATCACTATTTGCTAGTATTTTTCATGAAGCCTCATTAGCAAGGCTACTTTTACCCTTAATCATGTTTAATGCTTTGTCAGTCAGGCAGCAGGTCATGTTTCTACACTCTTCTGTCAGCAACCTTCATAATGAACCAAATTTTCAGGAAGAAACAGCGTAACAACTACCAACCAAGTTTTATTGGTTTGTTGAGAACAATCATTACACAGGTACATCTATAAACAAAAGAAAAGAAAAACTGCACAGTCTTGTACTTGATACAGATACCTAAAACTCACAGGAATATTGCTACTGCTGGTATGCATTTGACATCTCAAATAAATGTACAGTTTGTCTGTTGGCCTTTAAGAAGCCCGTCTCAACAGTTTGTTTTTTCATGGTTACACACCTCATTAGCTTGGCTAAGAAAACAAATTCCATTTTTACCATCCTTACAATGTACCATTACACACTGCGTATAGAAAGATTGAAAACCTTTTTCACAGCAGCTATACAAATTTATTGCAATGCTATCACAGAAACAGAGATACAACCAACACACGCGATGCACAGTTGTGATAGGGAGAGCTCCAGTACAAGGAATTTTAGCTTTATTGATCAGATTGGTTAAGAAAACTGCATGAGTACAAGAGTTAACATATAGGAACAAAGCTTACAAACATTCTAAAACACTGTTCGTCATTATAAACAATAAAACAATGAGTTGCCATGTGACTTTGTCCATTCCCACCCCAGCACAGATTACATACACTGTCCCTTATAAAGCATATGGAATGTAATCCACGCAGGCAAGCTCTTCCGGTTGTTGCCTCAGCTCCTGTGAACGTCGTGCTTGCGTGTTGACACAGTAACCTGCCCCACACCCTCCCCCTCTTTACATTTAAAACTGATATTGAAATCCACCGACAGTAACAACGATGACCGCATTTATTTCATGGCGATGCAAAATTGTGGGATGTGATGAAATTCCCGTCTCCAAATTGACTTTTTTCTTTCATTAAAAAAAAGTGTTCTCTACAATCAAACTACTAAAAAACCTGTATTTAGAAAATAGTTGATAAAAATATTCCCCTGAATTGTACAAGAAAAGAGGTACAGGGAGCACTGGTAAAAGACGTCATTGGAGAGATGTTATTCTGCTGCCTCGTCTTTTTCTTCAGCTGCGTCTGTAGCTGGTGCCTGGAACACAAATTTGAGGCTGTCAAACTTCCATCACCGCGAAGAAAGAACTTCATTTCGCTTGTTTATATATATAATTGTAGCTGTCACCTCTTCCTCAGCTTTGGCTTCGCCATTCTCAGCAGGGGCCTCTGGTGCTTTCTCCTCAGGCTTGGCCTTCTCCACCTCCTTGGCTTTCTTAGGCTTTGCAGGTGCCTTCTGCAAAAAACAAAACAAAACAAAAACAATATTAGCCACATTAGTCACTCTTTCAACATTTGAAAGTTTCGGAAATATGTCGAATCAGAAGTAAATAAGGCTCCACCTTTGGCTTGGGTTTGGCCTCTGCCTTAGTTGGAGGTTTCTGTGGAGACAAACCCTAAACGTCACTTTTAAGCATGCAGATAACAACACACATATCGTCTCAGACTTTCTGCTCTTGTGTGTACTTACATCTTTCAACCTGAGAGATCTCCTCTTGGGCTGCAGAGAGAGGAAACAGACAGGGTGATTACTTTTTTCAGCCGATGGCTCTTAGCGAAGGGCTGTTACTGACCCCTGGTGGGTGCCTGGGCTAACTGTTTTATTATTTTTGAATTAGACAAAAACACAGATTCTTCAAACAAAAAATAAAATAAAATAAAATAACATAAAAAATGTTTGCCAGGATTATTACTTACAATGTCACCTTGAGAGTCTGTCTGTAGGGGAACAAAATAAAGACAAATAAGGTTATGGAAAATGTCTGCATCTTATTGTGGGTATGATGGCTGAGGGGGAGTGCTGTATGGTCTTTAAGTATTACTTATGTAACTGAGAAGTAGGCGTTTCCCGACTAAATATTAGCCTATGGCTGCACACCCAGCTTCATACATGTTTTAGGTTAAACCAAGCACTCTGATTGGCTGAAATGATTCATACAATCATACACAATAGAGCTCATAATCTGAAGAAGAAAAAAAACATCGATGCATATTAACCTCATCAAAACTGAGTGAGAGGCACTCAGCAGTCTGCATGTTTACAGTCATGTCAATCAGGGTTATCGCATGTTGCCTAGCAACAAATCAAAAATGAATCCCACGTTTGTTGGCACGAGAATAATAAAACAAGGGGAAAAGTGTCCTTTGACATGCATGGAGTTTATCTGGTGTCATGTGATCGTGCTCTCCCACCTCCTGCAAGTGCTCTGCCTACTGTAAAACTCCGGTGGAGGAGGGGGCGGACTCCGCCTCCTCCCGACACATCCATTCATTGGTAATAAATGGGATTGCCTGTGTACGGAGAAAACCGAGCAGTGTAGTGAGTGTTCCCGCCATGAATTTGAAAATAGTCACTCCGAGATGCTCAGCGACTCTGTCGATCTGGTAGCAGAATCTACTAGAACCCCCAGCAACAAGAGCAGCGCTTCGCTGACGGAGGCTCGCCATTGCATAACCTACGACTGGCCTGAGCCGACAATACACAGAAGACACTCCGCTAACACGACTAATGCATTTCCACCGGGGGGAGATAACGACGGCCATGTCTTAATGAAAAACACACATGCACGCTCGGTTAATGATAAAGCGTCGTCATAAAATTCGCATTAAAAAGTGCTTTTGTCCCACATGGAAGCCAGAAACAAAACGTAGTGCCAGCACAGAAAATAACAACACAACAGTGCAGCCAAACTCCCACCGGACAACATGCTTTTACATTTGATACTTTGTCTATGTCGGCACCATTTTTCTCTCGGAGAAACTTTAGTATCCAGCGTGACGACCATAGGAAACAATCAATATGCCGCCAACTTTCTCTGCAGAAAAGGCAATCCATCGACAGAGAAAACGACCCCGCTTTGTCCCGCACCGCAAATACATGTATTTACAACTGTGCATGTCGCTACAGTGCGGTCAAAAAAAGCAGAAGATAATAACCCAGCACACGGAGAATGTTTGGCACAAAGATAATCTCTGCACGAGAGAGAGATAACACCAAGAATCAGCCACTTCACAAAATCATAACAGAGCCGACACACCAACTAACTCTCCGCTGCACGGACACACACTGTTACCATTCACTCGGAACAGAAAGCGGACATTTGTATCAACATTGTAACAACTCCTAACAAGCCCAATTTCACAAACTGCAGTTGGGGGTTATAAATGCTGTATTACTGAATGCATGAAAGATGTCGGTCTACTCACACTGCTCCTTTTAGGCATGGTTGGTTTGTGTGGGGTGTTTTGTTTTTTTGAAAAAAGAAAAAAAGAGCTAAATGATACTCAGTACAGGAGAAATACAGTGGTATATTCAAGATAAAGCTGTGCCAGTACAGTCTAACACGGCGCAGCGAGACGTTAATGTTCCATTGGAAGAAAAACTAGCTGAAACCGGATTGGATTCTCCCCCTCCCTCCCTATTAAAACCGTTATAGTTCCTGAGTGATTGACTGGGCTTTGTCCCGCCTCTGCCGCACGCCTATTGGGCGACACACTGGTCAGCAACACGATTTCAAATCTGGGCTTCTACGTGTGTGGATAAGTCACACGTCAGTCATCAAATATGGCGAGCTATTTGTCTGTATGTGCAGCCATCTGGTATAACAAGGCAAAAATGTCTTTAAATCTGCTTTCACCTCGCTCCGAACTGCTTTTACCCCACAGCAAAATGCTACACATAAACACATCCGAGCATTGTGTCTGATTTATGTGAAAAGCAGGCACATACTGCGCCGTAAACACGAGCGATAAAAAGAAAATGTGGCATGTGTATTGGTAAAAAGATTGAGAGAGGGGTGTGTGCTCCCCCGACCGAGTCTATTGTATTTTAGCTTGGGAAAATGGCGACAGGATAGTTGTGGGTACAGGTCGTAGCGTGTGTGTGTGTGTGTGCCCCTGTGCGACCCCCCTCGCGGTGTTGTCACCGTCCACTTGCTACATTGTGTCCAAACAGGTCTCCACGGCGGAGGCGCTCCAGCTTTGTGCCGAAAGTCATTTCAGACATTTGAACACGGAGACATTCATCCTTTTCCCCTGAGTGAAGGATGCAGACATTGCCCTGACTGTCGTCTCCCCCCGCTGTCCTGATCAAAGTAAAACAATGAGTGTTGTGTGAATAATTCATGTCTACTGCCGTAGAAAGGAGACGATAATTCACAATCTTTTAATTTGAATATACTGTTTTATAATAGAAAAATAAAAAGTGAGGCACTTATGTGAATTTCATATCTTTCTATGAGGACTGCAGGGGGTGTAGCTCACAAAAGTAGCCTACCTGTATTTTGAAGAAGATATTTACTCACTTAGCACATCATTTTGTTAATATTTTTTTCCCCCAAATTTCATTTTGCAAAATTAATTTGCCTTAGGACTCTTTTTTCTTTTAAATATTACTCAGCCATTTTGGAGTGTATTTTTAGCATGCTAGATGAGCATGCACCATAGACAGTAGCTTATATCCAATCTGGGTAGTGTCATTATTAAAGCATCAGACATTTTGGGTGTGATTACTATAATAATGCTTGATTTCAACCTGCAAAATTGTCATAGGTAAAACCTTTATTCTGTCCTTCTCCATCCTGTTTCAGCAGAAAATACAATCGCATAAAAGAGGCAACATGATCTAAAAAATTTGCTTCACAAAGTTTATCAGAGCAGAATTAATTTTCTACAGCTCTGACACCACAAATCTTTCTGAATTCAAACTTGCTAGGTATCCTGCAGACTGGATGAGGTGATACTAAAAACAACTTAAGGTGGCTCCAATATTTGATTGTGTTGTACTAGAGGATGTTATTCTTTGTTACCATTAGAAGGAAATATTTTTTTTTTCAAAGGTACTCACCTTGTGTAAGACACAATCACTGTAGTGTGATAAGACATTTTTTTATTTTCAGTTTGGCATAAACATCATGTTTTACAACTGCTTTTGCCTGTAAACACTGTTACCGCCAAATGGTCAACGCCGTCACGTGATTGGTTATAGGTCAAATATTTTCATGGTATTCCATTCGGTGATACATCCCTCTTATCTTCAGGCCTACTTCTTGTTTTAGGGTTTTTATGAACTGCTCTGCTGCCTCCCTGACACGGCAATTCACAGTGAACTGGCATTTCCCGCAAGGGCAACACTCGACAGCAGTTTGACAACACACTTGTTTCTTACATCTGAAGGAGGAAAATCATTCCTTTGAGGACAACAATTTAAACATCTTGGCCATAGAAGACAGATGGTTGAAAGAGGCATAAAAGAATCCATGTATGTCAAACTGGAACAGCCGTTTTTGAACAGAGGAGGTGGTCTAAGACATTACTTATCACCCAACTAAAATGCTGTACTGAGATCCCTCCCCAGACAGCTTAACAACCACTCATACCTGGGCTCACCTAGCCATAGCAACCCACACAAAGGCCTGTTGGGTCACTGATCCACAAATGGCCATAATGAATCTGAAACTCAGAGCTCACGTGTGTCCTTAATGACTGTATGGACACTCCCACACAGAGTTTAAAAGCCTGCAACTCCCCTCCAGTTAGTTAGAACTGAAGAAGTCTCTTGGATGAGAGGTGAAGTGTCTTCAAGAAACCGAAACAAGTCAAGTTTCCTACGATACAAGGCTTAGAATTACTGTGACCTGGATGACTGAGAACCTTCATTAACACACCAAATTGAAGTTTGTTTGGAGCATCCCCCCAACCCAGGTTGCAACTGTCACATTTTTCTGCTAACAAATCCTTGAATACAAGCAGGTCACACCTCAGGTATTAGGCTTGTGTTGCAGGCCATGAAGGCATCCAAACACAAAGTTTTATCCAACACAGGAGAGAAATCTGTACATTTACAATGCTCTCATGGCAGCTTGTATGTTTGTGCATTCAAAGTATTTTTGCTGTATTTTTGCTTTGGAAAATTTTCCTGAGATGGCCAATGAAGTTAATGTTAAGTTCTGCTGAACAATACTTTATCATTTTGCTACAGCAGGTACAACTCTTTGATTAATTCCCTTTCAGAGCCACACACCCATTATCTGAGGCCCTAATTCCATTTAATGAGATATTTAATTATATTGAACCCTGAGGCAAAGTACAAAGAATGGAAAGCAGTCACACGTCTTAACTTTAATGTTTACACGCAGAAGACTAGGTTAAGTATCTCTTTGGAAAGAGCAGCAACAGGAGCAGAAGTATATATTCATATACTTCAGAAGTATATATTCATATTCTTCTGTTTCTGTTGCTGCCCGTATAGAAATATCTCATAAGTGAACCTAAAATCTTATAAAGGTGAGGAGAAGATAAGAAGAAGAGGATGAAATAGTGAAAAAGACAAAGTGTAATGAGAAAATCCATTGATCTTTGCAAAATTTGCACCTGAATCAAGCAGCCCATCCCCTATTTGACACCCTGTAGATTAACTCACTTTGCCCAAAAGGTTTCTTACTGCGCCCTGGGAATGAAGAGGTGTAAACAATTTGTCACATACTGATGTTTGCCAGCATTATTATGGTAATGACATCAGGAGGTTACACCCTACTGGCCCAGCCAACAAAAGAGTAGCGTCAGGTACCTGTACCTGTTGTTGCCACTCAAAACAACCACTTCTATTTAACAGTTTGCAACAGAGTAGATAGTGTCAGCCAACACCAACCAGTTCTCCTGGGTGTCTCCTCTATTTGTTTTGATGAATTAATTCAGGCAAGTATAGATAAACACAGCATTTCTACTGTATCTTACCTTTATTTAGAGCGTCAGGGTTTACAGAGCCCTGCATGCTGTTCACATTTCATATTATTCTTGGAATGAATCCTGGATTAACTGTTTAAAGGCAAGAGCCTTCCTTTATGGCACAGATGTGCTAAATAGTAATTGGTTGATATAGATATGTGGCACAGAAATAACCGGCAGGCCCAAGAATAATGTACATTGTCTGGTAAGAATGAAGAGCCTCGTAGGATCGGTTAATGACAATGCACTGTAATAAACAGTTTTATTGAAAAGACAGGTCGTCATATTTCTTGCAAAACTACCACAGACATTGGAACTTTTTAAACATTGTGTGTTGGTCCACTTCACTTGGCAACACACTCAACTCAACCTTAAACACATACAATTGCTACATGCATTTTAGTCTTATTTACTTACTTACTAACTTACTTACTGACTTATTGTTTAAGAAAAATGCCAATATGCCGCTTTAGATTCCTGCTTCTGTGCTCAACTCATGAGCAGAGAAGGAAAATTGTATACAAGGTGTGCACTACCTTTTATAACTAAATCTTGATGGTGGACCACAGACCAGAAGCAAGAACCTATTGTATTGTATTGTATTGTATTGTATTGTATTACATTGTAGTAAAATGGTACTATATGAAAGCCCTAAGAGGCGGGTGAGAATAAAAAAATTCTGTTGATTAATTTTCTGAGTGTAATCTTATTATTTTCTCTCCTATGTTTATTGCTTGCAAGTTTCTTAAACCATTTTTCTTTTGCCTCTACCATAGTCCCCAGCAGTATAAGCAGTATTATGACAGTATAGACAGAAACATATAACTTTGACCTGCAGGCCCCACTTTGGGTAGACCTGACTGATACACTATACATACAGCACTGGAATGTTGGCTAACTGAGAGCATTTAATCAATAACCATACAAAGTAACTCTACTGTATTCACTTTATACTTCCACTCCACCATCTTATAGTGAGAGAAATACTGTACTCTTTAATATTCTGTATTTATTTCAAAATATATACTTGCCAGAAGCGGTGGACAGCTGTATCAGTCGGCCAGTGTTTTTGACTGACATTGGCCTATCACAGATATGTTGTATCAGCATATACAGTATGTGGTCCATTATGAGCCGATATGAAAACATGTTATTTCACAGGACATCGTGCAGCAAAGGATGCTTGGGGTCATTAATAATTATTACATTTCCAGCAAGAGCCATTATAACCATTATAACAGGCAATTTTCAAAAATATCCAGTATCGGTTGGCCTCTACTTGTTTACTACTTTACAGAGAAAGACTTTAGATACAGCTATGATCAGCTAAAATAAAATGCATTGTCATAGATGTACATACCCCAAAATGTATAAAGTCATTAAAATTAGTTTAAATGCGATTGATTAAATCCACTTGAATCAACCATTTTAATCAATGGCAACATAAATGCATATAAAGACATCAATAATGGTGATACAATAATGTAATATACATCATAATATAACACTATGGAAGTGATAATTCTGCAGAATGAGTATTTTTAATTTTACTCATACATAAAAACAGTGCTTTTACAAAAGTGGTGAATTCATGATGCAGGATGAATGCAGGACTTGTACTGGAGTATTATTACATTGTTATATTTCTTTATTTTCACTAGTAATGTACAATGAGATATCATCTATTGCTCTTTAAAAGCCAATTTCTAATATATGGTACAAAAAAGTTTCAATTGTGTGTGACACAGAAAGAAAAAAAAAAACAATAGAGAAATGTCTGGATTTGAAGTACAAGTGCAACCTATTGATCTACTTTGTCTTAAAAAAAACAACATGGAGACTGTTTTACAACTTAATGTGTTTGTCTTTATGGCGGGCAGAATTAAAAATGAGGGAAGAGGCTGCAGCAAGGTTGATTTAAATGAGCTAAAATGTCAATAGAATTTGATCCTGAAACAGTAACTTGCAGGACTGTTTAGCAGATGGCTCTTACTGGCTTTGCAAGGTGTAAAAAATCAGCACGTTGTAAAAGAATGTCCTCCTGCAGCTATCTGCGGGACTCCCTCTCTCAAGATACTGTACATACATGACAGAGGGAGGGCCAAAAAAACGAAGGAAGGGCTAAGGGAGGGGGACAGTCGTTAGGTAGATCTCAGATAACAATGCTGTTGTTGTGCTGAGCATGGAGGAGCCCTTCCACCACAGCTGCTGCCTGTTGCTGTCCTTTCCCTCCTTTTTTTACTTGCTCTCGTTTTCCCTCCGAAGGACGCTGGGGAGAGAGAAGAACTGCTGCAAAAACTGCTCATTCTTTAATAGAATTATGGTTTTGTTTTATATCACAGGAAAGAGGTTAGAATGTATTGGCACAAATAATCGATACATTTGGCCCGTTGAAAGAATGAATGGAGCGGTGAGGTGCCTCAGAGGTAACTGGAACAGAGATATTGGCATAATCCCCAGGGAAGGGAGACAGGATGAAGGTAAAGGTGACCTCATCTAAAGCCTCTTTGACGGAGGGCATCATCTTCATTTATCTTCTTCACTCCGTCTATCTCTCACAGGCACGCACTCACATACACACACGCCACTTGTCCAGTAGCTGCTGGTTGAGTCATGTAGACCAGTAACAGGTGAGACTGGACAGCTGCTTTTGTGCATAACCACACTCTCTTCACTGGGAAAGACGCTGCAGTGGTGTAGAGTGCACTGTGGGCAGGTAGACGGGAATGGCTGTGAATGGATCAGATGGATGTAAGGAAAGTCTGAGTGTCGCCCCCCCCCCCTCACACACACTAAGTGGATTTCTCCCGTGCAGCGATTGCAGCCTTCCCATATGGAGCGGCGGCTAAAGCCAGATTACGCCAATGTGTGTGTGTGTGTGAGCGTGTGTGTGAGAGGGGCTCCAGCACGACCACGGTTCACAGCATGGGACACTATAGCTCAGCTCCGTGCAGCAACTGTGTCAGTGATCAGTTGAACAGTCGTAACCTCTCTGACATGTTCAAGAAAAAACGGTTTCAAAGGAACAGTTATAAACGAGAAATTAAATACAGCATCAACCACATTGTCTGAGGAGCAATTCTTTCTAAAAATAAGACCTTGTATTTGTTTGTCCACTCAGCAGTGAAAGGAATGTGTTGCAGCCCGAGGAGGGGAGTGCCCATGACCTGCCTTTAACACAGTCAATTACATGTGAGAGAGGACAGAGGCTCGCCCCAGTGGCAACATGGCCTAATAAGCTCAGTAACAATAAACCTTAGTCGGCTTGTAGCATTGATTAGTCAACAGCTGACACAACAAAAACAAATCCCATAATAGCAATTAATGCATGCTCCTAAGGCGGGCCCCTTTTTGTTACGACTCGCATTGCATTGCAGGGTCATATCTTATTCTTTCAGATAAGGGGGCAATTGAATGGAACTAATGTGTTGTTTCAAACGATGAGATGAAACAAGAGGATGGTTAGATGCCTGAGAAGATGAGCACGTGTAATGAGTTATGACTGATGATCTCTGACACGGTGACTCTGGTGGCAGAAGAGGCCCTCCCAATAACTTCCAATCGCAGGCCATATGCAGGGGATCAGAGGGACTGCTGCAGCCGACCCTCCCCCACTATCTACTTCCTGTTTTTCATGGTTGTCTGCTCGCTTCTGCCTATACAATACCAGCTGTGTCTGGAGACATTCCAGCTCCTACTATACGGCTGCCCTCATAAAACCATGACTGTTGGTGGGGAGACAGATCGCATTGCATCTCCTCCGCCGCATCATATGAGATGTGCTAATCAGGAGGCACATCACTAAAGGCCTTTTGAAAGCTTTAGATTTCAATTAGTTCTAAAGACTCAGTGGGGTTTTTGTCAAACCAGGCCGTATACAGTACATCATTTTAAATTTTTTTTGTCACACTGGGAAACTAGTCGCATAAAAAATGCATGAAATAAAATTTGTTTTTAGCAATGTAACAGTGTACAATAGAGCAGACCTATGGGCCCAGTGTGGCCCTTAAATACACTCACTCCGGCCCTTTGATCATTTTGTTTGTAGGCTAATTACCCCACTCATTAGCAGATTTTTTTATTTATTTAACCCAGGCTGTTTAAGCAGAGAATCATTTTACGAGAGAATTTACGAGAATCAAGCAACCTACAACCTACTATATATATATATATATATATATATATATACAAATATACATGATTTACGCTACTAATGATGTAAATATACAAACTCAGAAATATGTATTTATGTATATGTATATTTATGTATATGTATATATATGTAAGGTAAGTGAATAAACAAGCTGTTCTCAGAGGAAATTACGCTCCCAGAGCACTGTTCTAAGCTAGAACAATATAAACAAAGTAAAACGGTATGCAACTGTGCCAGTTTGTTTATTCTGTCAATTCACTCATGAAAATCATGATAGTTTGTTTATTTAGTTTGTTCAAGCAAAACAACAAGTCAGTGAAGATAAACGTTTCTTCCCCAAATCTACGTACTGCACCTTTAATGCTTCTTTGTAACGTCAGCTTTTACCTCTGATACTAGATTCATTTTTTGTCGGTACTTGAAGTGTGAAATTTTGAATTCAGGACATGTTAATAGGCGTGGAATCATTATAACACAGTACTTTTCCAGCATAGCATACATTACATGTTTACATTTTATCTAATTCATCTACATGCACGTCATTATTTTCATATGAAGACACTCATTCATCTTTTTACTGTGCATGTAATTCATTATTATACTTATGTTACTTATTTACTTTTTATTCAGCCTTTATTCAACCAGGTTAGTCTCATTAAGATCACATATGTCTTCTTCAAGGGAGACCTGACACAATGGCAGCAACGCAATGATTCAGAAATTTTTTTTTTGAAGAAAACTTTGGCACCATACAACCATTGAGTTTCACAAAACCATCACATTGTAGACTTGTTAGCATTCCTAAACAAACAAATGCAATACAATGAAAATGTAAATTGTAAGGTGATAAAAAATTTGATTTTTGTGCTGCATTTTGTATAAGTAAGTCATGATCATACAGGGCCCTCTAGTGGTCAAGTAGCAAAAATTGCCCAATCAGTAGCAGCTTCGTATGAGAAGGTTTTATGCAGCTCAACTTGCAAACTGTGTCAGACCTACAGCTATATTCTTTAAATAGGCCAGCAGCTTGAGTTACACACTCCAGATGACCTTGGGTGGAGCCAACCCACTGACACTCATCAAAATTTATCGCAGGTCCACAGGCCACTCCCCAGTAGGAGTGTGAACCCTTGTCACACATAAACCTTCATTCATTAACCTGCTGCAGGGCCAGAGGACGACCTGGAGACCTGCAATTCCAGTTGATCGGCAATGACGTCGAAGTGAAAAGGGGAATAAACAGCCTGCAGAGAAAAGACGGTTATATTTTTCTTTTTTCGGCCCCCCCTTTTCCACCAGCTAAAATTATTTACCATATATATATATATATATATATATGTATGTATATATATATATATATATATATATATATATATATATATATATATATATATATACATACATATATATATATATATATATATATATATATATACATAATACAAATAATCAAAAGTATTTTTAAATAAAGGAAATTTTTTCTTTCACAAAACGTTCTCCAGTTTGGTAGAAAATTCTGTATTTCCTGGGGAGCAGCAAAACATCACATGTAATGGGATTTTAACTATGGGATAACTGAAAATGTGAATAAACACATAATAATCTACAATACATGGGAAACCAAGAGGCATGGAGAAACAAAAGTTTATTGTTGTAGTTCTACTCCTAAATGTTACCCTCTTCTCTCTTTTCTCTTCAAAGGGAGGTCAAAGGTCAGGTCGCTGACAGGATTCCCTTCAGCAAAGACTCTTGCTGCCTTCCGACTAATTATAGTGATTATTCCTTTGACACTATAAATACGCCTGATTTGAGGCTGCTTTCCCGGGAGCTTATCCACTTTTTCTCCTGTGTGTAGAAGCTTAAGTCAGTGTCAAATCACCTCCATGAACACGACTGAAGTGTCTTCATTGTTGTTAAATACAACAGCATAACAAATAAACACCCTGCAAATTCATTTTCCTCGAGCGTGAGCAGTGAAAATGTTGCAGGTGTCAGATTTTAAAGAGCTCTTTAAAGAACAGTGCGGAGTAGAGGTCAGTTTACTTGTGGGTGGTGATTTTTTTTTCTATCCTTTTGGGTCAGCTGGAGGATTACGTTCTCCTCTAAAGGTTGAGTGAATCCTCTGAAAATCATTCATTAACGGCCGAAACAAGGATGTTATTGAGAGTTCCTTAAACATAGTAACTGTGTGATGTTAATATATATTATTCAATTATAATCAGGCTTACATCCATATTCGAGCAGAATTCTGATATTGTAGGTAAAGCTGGAGCTGATTTTAACTATATTGCTCGGTGTTTCAACAGTCAGAATGCATCATATCTTATTCATCGATCCTATGTTTTATGTGGAAAATTATCAATTTGCAAAGTAGCTAGTAAGTAGTAGCTAAAGTAGCCAGCTATAGCCGTGTAATAAATGTGGTGAAGTAAAAGGCCTGAAATTTGGGGTGATAAAATAGCATTACATGAAAATATTAAATACTTTAGAATTGTTCTCAAGTGTAGTATTCATGTAGTAAATAAATCTAATAAACTACAGCTGTCCGAATTCTTTTCTTTCGGAAAAGATCATGTTTGGGCTTAACATACCATTTTATGTTGTCACCATCACAGCCGGAGACTTTTATTCAAAAATATCTGTTTTTGTCATCACAAACAAGACTGAAAATTGTCCTGAGGTCTCCTTAAAAATATCCAGTGATGTCACGGCTGCAAATGTTTAAATGTAGTCGTCTCAAACCTCGATCACTGGCAGCCTTCACTGCTGCTCCAACCCCACCACCATCCCCTCCCCCTTCCAATATGAAAGTCAGGTAATAAACATGTAATGGGTGGATATGGCACATTTGATCAAGATGTCAGTATGGTGCGCAGGCTATGACGGGTACAAATGTGCCGGCCCCAGGTGAAAACAGTCAACATTATGAACCCACCAAGTTACTTACACACAGCGGAGAAGAAAATCTAGAGCATAGTCAAGTTGGATCCCTTCAGCAGCCCGTAACTCACAGCTCACATGCACCAACATGCATATGCTAGCAAAACAAAGACCAGAGGAGTTCAGATTACATCCTATGCACAGTTCTCTGCTCAGGATGTTTGACTCCACTATATCTTTACACAGCAAGCAGTTGTTTGTTGCTATAGTTATGTTTGAAATGTAATATTCAGAACCTTTTACACTGAAACACTATGTGGCACCAGCTGAAATAAAGTTAAATTGTGATTGACAGAGATGACGTCACCTTTTCCTAACCGGGCTTCATTAACTTCAAACCAGTGAGATAAGCACATGAAACGATCCAAACTGTTGACTTTGATGCAAATGATCATGTTCACGTAGGACTCCGACGCTCACAGGAAGACGCTGGTTGAGAAAATATGTGTTCAGGCCAGTTAAGTGTGTTGATAGGATCTTTTTCTGCCTTTTTTCAGATGTCTTTTTGTCCTTTATTTCACTTTTTTTTTAAAAAAAGTTTAGTTTTTCTTCTTGTTCACTTTCTCCCTCAACAGCAAAAAACTGGACTGTCTGTCTGATCAGAAAACATGGCAATTAAAAACAACATAGATAAGAGTACGTCATCAGGAACATCAGGCAATAGAAACTGACTGACAACACAACATAGAATCATCTTGATAAGACACAACTACCTCATCCAGCCTACCTCAGACGTCAGCCTCACGCCCACAGCCAAGCGGCTACCTGGGACGTTATTACCGACTGACTGTACACTGAGGTGATAACTAAGGGCCGGGCTTCGATCTGCAGACCTGAACCTTGCTCCCTGTGAGGGTTTCGCAGCCTTGGGTGGAGTCCTGCTGCTCACCTGCTGTTTCAGGAAATGAAGCTCTGATCCGTTCCACACAGCGCAGCGGGAGCTCCCACACAGTAAGTTTGTTCCACTGAAGGATATTTAGCTCTGTAGGCAGGCATTTCATCGACTGAGACAATTTGAGAGAGTCGTACGTTTTGGTATTAGGTTTGGCAAAGTATGGGGAAGCTATAGAAGTGTGGAGACAGCATGGAAGGTATCAAAAACAGGAAGCGACAAAAGTAGAAGGCATTAAAGCATACGAAAGTTCATTTTGTTTATCCTGGTGACGAAGGCAGTTTGATTATTTAGATTGTGTGCGCAATGAGGATTTTTCTCTTGATTAAAATTTCTTCTCAAAAACTACATAGTGTACCTTTAAATGATAGAGTGCTGAAAACCTCTACAGTCGGTCATTAACACTGCTGATGTCCCGTCCTCCGTTGGCATTTGAAATTTTGCGTCGTGTCATCTGTTTGAGGATGAGCTCCCCACTACAGCTTTCATTTATTTTGACATTTGGTCTTGTACCTGCAATCATCATCAGAAAGTCTCATGTTAAATGCCTCTACCGACTGTCCACCTCGAGCTTTCATTCAAACCAAGATATACAGCATTTATACGAATATTGTTTACACTTACCGGACCAAATGCATTGAGCATTTCTTCTAGACATTTGAGGGGACAATTCATTTGCTGCAAACTCTCACAGTTGTCTCTCCCTCTCTCACTCTCATCTTTTAGGATAACAACACTAGCATGACTGTATCCTGGAAAGCATGGCCTGACCTCTTCATCATCTGTGTATCACTCTGTGCAACTGGAGGTCAGTATTCATAGTTCAAATAATAATTTCAAAGTTTGTATAAACATGCAGAAAATAGGAACTAAACTTCGGCATTATACTGAAGTTTTAGCTTTAGGCTAGCAGTGCTGGTTAGCCTTTTTCCTACATAATGTTTATGAAAATTTAATGTATGTATTAGAAGGTGCACTATGTAGTTCAGAAAAAAAAAATTCACCTGCAGAAAGTTTACATTTACAATATTAATGAGGTAATAATACAAGCAAGGAAGGGAGGAGGAAACACCTGATATAATTCCTCAAGTTGAATAAGGTCACAAAAATATTGTCTGACCCTCTTTTCTGCCCCCAAACTGCATACTGCACCTTTAATTTGTTGTTGTTGTTGTTGTTGCACAGTCTTTAAGTTGAAGCAGACAATTCTGGACAACGCTAGTTGACTGCTGAGTCTGTCCCAACTGTTTCTGCGGCTTGGTACGAATACCAGTCGGCCCAACAGTTAATGATCTTTCTTCAGAATTTATAACTTTACCTTTGATGGTAACAGCTTTAAAATACCTCTGAGGTAATGGTGTGATAGACTGGATTGAGCTTTAATAAGCCTTGTGGGGAAATTTAAATTGCCTAAACCCCTTGTGTCCATGACTGATGTGAATGAATCAACTGAGGCAACAAATGAAGCGAAATCCAAGTGTGATTTCGGCAACATTAGCTACCTTTAAAACATTATATCAGTCCCACTTATACTAATGTGGATGATTTTATATGACTTATCAAATCAGCTGAGACTGTGACCTCAGGGTAGAGTACCTTTAGAGTAATACTCATACAGCCCAGCAGACAGGTTATGCTTAAATGGTTATTAATCATTACCAGGGTGTGCGTTGAGGAAAAAAAAAGCTGAACCAAACCAAACTGTCGCACATCTAATCAGTCATTCTGATCAAAATGTAAACGCTTTCACTCATTTCAGACATCTGACTGTTCGAGAGACAGAGGAACACTTTTTCCGTCTGCTCACGCCTTAAGAATGCAACAATGGCAAGAAAACATCCAAGTCATTGTCACGCACGCTGCCTCGACTTGAAGGAGCGGTCCAGATAAATGTTGTGTTTGAGTTTCAGTCTTGTCAAAAAACCAACAAAACAAAACGGGTGTCCTTTGTGATACGTATGTAACCTGAGCAAACTGGAACACGTCTCGGGCCCTGATTTGAACAAAGAACTTTATGTGCACATTTTTTACTTTATTTTCTCACATCGCATTCCATTGCATGATTTCCCAATGTTGTTGCTCCACCTTTGCAGTTATGTAAACTTGTCATGCATCACACAAAACATCTGAGGTAGTTAACTGAAATCCAACTTTGACAGCACTTAAAATAATTTGCAATTACCTCTTTAAATTATATTCTTTGAGCAATTCAATCCAGTGATTGTATACATGTGTTTATTTATTATATAACTGTATGAATGTAAACGTATCACCACAAATTCACTGACCTTAAAGGACAAGTTCCCCCAAAAATGAAAATGTGGACACTGTCAACTGACCTTTATATGCTGATGGAAACTTGGGGGAATTTTTGTATTTTTGTTTCAGGAGCTTGACAGCAAAACAGCATTGCAACATTATTGCCATATATACGTGACCATCATTGATCAACAAAAGAAAATCACACGATCAAACGACAGCAGCAACTAAACTAAATTGTTTCCATTGTGGAAACATGACATCCACCAGCTGATATTTATATCCCTGTGTATTTACATCTTGCTGTACTTCCTGAAATGGAATGGATGAGTAGGCCTGACTCATCAAACTAAAAGAGTAACATCATATCGTACTCTCACAGATACCAGCCACCTAAATACACTATTTTTTTTTCATCAACATCCATGCATTGTCCCTTGAGAAATATGTCTGCCAATGTTAGAAAAAAAGTTCCTGGATTCAAGTTTTGTGGAAATCTGTTAAATAGTTTAATCTTTTGTAATTCTGATGGCTGAAAAACAACCTAGGAACCAACAAACAGACATAACCTCCTTGGCAGAGGATATGACAGCTGCTCCAAGTGCTCAGTAGAGCAAAAGGTTTATTTAAACCAAATCGCACCCTTGTGTAGCTCCTCCACACGAGAACACGGAGAGGTGGCACACTGCGACTGACTGTTAATATCAAGCATCCTCTTGATAATAACAAAATCCAGACTGATTTCTGTGTTTCTTTTTCATCTCTCATACCAAGCCTGACATGTTGTCTCTTTCCTATTCAGCGGCGTCACAAACGTTTGTTCTGGAGCCAGTGAGTTCAACAGTGCTAGAAGGTTCTAACGTGACATTCAACGCCACTGTGGTAGGAGAATGGCAGATCATGACTTGGAATATTGGAGAGAATCTGGTCCTCACTATCAATTACAAAGGTGAAATAACAGCATTCAAAAACTATTCTGCCGGATTCTGCTCTGCCGGTGACAGCAGATGTGTGGCATTCACCATCCATGACGTCAGCCGCATGGAGAACGGTAGCGTCACCTGCGCCGTGCAGGGGCTGTTTGGATCGAAGACGGCAGATCTTTATGTACAAGGTAAGGCGATCAACATCTGGTATTGGTACTTGAAAAGACACATGCTGCTCTGTAGCCACCCTCTGACCTCTGACCTCAAAGTGGAGGAAAAAACCCAGACGAGGATGTTCACCATGAGAGTTAAAGTTATGCTGAACAGTATAACATCCTTCTCGTAGTGCTCTTCTTTAAAAAAATAAAATAAAGTAAAATAGTTTCACTGTTTCTACATGCTCACTATAAAAGGCTCTCTGTCTGATTGTGAGGGAGGTGTAATGACAAGTGTGTACTCTGGAGGGCAGCATAGGTCATCCATCTGTCTTTTCAGCAGCCTCTGGTAACATCTAATGACATCTGATGAAAGACATAAACAAAAATGCTTTCGAGAAGGAATAAAACTGGGGGAAAAAATGATATTATTGTCACACCAAGCACAGAGGATAGCAGTATGGTAAATGTGCTATCCACTGCTGGTAGCATGATTCTAGCAGATAGCCAGTCGAGGGCTCATTATCTCCAAAGGGAGGCTGCGTTACCTGGAGACACTCTGTTAATTTCTGTCAACTTATAGTGATTTTCATCGTTACTGAAACAAGATGTGGAAGTATGCAGGAAACATTACTTAATGAGGGTCGTTATGTGTGGGTGTGTGGAAAAAACAACCAGCTCGGAGTTTGACGACCTTTTTGTTCAGGGAGAAAGAGTAAGTACTGTTGCTTCCATAGAGAGAGAAGTTTTTCTGCTGGAGAGTGAGGACAACTGGAAGTGGAATTCAAGAAAATACAGAAAAACACAAGAGCATCAGAGAAATACAGAGTATGTTTCTGTCTTTACTTGGTCCTGAGTTTTAGTTTTAGTTAGTTATTCCCTGTTTCATGTTGAAAAACTCTCCTCATGTGTCATGTTTTGCTTTAAACTTCTTGTCTTTGTCTGTGTAGGATAGTAAAAGACAGCTCTGATAGAAATTGATGCACAAGATGGTTCGTTACACAGAACCATTTGGAAAGGCACTGCTGACTGGAATAGGGCAGGCACACAAGCAAAAATGTTTGCAGGTGATTGAGAAGAAGCATCTGCCTATCCTCAACCAATCAGATTAACAGTAGGAGAGCACTACCACCTGCAGGAACCCACCAGGGAATCAAACTTGCTCAGGCCAGTTGAGAGAGGAGTGAAAACATCTTTTCTCTTTAAGAAAACCCATCAGTGTCATTTTTTGTTATTTTAATGAAATAAAGTCTCCAATTCTGAGAGGACTGATGCCAGCAGCAGCTACACTAACCTCTTGAGGAGCCACTATTGTTGTTTTTTGACACTGATGGTTCTTTCGCTGGGCGTCACACATAAATCATGTCCAGCAGATCCCCCTAGGATGCTCAAGATAGTTCAATGCAGGCGCTCGGCCAGGTTTAGCAAGATCTTGTGAGCTTTCGAAATCCATTTTACCTCTCAAAGTATTTCTCTAATATTAATTGTAATCATCGGACGAATTCAAACTTTGACCTGATGGCGGAGAAAGCCACAAGATGAAAAATTACGGGGATTTAAATAAGTTATTACAATAAATCTAGATTTCAAGGCAATTCCTCCAACAGCTGTTTAGATATTTCACACAAACCACAAATGTCAACATGCTGCTGGTGCTCAAGGAAAAGTGTGACGATCGTCTGGCAACATGTCTGCTCAAGGTTTTGTGCCAGTTCATCCGCTAGTTGTTGAATTTTTCTTTACTGGATATGTGAAACATTTCACCAGCTGGTGGCACCATGTAACAAGTCAGGGGATCACCAAAACATTGGAAATGCAGTCAAGCATCAGAGTATGAATGTCATGCAGTGTCATGAATATGCAAATGACTTTAGGGATGCTTATTGTTGCTTACAAATGTAGAAGAAGTGGGGCATGTTTGACATTATAACTGGGGTTGTTGAGCCAGAGATAAAATCTCTGACATGAATGTTTTAGTCAGTGTTACTCCCCCTGAAACTAAACTGGGGAACATTTTGTTGTAATCGCCACAAGGAACACTTCCCCCTGTCAGCTCAACTCTGACCTCTGTTCATCAGTAGCTTTCGAACTCGCCCTCTGGATCAGACCTGAGGAGGGACCCAATAGATACATGTCACTAATTGACTAGCCTCAAAACAAAGCCCTACACTGCAGTCTAAAGTAAATCTGACAGAATGCTCTATACAACTAACCACATGACTGTAACCTGAAGTTAATCTTGCAGTGAAGCATCTGGGTCTCCGCTCTCTGGCTGTGAATGGATATTGATTTATCACAGTGTTGGATCTCTATCTCATGCTGCTGATTAGGGCTCCCGTGATTACAGTCATGTTCTCCTTGAATGTAACGAAACCCACAGCCCGAGCTAATAGATCCACCCGATTGACCTGCCAGTTGAGCGCATTGATAACTCCTCGGTAAGGGGGAAGCAAATGAGGGACACTGAGGCTGCATATTTAAAGGGACAGTTTGTAAGATATGGCCAGAAATGTAAGTGTGTAAGATTAAAAAAATGAACTTACATGACAACAGTATTGACGTTATCAAATGTACTGTGTCGTAGAGATGTCTACTGAAGTTAGCATGCTAACGAGCAAGCCTGTCTCGTAACACCACACTTATTTGCACACCTATTTTCCTCATTATAAAGAAAAATGTGACCATATACCGTATACATACAAGTTTCTCTCTTTTACGGAACAAAGAGGAGCTTACTTGTAGTTAAATATATTTTCATTTTCAGCAATTGACTATCATTTCCCAATGTTCGCATGGAGCACTGAGGCTAAGAACCAAATGGGGACCACAGGTGTTCTCATTACTCTGACTCAACGACTGACTCAATGAGCAGACAAACAAGTTTGAATGCTAAAAAACATTCCATGTTCTAGACTTAATCTCTCCTGTGTCTCTGTCTTTATTTCACAGAGGTCGGTACGATCAGCATCACGGGTGGGAACATGACGGTAGAGGTGGGCCAGCAGGTGGAGTTTCAGTGTGTGACATATGGTTGGTACCCCACACCTACTGTCAGCTGGACCCGCGATGGTGAAGCCGTGAACAGCAGCCTGTACAACACCACCAGCACGACGGACGGAGGTTACTCCAACTCCACCAGTGTTCTGAACTTCCAGGCGGTCAGGAACACCACAGTTGAGTGTTTGGCAGATGTGTCTACTCTACCACAGCCACAGTCCAGCTCTGTGTTCTTGGTGGTCGGTAAGAAGATCACACATTTTTTTTCTCTTGATGTGTCTAGCACAGCCTCCCAGGCTCTCTGCTCTTCTAAGTCAGAAAAGTCCAACTGTTTTGTTGTTTAGTTAAATGCCCATGAACACACACATGTAGGATATGAATCGCTGTGCTATAAGGGCCGTGTGAGGCTGTACCAGGACACAGCAGTGCTTTGAGCTAAATGCTATGTTAAGTGGGCGAAAAGTGTAACATGTTACCCCGTACAGCTAAGGCTGATAGGAATGTCATAAATAGACTGAGTACTGGACAAATGAAAATGTTGACCTGATGATGGTGCTGGATCAATAGATAAGGGACAATCAAAACTATTATTATTCATCTTGAGCGGAACGATAATCTGTGCTCTAGAAGTCATGGCAGTTCATCCATCTATGGAGGGCCGCAAGTGCCACTGAAATACTGATAAAGTATAGAATTAATGAATAACTAATCTTACACTGAAAAATAATACAAGTAATGCAATTGTGTACAAATGAATTTATGTTCATTGTTATTTCAATGTTCTTAATCACATATATTTCACCTACACACCAATATCAGGTCAAGCAATAGCAACAAAAATACGTTGTTTTCAGGTAGTTTAGAATAAGTTATTCAAAATCGATAAAAAAAAATGTTTGTGAGTCACCCTGCAGTCAAGGGCGTGTACTAGTTTGTGTCCAATAAACACTTTGTTTATGGATGTATTAAAAAAAGACCGCCTATCGATCTCTAAAGTGTTTTACTTCATCAGAATACAATGTTATAACTAATTATATAGAAAAAGAACAAGAAAAGAAAGTACCATTACAGCCTGTACACAAACCCAACTCTTGAAGCGGAATCATGTGAAGGAGAAGATATTTTTGGGTCTTCCTTCCTTCAGTTGCTGCTAACTGATAGCTAACTGCTGCTAACCGGCAGCCTCCCAGAAGACACTCCAAGGCTGTGTGCAGGCTCCATGACCAGCATAATTGCAAAATAATCTGATAGGCTACTATCAGGCTTTAATTGAATAAAAAACCCATTTAACACACACTGTATAGAAATGACATTAACTGCATTAGCACTGAGTGTACGGTTTCAGCCAGGATGTACACACGGATAGCATGGATAACATGGGAGCATGAGAGTCTACAGTCTAGGGAGGAAAGAGAAAGATAACTTTTTATGCATCTAAAAAATATGTCTTATGGTTTATTTGGACACGCCTGGATGGGACACGTACTGTGAGTTAATGATAAGGGGTTATGGCAGATGAGAGAAAGCTTTGGATAAGGAGCACCAGCGGTTTTCTGCGAGAAAGCAAGGTGCAAACCGCAGTATGGCCCATGTGAGATATGTGAGACTGAATGTGCTTTTTCTCTCTCATTAGCTTCCTCTATTCAGGCTGTAATGATGGCGTAATGACCCTCCTCCACACATTTACCGTTGCAACAAAATGTATGAGAGAAACAATAAATGTTTATGTATGTGCAACTCTGGCTTTCCAGTGCTTTTAGTGTACTCGCACTGTGTTTTTTTTTTATTTGTAACTTTAAAGTCAGTAATGTGCTTCTCTCCTCCATTGGGTTGTGTTTAGCATTTGTAATTTGACAGTTTAATTTAACATTTACAAGCTTTTAGGTCTTCAGACACCCACTTTTAATAGTGGTCCTTCCCTCCTGCAACAGTTCCCTTACCCCCTGACTGGACTGTGCTGATAGCTGTGGTCGTGTCCATCGGAGGCTTTGCTCTGCTGGTTTTGCTCATCATTGGAATCATCTACTGCTACAAGCACAGGAAAGAGAAACGTATGTTCTTCATTAGATCCGTCCAACACAACCTTCATACCTGACCTCTAAAACAGATTAATAAGAGCAGAATTGTTAAGCTCACATTAACGTGCTATTTTTGTAAACCGGTAGAGTCGATTTTTGAGAGCAGCTTGAGTCACAGTTGCTTTTTTATGATGTTTTTAAAAGATGAATTTATGGTTATCCTTTTTTTTTTCTTTTTTTTTTTTTTACAAGTATAGAAATCAAACCACTGATATATCGTCCTTAGCTAATTGTTGTCATACATGAATGCATTTTTCATCTTACAATTTTCCTCTTCAGAATCCAACTACCAGGATGAAATGAGGTAAGAAAGGAACACAGATATATTTCATTACAAACTTACCTTATACCATTACAACAGCATGTACTTCCATAGGTTTCTACACGCAGCATACGTATACTGCTGCACGCTTTTTGATATACTATATAGATGTTCTCGTTCATGTTTGCAGCAGGAGAGTGAGGACACAGAGCGAGATAAGCGGTGCCGGGCAGAGAGAGGGTCAGGTGAACACAGGATATGTGCCGGAGGGTCAAACGAGTAAGAACTGATAAGCACAAACACACACAATGAAATTCTTGCACAAATCAGCACTCTATCGGCAGATACTACCAAGCTATAACTGGCTATTATCTGGTCTCCGTTCACAGGTGTCGCTCCCAGTGAAATCACTGACAGTGGCTTCTCCCAGGCAAATGGCTCCAATGTTCTTGAGGTAGGGTTTTGATGTTGGTCAATGGTAGACAATGATAAGCATGAGAAGACAATGTTAAGCACGAGAAGGCAAAAAAAGTTTGTCTCCCAAGTAATGAAGTACCCAGCTTTTGCATGGCCTCCACATTGTGCGTCCCATAGAGTGTGCAACTTCCAGTTTAGCCCTCTGTTAACTGGAATTTGAAATTATTTAATCCTGCAGCTCATTTCTCAATGTTGCCAGACTCAATGGATCAAACTCTGATGGTGAAGCAGATCATTTTGTGACATTACCAGCCATGTGGATTCATCATCGTCAATCTTAAAGACGCTAATCATCTTATGTGTCATTTAGCATACATGGTACAATTCATTGCTTGATCACTTAGTTAATTTGTGTAATACATGCGTTGCCTCTGAGACAAATATATTATTTAAGTCCACAATTACAGCCTGGTAATTCCACAATAATTACCTTTTCAGTGGAGCAGTGGCGTTAAATAGTTTATGAATTATATAAACTTTGTTTGGAAATCGCAGGGTGTCCAAGAAAAATATGAGTCTATGTTATTTTAACTGCAAATCTTAGCTATCATTAAGAAGCAAGTTAGAAAGTTATGAAAGAAATGTCGAATCTGTTTTGCTTTTCATTTTCAGATGCCTGACGTTTTGAACGGCCGCCAGGCGGAATATTACAACGACCCTGTGGATCTGGGCTTTAAGAAACACAGACATGTAACCATTGTGTGAGGGCCGAGAAGTGTGCAAACGTTTACGAGTGTGGGAGAAACATGCACGGCACCTTGAAGCCTCACTCTGGTTTCTAACGACTGGGAAAATGTGCGAGGAAGAAGAAAAAGTAAATCTGCCAGGGAGTGATGTGCTGCAGTAGCGAGGAGGCTGTTGGCAGAGAAGGCATACTGGCCATTTTGTTCACCGCCCGATGTATAAAGCTGTGTCAGCAGAGTATAAATCGTAGGAAATATATTGAAAACACCATTAATTAGCTGCATGTTATTTATGAATATGTGTATATAAAGGGCTACAGTAAAGACTTGCTGTGTTCGTGGCAGCAGACCAAGAGGGAGCAAAAGTAGCGTATTGACACTGTACCAGAGCAAACTCTTTTGGTTGTTCTGGTAGATAAGCAAGAGAGAGACTATATTTTTGTTTAATGGCTGTGTTTATGTATGCATATATTGTTATTGAAGCATCTGTAATTCATATGTTATATGTATAAGGGGGCATCTTAAACCTCCTTTGAAATCCTCCTCAGACTGTAGATGTCTGCTCTCTGATCAGTGGCCTATTACGTGATGAAATAATGAATGAAGCAAATAACCCATTTCAAATATAGAAATAGTCACCATGAAGAACATTTTGCATGTATAAATTGTTAGCCTGTCGTGAGAATAATTTTCATTTGTAAATATGTTCTTCTGTTGAAAATACAGGCTGTTAAATTTTTACAATCTTTTCAACACATATATTTCACCCATAAAGTGTTGAAATGGAAGAATACAGTATGTTTTTCCTTGACATCATGCTTTTTAAATGTATTTTCCTCTTCTTCTTTACTTTCTGGAGATATTTTATGTAGTTATATTTAAGGCACTTGCAGTGAATACGAGAGAACAAACAAGTTTTATTTGGCCATTGCAGGTCACAACATATCATAATTTATTTATTGTGAGCTACATATTCTTTATTTGCCTGTTTTACACCAATAAAGAGTTCTTGGACGTGTCAAAAACCTTTCCATTTTATTCCTGGCGTCAAAATGATGTGGAAAAGTGGCTTCATCTGTCTTTGTATGTTGTGCAGCTCAGGAATTCTGAAACATTTTCGGCACTAGTGTGGACATCTCAAAAACACAGGTTACCATCAATGTCATGCGGACTCATGGGAACCTGTTTCTCCTGCCGACCTGGGGTGGATGATGGATGGAGCATTTGGCAGTGAAAAGGACATTAAACTGAAATCTAATATTTGTATTTCCTCAGTGGAAAATCCTCCGCTCCCCTTACACTTTAAAACCTTTATGACCCACCTGAGATCAAATCAAGTTAGATGAAATGAGCTGGTCACACTTAGCTTCACACCAGGAAATTGTAATTTTCACAAAGGTAATGTAGCTACTTTCAATAAATACTGTGTGACCTACCTTCATTTTTTCAGGTTTGCCTCTTTTAATTTACTGAGACCAAGAGGAGGGGCCGAACACACTGCTGACCTGATGGTGGCACTAATGAACCAGTTTGTTGTTTTCCAACCAGAATTATAAAATCAGATCAAGAAGAAAATATTTGGACATTTTCCTTCTGATAAAAGGTGAGACTTGTGAGAATTAAATCAGAAGATTTCAAATACTTTTTCTTTTTTTCCCCCTCCATCCTTTGTTTCTTAAGAATAACTGGGTTATTTTATTTTTCAGGAGTCTGAAATATTCAGATAACACTCGGAAATTGGTCTGCGAGTTCCCCTGACCAATTGTGGAGTTGTGCAGCTGATAATTCAGAGTCGCATAAAGACAGTGCTTCAATTTTAAGAGTCACAAACCAAGAAGGTTGAGAATCACTGATGTAGCGTATCCACCATGGAAATTAATGATTTCCTCTCCTCTCTAATGTACTTCACTAGGTCAGATCAGTCTGACCACTCAGCATGGTTTTGCTGCTGAGCTAGCAAAACTCAGATGACCTTTACTTGGCGCAGAAACAAACTAAAGCCGGACTTGTTGGCCAAGATGCATCAAAAGGAAGCAAACTCACCAGAGTCAAGCTTAAAGATCAGACAGGAGCTGATGATTGCTTACTATGGATCAATTAGGTGATAACACCATGTTCACCGTGCCGCAGCAGAGTTCAAGAGTCCCAGGTCTAATTAAAGGTTTAATTTAGTTTGTGATTGGTTTTAATGCAGCCCTTTTTCCAAGTCTGAGTGGACTTTGTGAATGAATGTGTCAGGTTAAACAAGTAGCAGCCTTGAGGCTTATGTTCGTCCAGTCAGCAGATTCATGGACAGTGTTGGGCACGTTACTTTAAAAAAGTAATAAGTTATAGTTACTAGTTACTTCTTCCAAAAACTAACTGAGTTAGTAATGGAATTACTCCACTATAAAAGTAACTAGTTACCAGGAAAAGTAACTATTGCGTTACTTTTAATTATTCCCCCTTTTGAGCTCGGCAGTCATTTTAGCTACTCAGCATCGATGTATTTAGAAAATGTATTTCTGCATGGCGGACCAGCTCCTGTTCTCCCTGATATTTTACCAGTGAGGCTCTGAAGGAGTCTGAGTCAGCTGTTGATAACAGGAGCAAGTTCTCAACAACATACCTGTCTATCACTGCATTCAGTTCAGACTGTGTCACAAGTTTTTGTGAAGCGTGAGCAGAAACATCCAGCTGTAGCTGCTCGGACAGCTCCGTGTCCTTCTTTGTTAGCAGAGCTCACGTTAGCCACACCTGGCCTGCTGTCATCATCAACAGTGTCAGCAACGGAGTTTCTGGCCACTAGTTTTGTCGAAGCGTGTGCTGTTGAGAGATGAATCATTAGATTAGAGTTGCTGTGTGCGTGTGTAGTTTGTGTGTAAACTGAACACTGCCTCTGATTGGCTTATGAACTCTCACTCTACCTTAGAGAGCCAATCACCATCACTTATGCGGTTGTCTCGCCCCTCCCTCCTCCCTTGCCAAGCTTAAAAAAATAATTAAAAAAAAACATCTCTGCAGCTCTGGTGGCTGAGAGCCGAGTCAGATGACAACAGCTTCAATGAGCAGCTTCAGTTTGTAACGCGCCACATTTAATAGTCGGTAACGGTAGCGGCGTTGTAACGACGGAAATAGCAATTAGTTAGATTACCCGTTGCTGAAAAAAAGGTAACGCCGTTAGTAACGCCGTTTATTGTAACGCCGTTATTCCCAACACTGTTCATGGACAAGTTCATGGCCTGGAAAACTTCCGTCACTCCGAGTGTCCATTTGCCCAGGGCTCAACATGAACACAGGTTCTGTGCTGAACTTTATGGCAGCCCTCAGAGGCAAGTGAGAAAATAAATTCTGATGGTCCATTTTTTGAGTCTGATGTAAATTAGTTTCCTCTCCTGTATGTTTATGAGTTCAGGAGAGGGTCCAAAGAATGTTTTGCTAGGATGATATTTTCAATTTCCTTTTTTTTAACTGTGAAAAAGGGTGAGAAAAACGTTTATGTCAGGTTTATCAGTATTATGAGTTTGTTGTAATACTCATTTCAGCCACAAGAGGCTGACATTCAGCTCTACCACATCATCTAAATAGGACTTTTATAGGGAGTATTCATGTGTTCATCCTGGTTAGTTTAAATTTCTCACAGCTGTTTCAATGTCTTGGCATTCTTTTGGCTCGAAACATATTTTAATCTGTGCAGTCGTTAAATGATCTGTACATCCTGTCTCATCACTTCCCTACTGTGCATGTGCAACTCAAAACAGAGAAGAGAAGGCAAGATGGTTGACAGACTTCATCAACATCAGCTCAGGAAAAATACTTTTTCAAAACAAGTATTAACTCTCTGTGGATGCAGGCCGATGACGTACAGTGATTAATATGAATATATAGTGTGACTTGTACACAGTATCACATCCTCATATACACTATATATATGTTTCACATACTTTATCACATCGATAGAGAAACACAGATATCTTTTTGGACAGTTCTTTCGGACAGAACAAATGCAACCCAGTAACCATAATAAATGTTAGCAATTCTTTAAGTTTCATACATAAGAACTTTCTGGATGATGCAACTTAACGTTCCTAACCATTTGGTTAGGGTTAGGAAAAAAGTTAGTCTCGGCTTGAAATACCTGGCTTTGTTGCCGCTAAAACGACTGGAAAACGTCCTGCAAGCAACCTGCTGTGGCTGTGTATGCAGTGGCAGAAAGTGGATACAGGCACAGCAGACTCATACAGCGAGCTGTTCTGCAGACATGTCCGCTGTGAGCATTCGGTTTAGTCTCTCTGTGTTTGGACAAATGATGGGGAGAGTTCTGTGGCTGTGTGAGCCTGACATGCTGACAGTGTGTCTTCGAGGAGGGTGAGGCTCCACTCTTCCAGCCTGCAGTAAGAACCCCTCGCATCTGGGAAACACAACACTAAATCCGATTACCTGCTGTGTTTATGTTTCCATATTGGAAATCACATTAGTGCCAGTAATGTTCCCTTCCATTTAGCTTCTTTGACAGCACATAGGATCCTCTTTTTATATCTTCGACGAGACTAAAATTGTTTAATATTAGTTTAGTTGGCTGTGAAAGGAAGTGAAAGCAGTCAGGCTTACAGCATTGCAACAAACAGCACTCTCTTGGCTCTTCTAAATATAGATACTTACTGAACCATCAGGCTGGCAGTGGCTGAAAGAGTTAATGAATAGGACTAATAAAATTAATTAATAGAGCGGTGGTAATGACTATTGATAAGCCATATATAGTGTGCCTTGTCGAGTCTGCTGGCTTTCAGGGCCCTTCCCTAAGCAGTTTCACTATTACATAAGTAATGTCTAGCAAATTAATCTCCCAAAGCAGACTTCAATCTTCAAATTGGCGCTGTGCAGGGAGAGGGGATGGCAAGCATGCCTCCTGCTGGCATAAGCCAAAGCCTGGCAGAACATAATGGAAAGTCAAGTGCTTTATGTGACCAGACAAGCTCAAATTGTGAAGTATCGGCGCCTTTTGATCATTTTCTGTAGGTAAAAGCAGCAAAAGCGCCTTCGAAATCAGTGTCACAGCTTTACACCATTTCTTTGGCAAGACTTTTCTTCCCTCGTGCACATTATTATTATTCTTTATTCTAACATTGTTAAAGATAGAATATCTAGAAAATCTGCATGAAAATTTCTAAAAACAAGCAGACGTATTGTTTTATTTTGTTGAGTTAAGGATTAACACAAGTTCACTCTACGAAACAGTTAATTTTTCTGGGCAAGGTTAAAGAGAAAAAGTCAGCGAACTATATATGACTATACTTTATAACATTACCTTGTCTGTTAACATTTGTGCATGATTCACGTTGGACAGATTTTCATCAGCAGTGGTGAGATGATTTGTCATTATTCACATTATTCGCACAAGTGTTTGTTACCACCAGAAAGCCAGATTACCTAAGCATTTTGTCAAGCAGCGGGATGCAACAAGGGTGTGTTTGAATGCTGGTAAACCTCTCACTGAACTCAACACTCACCAGAGACAGTCTCTTCTTGTTCCTTCTCGTCCATATGATGTAGTTGGTGAAGTAAAGTACCTTTGTCCTACAGCTTCAGTCAACAAGTTGCTGCTGCTGTCAGGCTGATAAAAGGGAGTGAAGATTTATTTATTTATTCATTATTTATTTATCTATTGAGAGACCCCTTAGTGGCAGAAATTTCATATGTTTTACATTCACAACTGATGAGGATTTTTTTGTGCAACACACATCAATGTTGGTTGGTGGAAGTTTCTATAGAGATGTTTCTACTCTCTTAGGCTGCTCAAGGATTTGTCTCTGGAAGCATGAATTGCAGGTTTGGATTGGTACATGGATCCAGCAGAAACGTAGTGTGGAGAATTTTTTTGTTATATAATCAGGATCGACTGTGGCACGGATCAAACAGGAATAGGAAAAAACACCAAAAAGACTTTTCTGATACCTTTTTTTCCTTTTATATTTTTTTCCAGTTGGAATTTAATGCTGCTGTGAGGTTGAGTTAATTTTTTATATTAACAATGCAAATGGAACTGATTTAGACCGTGCCTTGTACAGTAGGCACCAATCAAAACTGTCAGAGAAATTGTTGAAAGACGCTTCTTCAGGGAGACAATACCAAAAATAGAAGGTCTTAAGGTAGCAGCTATTATCTATAAATGCCTCAGCAGCATCATAAGAGGCAGAATGAAGCTGGTGACTGTGAGACTGAGGGAGAGGGAGGCTTGCCGTGCATTCAGTAATGGATAACCCTGGAGCTTGCAAACAGAGAACATAGCTGAGTGCTTACTTTGTCAGATTGTCAATACATCTTCATGAGATGGAGACGGAGTAGGTTTGGAGTTTAGAAAGAGTTTGCAGATTTGATCCTTGTAAAGCCAATATGCTCATCAACTGCGCGGCCCTGGGCGCAGTCCAACTCAGCTTTACATTCTAGCAATCACAGAATAACAAACACATTTCCCATGAAACTGGCTGCAGATTAGACAAGTTTATATAGAAAATGTGTTTGTTTTAATCTGCTTACAAGAAGGTTTGGGGGCACATTCATATGTCAAGATATCTGCCACAGTTTTTTTCCTTTTTCCATTCCTGCTATAATATCACAAAATGTATCACAATACAGCAACTGACCCTTCCAATGTACCTCGGCCAGCTTTCTAATTCGATGTTAAACATATTATGTGCTATGTGCTCGGTTCATCTATATTCAAATGAAAAACAAAACTAACAAGATGTTTAAAAGAGACACCCTGACCGTGTAGACGGCATTGTGTTTATTCCAATCCCTAAAACAAAGAAGACATTTTTCCGATGTGAAGAATGGATTGGCCTGCGTGGTGGACCTCACAACACCATCACCAGAGACCCTCGTTTGTTCCTCACATCACATCACATTGTGTACAGTCGCTTCTAAGGTTAGCTAATGCAAAGGAAACGCTAGCTAACTGAATACACATATATTTAAACTTGTTTGTGATATCAACAGAGGAGTTGAAAGCAAGATACAGGCAAGCGGAATTTGATACGAAGCACTACACACTATGCTTATGGACTCACCCTGCTCTAGTCACAGATGGAGTTAATACACACTACACTTAAAGGGATATTCCGGCGTGAGTTTAATCCATGGTCTAAATCACCGTGAAACTGTGTTAGACTCCCTCTCGAGAGATCAAGTTAGCAGACCACTAATTTACGGAGTTTTATCAACCTCAGAAACAACCGCACGACAACAATACACTGCAGTAAATGGATCCAAATATAAACCTCCACCAAAAAGCCACAAATAATGCTCAGAACAGCACCAAACTTCAGAAACAGTACAAATAGGGTCTCAGCACATAGTCTGGGACATCTAACCTCTGCTAGCTTAGCTAGGGAAGCTATTCGGATGCTAAAAACATATAGTTCAACTCTCCTCCATCAGCTTCCGGGTCGGGGAAGTCCCGACGCGACGATAACCGAGTGCGGTTAGAAATGCTCAATTCCGTTCTTTTCCCTGTCCGCTCTCGATAATAACTGTTATAAACTGGCAGATAAGACACATATGAACTTTGATTGCTTTTCCATGGAGTCATAATCATACATTTTCATCCATGAGCCGCGGAACTCTACTGCACTCGGTAATCGACTCGTCGGACTTCCCGTCAACAGGAAGCTGCTGCAGAAGAGTGGTAAATTTTGTCAGCTTTTCAGTAGAAATCCAGCTAAGCTAGCAGAGGTTAGATGCCTCGGACTATATGCTGAGACCCTATTTGTACTGTTGCTGAAGTTTGGTGCTGTTCTGAGCATTATTTGTGGCTTTTTGGTGGCGGTTTATATTTGGACCCATTTACTGCAATGTATTGTTGTCGTGCGGTCATTTCTGAGGTTGATAAAACTCTGTAAATTCGTGGTCTGCTAGTTTTTTTGCTCAAGAGGGATTCTAACACAGTTTCATGGTGATTTAGACCATGGATTAAATTTACATCGGAATATCCCTTTAAGGCTTTAGGAATTGCTCCTGTGGCTGAAATGGTATTGCCAAATCTGTACTATCAAACACACTTCTATCGTCGCATGGTATTGCCCGACCCTACTTCACCCACATTTCCAGTTCCCTAGGCCCATTTAATTTTAGTCTTCGCCCTCATGCCGTCTGACTTTTCTTCTCTTATCCCAGATCCTGCCCTTCCCATCTGCCCTGCAACCACCTCATTCCTGTCAGCTAAGCTTCCCTGGCCATCACCCCACCCTGCACTTCATTCCCTTATCAACCCCTCATAGATATAATGACCCAGATCCATTGTGGTTTTGCCAGTTTGTCAGTGTTGCTGTTGCTTACATGTACCCTTAGACTAACCTGTCACCTCTACCTGCCCTCCGGCCTCATTGTCCTTTAACCTTATTTTCATGAATAAATCATTGATCCACACCAGCTCTGCCTTTATTGTCTTCATTGATATGTTCCTTTTCCTTAAGCCATGGCACAATGTAGAGGTGATCACGAGTGAAGATGGAGGAGACACTTGCCGGCGGAAGGGGGGCGTAAACTTTAAAAAACGGCATGGATCCATCCGAACAATTAAGTTTTATTGTGTCATTAACACGAGATAACAACGCCATGGAGGAAAAAATACACCAGCAACCACCTTCTGGCTGCTCTGCTGTGAGATAAATTGCTAACATTTTATGGTATTTGTTTATTCAGTTAAGCAAAATGTATTAAACTCTGCTAGTCACAAAATGACTGGGGGAACATGGTGCCATCATTTTGAGAGAACTTGTTCTGGTACTTATTCAGGCTACCTTTGGAGCAGATGGAGAATACGCTTCTTAAACAATCTTCAATCTTAAGCTAGTTGAAAAGCCATCACAGCAGAAAAGAAAACTTGCTCTTCAGGTATCTGTGTTCCAGGGATACCACCATACTTCTTTGATGTGACAGAGCCTTCAGTCGTCTGAATATGATGCAAAGTCAAAAGCAGCAAAAGCAGTACTGTTTCAATAGAGAACATTATGGGAAAGTCTGGAATTCATCAACATCAGTGTTAGTTGCCTTTTATGCATGCATGATGCCTATGGATTCCACAAGTCCAGTCTGTACATCAGAGGCTTGGGTCTTACAGGGACCGGTGAATTTCAGATCTAAGGAGACGCTGCATATCAAGTGCAACCCTGGCTCCTTGCTCCAGAACATTACCAGCCATGACATCACCCTTGCATCAAAGCATCAGGTCATCGAGCGAGCCTTTGGTCTCTTGAAGAAAAGGTTCCCAGGATTGAGGTTGGGCATCGACATTGCAGACATGGATGAAATTAATGCGATAATCGTGTTTGCCTGTGTCCTCTACAATATGGGCATCCGAGAAGACAACCCCAACCAAGAAGATCAGGATGTTTTGTTTGAGAAGGATGACATACATGCTCATACAGGGCCAAGATCTGTTGATCCACAGTCTAGGCAGCATGAACGCCATCCTCTCACAAATTCCTTTTAACCTGAAGGGCCATGGCACACTAAGTCGATCGTCAACTGCCAGTCGATGTCCGAGCAATCTGGGAGCATCTGTGGCCCTAGTTGTTGCTGTGTGTCCTACATGAGTGCCACTAGTTGGTTTTTGCAGGCAGCTCTTTGGCTAATTGAGCATGTAAAATCGTCAGTGAGTGAAATCACTGTGATTGGCTGTTGAGAGACAAAGAAGAAAAACAGGAAAAGAAGGGAAAGACCCTTATACCTGTCACTGTAGTATCCATGATTTCACCAACTTAGCAAGTTTTATCTCTATTTATGACGTCCTCACCAGCGCCATTCACAAATTTACATCAGACATGTTCTTGCTTAGAAGTGGCTACGTTAGTGAGAGTGGGGTCTAAAAACTCATTACTCAAACACATTACCATGAAGCTGCATACATGTCCAAGGAATGCTAAAACCTGACTAATATCGGCATATTCCACATGACTTAATCTGAAAATGCTATTTTTGGAACAAGGCTTAATGCAGAATACTCACTGAATATGCTGTTTACATGACCCGAAACACTGTCACATTCAGAATGATGATTGTCGAATGATTAGCGTGCATGTTAACATGTCAGTGTGTCAGACAGAGTCTTCACAGCAACTTTATGATCTTGATTGTTGTTGCCACTGTAATTGCACTAATGTATCAAAAATTAATGCGATATCAAATGCTGGTGTATGGCACTTTAATGAGACCTCACTTATTAGAATAAGACAATAGTGAGTAATGTTCCTGGGTTGCCTATCTTAAGGCTGGAGCCCTGACTCATTACAGTAGATCCCTGTCAGCCTCACAGTGCCCCCTGTTCACATCATTATTTTGTATTCTTATCCATCGCTGCTCTTTTAATGACCGCCTCGATCGATGAGCTGCAAATGAAAACGAGTCCAAACAGTTTACAGCAGTCCTGTGATTGCCTTTGATTCTTGCCAGCAGCAATAATGACTCTGTGTGTGCAGAATTGGATGTGTGTTTACCATAATTGTGTTCACAATACAGCAAAAATAGATATCAGCCTGGTCCCAGACCTCTGAATGGCCACCCACACCTAAGACTTTCTCAATTATGTGAAAACAGCAATTCAGTCTCATTATCAGGCCAACTACATACTGTACAGTGGATTATTAACCATGGTCATTTTACAAGCCCTAGCCTCTGCTGCGTTTAATCGTCCTTTAGAATGACCAATTACATCTGTGTAAGAGTGGACACATCTTTTCTGACAATAAAGGATTGGCTACATCCATCCATTTCATGATGTGACCGAACAATGATCATCCAGCACGATAGATGCATTAAAGATGACCTATACTTATTTTTTTGATTGCAGTTTGAAAAAACAAACTACTCAAAGCTGGCCACTCTTTCCTGGCTCAACTAAACCGAGAACGAAAGCAGCTGGGGTCAAGTGAGCTACAAGTGTGAATGTGACTTCATCCTGTCTGCTGATACCTCTCTGCTGTGTGTGTGTGTGTGTGTGTGTGTGTGTGTGTGTGTGTGTGTGTACACCCCACCCTCGGTCAAACAGACAGAGATCTATGATGAGACAGTAATGTAACCCGGTCATTGACTGGAGGCTACACAACTAATGCCCAAAGGGTGATGCCCTGAAACATCCCAAACACAGCATAATACTACGACTGGGCTCTGACTACAGGACTTTTAAAATCCTAACCGACTGTGAAATCAGGTTGCATCACACACGTAAGGACAATACTCACTAGCCGTTTTTAGACAGGGCACCAAGCCGCCAATTTGCCCGTCCTTTTGGCGGCTCGGTCCGCGGTTTTAGACAGAGGCCGGCAAATTGAGGGTCTGTTTTGGTCCGCTGATTTTCCGCCTTGGAGGGTACACTTATTTCCGCCTCGCCTGCTATCTAAAACCGAGGCGTCAATGTGCCGGCCTCTGCGTGAGGTGGGCGGAGGTGTTGATGACCTGCACTGTTGTGCGACCCACAGCCGGAAGTTTTAAAATCAAGAATCTGATCACAGCAGTCAGTCCATCATTTCATCCGCGGACATTAAGATGAGCAACTGGACAGCTGCTGAGACCGAGGAGATGCTAGCGTCTTCTCGGTCTCTGTAGCTGTTTGGTTGTGTTAGGTTGTTGTTGTGTCGGCAAGCTAAGACCGGTTGCTACTTTCCAATTAAAAGCCCCCCGCTATGAACCCAGTTCTAAACTCCAATGGGGTGCATTGTAAAGGTCTTATTTTGAAGACAAATTCGTTGTCACTGTTCACAGCCCAACTTTGAGCTTCACGCCGCGTCACATGTTTACGCCTACCTCAGAAGTGGCTCATGGAAAAGGAGGAATATTATGCCTCCGTTTTAGAAAGACAGGGCGGAACTTTGCCGTCCTTACCTTGGAGCTAATGTGCCGCCTTTTCTATCTAAAAAGGGCTACTGATAGTCTTGTCTATAATCTCAAACATGAAAACACTACAAGACTTGAAAGTAATAGCACATCACACACTACAGGATGTTATGAAAAGTCTCATGCCAGAGGGGAACAATGCAGCACCTCATATGATCTCTGTCTCGTGAACTCAAATGCAAACAAATAGAGACAACTTGCAGTCGTAGGCCTAATGTTAATTGTTTGCAGTGAGAAATTGAAAAGCAGAAGAAACGAGTCTGGATGATAAAATCATCAGAGAGACCCATTCATCCTTATTACCCATCAATAGTAGTATGCTCACTGACGTTAGCCTCAATGGCTAGAGTTGTTTACTGTTGCTGGGCAACATTCTCAGCTGCTCCAGGATATTTGTCTCACTGGCTGTTGTGAGAATAAAAAAGCAGTAGTCCACATGTTGAATCCTAAATATCAAGCACATTTGATATTGTGTTTAATAGAACAATATCAGCCAAACATGTGATATTTATCGGGCAGCCCCTATGAGTCTGGAGTAGTTTGGGAGGGTTCAGTCTTGATCTATAAACCCCTCACATTAACAGATAATCTGGGCCAACCTTCAAGAGCAACTGAACTCTCTGACCAGAGTGCTCCTCCAATTATTGGGAGGGGCAAATCAGGGTTAAATCCGCCCGATACTACTGTAGTCTGAGCCCAGCTTAAGAAAATAAGAAAATATAGGCAGAGGGCAGGCTCTCAGGCAACAGAACATGTTAGCATGTTAACAGAGCATTTGTATATTATATTGTCACGTTTTATAAACTTGAATGTACATATAGACATTTTGTCTTCTCCTTCAGAAATTAGATTCAGATTGTTTTTTTTAATTTCTGTCGTATTGTGTGCAGACTCCAGTTCGTCTTATACACCTTATCTGAATTGCATGTAATGCATTTAGGTTGATGTGGCAAACTTGTTAGCATATGGTTACCTATCAAGCACACACATTAGTATTTATCTGGCGTCGTGTTTCTGGCCCCTTTATTTTTGTCTCCACTTACTCTTAAGAGAAACATAGGAATGTTAAGGGGGTATAAAGACATGTAATCCAATCCAGGAAGTCCAGTTTGAATAACACATCTGTACATTTGAAGGCTAAGCTGTGAAATGCTCCACTATGTTCACCAGTTAGTTGATGATGCTTGGCAGAAGAACAGTGGGTTTTAGGGCTCTTTCACTGAAAACAGGTGACGGTATGAGCCTGGTGAAAGCAAACACCAGAAAAACCAAAACAATGTTAAAATGTTCTGCAGAGTTAAAGATAACTGCAGAGTCAGGTGATGTGTCTGTCAATATGAGCAACATTTTACACAGTTGTTTGATCCACTGTTGTTCTAAAAATATGGATTGTAGCTGCTTTAGATATCTGGGCAACACACCTCTCAGCGATAAACTGGAACGCAAAAAATACACTTCCTTTATTCCTCTGCAACAAACAGTGCAGTGACTGGTGAAAATATCAACATTATATTCCTCTATGGCATGCAGACATGAACAATATCGATATTTCCAGGTAAAGGCAGTGGAAATTCTAAAGTGAGTGTGATTATAACCAGTAATCCTGGAGCCTTTCTTTTTTTTGAAGCATATTATACAAAAATACCCTGATAAGCTTTTAACAGAATAATGCACTAGTACTAGAAGACAAAGACATCAGTGTTTAACATGCTTTGACAACCAATAAGTTGAAGAGTAAAACCAAAATAATATTAAACTGTTTTTTCATTGGTCTTGTTTTTTTGCTGTGAGTAGGCTATACCTTTGAATGAATTCTCCTGCATTTCATCTACACACTACTGTGCTGGCTCCTCCTAGCCTCCTGCTGCAACACTAATTAGAGAATGACATGAGGGTTGTCTGTACAACATGTATCATGTGAAAACTGATAAATGGGTGTAACTTATTTATTCAATTCTAAAATAATGATGTGAGCTCCTGATTAAACTTGAGTGCCGCTTAAGACTGAGGCTGTAACTCAAGTAGTTGATGGGATTCTGTGTCTGCGAGCAGTCCAGATAAATCAATGCTCAGAGTGACGGGTGATCAATTAGCCCCAGATGTGGATCCTGAGGGACACTGGCTCCGTTGGAGCTCTAAGCAGCAAAGGCTCTGATTAAAATGTGACAAATTTAGAGTATGCCAAACACAGCTTGATTAATGATCAATGATAAATGATTAATTCTGTTCACAAACACATGCACATGTGTTGAAAGATATAGTGTTCTATGAAAAGAAAGATTTAGCTGTTCAACACAACACAGAGTTTGACACTTGTCAGGGATTAACCACCTGCTGGAGCCTCTCGTACTCTAAATCCACTTGTCACCTTATGGGTCACACTAAAAACGGATTTCAACCAGATGGGTGTGGTTTTGCAGGACGTTGCAGTACACGCCTCTGCGAGGTCTGCAACCGTCTCAGCTTTTGCTCTGATTTCACGTTACTTTTCAATAATTGGTGTGTTTGACCTCACATCTATGAACATAGAATGTTATCTTGTATGATACGTTTTCTGTTGGAACGTCTTTAGGAAGTCAGGTGATAGAGTATAAAGATGGAAAAAGACTTCATACTTAACAATCAGTGCTGGATTCATGGATTTTGCACATAACCATCTTGTGAGCATGCAGGGTTTGTGTCCTGTGTGTGGTCAAGAATTTGTATTGACTTTTATTGACTTTGTGAATTTTTACAGCACTCTGGGACGTGGGACATGATGAAAAAAGTATTTTTTTATTCGATCTCGATGGATGAGCGGGGGAAACCGGGGAGATAATAACAAAGTCAGAGTCTCTGCTTATACAGGGGAGTTTGACCTGTAGTTTCCCCAGTAAACACTCCAATCTCTTTGGCAGTCCCAGTCTGGATTGGAGAGACTGGACAAGCCATGTGTCCGAACGGTGGGCAGCCTGGTGTTAAACCACCCCTTGCAGAAACCAAGTAACATTAGAACTGCTGTGCTCAAGCTTAGTGTGAATAGAGGTGCAGCCCGACTTGCTGGCACCGAGCCTTCCCACTCTCCATAACCCAAATAAAGCTGTTATTGATTATTTCACTGTAAAATTCTGACGAGGTAACAATCAATCACAGCACAAGTGTCCCTTCTGTCTGTTCAGCCAATCTATTCTATCGTCAGCTGTGTCGGATTGACCTCGAAGAACACTGACCTAAACGAAACAGGTTTGTGTGGGATGTCACAAATGTATCTTTTTTTTCAACCACCCATTTCCCTTCTAGGGCTCAGTAAATGCATCGTTTTGAGATATTTAAAATAAAATTTTTATTTTTCCGTCACAGTTTGGTTAGGCTTAAGCAAGAAAACAGCTTGCTTTGGTTTAGGCAACACAACTACCCGATTAGGTTAGGAAAAGCTAACGGTTTAGAAATGAATAAGTCAATGTTTACTTTCGGTAATTTTTATTGGTAACTCACAGCGATATTCACAAGAAATAGAAATTCCTCTCTGTTTGAGGTTACAAGTGACAGGACACCTAATGTGAGCCCATGAGAACACGCGTTCAGCAATCTGCACTCAGTGTGTCGCAGGATTTAAGGTGCACAGGATTCATCAATCCTTCATAATATCACAAAATATTATGTCCTGACAGACATGAAATTTGATATAAACTTGAAATATGTATATTTATAATAACAATAATATGGTAGAATCAGACAACCAAATGTATGCAGTACTATAACCATACATTTTAATACCATGGTATGCCTTCAAACATAAATACTGCTGCAGCCCTAGTTATATTCCTACTTAGTTACGAGATTTTTTCATTGTACATCAGTCCCAGTGGTCAGTGTTAAATATATACAGTGTGATTCACATCTCTAAAGCATCCACAGAAGTCCAAGTGAGGGTGAATACGAATACGTCTGTGGCCTATAGTGTGGGGGATGGCTGCATGTAGGTAGATGTCCAGAAACAGCAATTCATGATTCATTTAGTATAGAAGAGGATCTCTTTCAAAAGATGACACTTCAGGGCATGGTGGTGCCCCAAGAGTACTTGATGTGTTTTTCATTTAATGTGTGTGCAGATTGTTCAAAATATCAAAATATATTACACATCCAGTGGTCAATATGTCAAGATGAATGTTTTTGTTTTTGGGGATGTAGACTGTTTTTTTTTTTTTTTTTTTTTCCTGATTTCCCTCACCCTCTGTGTCCACCTGACAGCAGCAACTGAAAACAAGCCAAACACGTGTCAGATTATTGAACATTTTTTAAGGCAGGTCCTCCTTGTGGAGCTGAAGACGTGGAGACCCGTGCCTATTGGTTTCGTGGAAATGTGCTGAGGAGAGCCCGTGCTATAAAAGCGGCGCGTGTGTGAGCGGAGCGTCTCGTGGAGAGGAGTGTACCAGCTGGCCGGCGCGCAACACACATCACCGGGATCCACACGGACGCACGCAGAGCAGAGCAGCGCAGCCATGAGTGAGGTAGGTGCTACTTGAAGCAAACCTCCTTTTTTTCCTGCTTTGAGGGATCCTTCAGCATCTCCGCAACTGCTTAAAAACCAACACGTCTGATCATTTCGTCGCTCCGTGAAGTTAACAGGAATGTGTGTGTGTGTGTGTGTGTGTGTGCGCGCGCGCGTCTGGAGGTGGAGACGCTTGCGACGCACAAGTGGACTGAAACATGCTGGATGGATTCGCTTCAAAATGTTGCGCTTTGTCCAAAAAACAAAACAAAACAAAACAAAAAAAAACCCTGAACTTTAATTGGCTTCATCTTTGACTTTTGCTTTGACATCTTTGCTCGAATGTTGCATGGTTCTGTGTGCGATCTTTGATTTTGGATTCAGTCTACTGTTAACAATAATAATAATAATAATAATAATAATAATAATAATAATTATCATTAGTATTATTATTATGTCTATTATTATTGAAAATAATCATAATCATAATCACAATAATCATAATAATAACAGGTTGGACGCTGCACCCCTGAATCAAACCTGACAGTTTCCGGCTGTGCACATGTCAATTCTTCCGTGTGTCTGTTGGGGCTGTGGTGTGGCTGATGTGCTGACTGGCCAACATACATTAACAGACTGTGATGTTTTATAGGGGGAGGTTGTAAAATGAGCAGCACATCTGAGATTCTAATCGCAAACTTCCAGTGACAGCATGTGTGACAGTCCAGGAGGCTGCCAATGCGTCCTTGTTGGTAAATATGGCTTAACATGGCTTAACTCTGACATTTCAAAACTAAAGCCCATTCCAGCGTGAGCACATGCCGGCTGAAGCAGAGGCACCGTTTGACCCGCGCGGTTAGTCTCATGCATCATTTCACGACGCCGAGGCACTGCAGCTTGTTCGGTGGACTCGAGTGGGGAGATGAGTCTGTGATAATGTCAGAGCGAAGATTAGAAGGGCCCCCTGCAAGAGTCCTCTCTGGAAGAAGTTGGGTCACTGGCAACCAGCACATCCTATGGTCAATGAATTATTCAGGTGTGACTGCTAACCAGGAGAAATAAAACATTCTCACAGTGGGCACAGGGGAGCACTGGCTCCAATGAGAACTTATCCCGAGTTTGTCACCCAAAGCAACTGGACTGACTCGATCATACACGTACTGTAGAAAGGCTGCTTTAAAGCCATCGCACATGTTGATGGATGGTGTCCAGTCATGGCAGCTACTGTACATATCACCTCCTCAAGCTGATGGAGCTCTTTGAAATAGAAAAAGATAAATAAATTGCTGTAATGACTACAGCCCTGACCCATACTGGATTTTTGAGGCTAATGCCAACTACATTAATAAGGAGTAAAATAATTCCAACATTTATATATCGGCCGGTATATATCTTCACACATATCTTGTAATAATGACTTCAGAATCTTAATCAGCGCTCCTCCTCCATGTACACTGCTGCGAACACCAGCTGCTTCTTCAGTCCTTGTGAATCTTTTATCACCAACTCGTGATGTCTTTTTGTACATGCTCGCTCACACACACACACACACACACACGATACGCCCGTGTTGCTGACTTCTCTCCTACCCTTACGTGTACAGCGCAGAGAGTGAAGTTAGCGTCTTATAAATAAGACATTACACACAGGAAAACTCCCAGAAATTCAGCCGCATCTCGTGTCAGGGATGGATTTTTTTGCATGCCCAGAAAAAAAAAGCAGAGAGGGGCCGAGACGAGGGGTATGTCGCTGAGTGAATGAATAATGCAATAAAAATCAATGGCAGCCTCCATCTGCCTCCACACTCCACTGCTCTTACCTTTATTCTCTCTCCTAATTGGCACTCTCACCAATAGGAGAAGAAATTTAAATTTCTATTGAATCGGTATGATGTGTCCAGTTTTGACCGTTTTATAGACAGGGGAGAGAAATCTTGATTAATTACTGCTCACCGTCTGCCCTCAGAGCCTGAGAGATTATAAAGTGCCTGTGTCTGATAAATATACAGCAGCTTTTTTCTCCAGGGGCGATAAGATAATATCAGGGAAGTACAAGCGGTGTATTACTTATACTTGCTTCAATAAAATCCATAAAGCCATGTTTCACTGTCACTGCATTACAACAGTACACTTAATTCGACAGCCAGAGAGTACTGGCATGACTGATAAAATATGAAAAATCAAACATTAGACTCGCCATTTAAATTGTATGGCTTGGCAGTATTTGAAAAAAAGCAGTATTATTGTCAAATGAATTGTTACATTGTGGAGGATTAATGTGAAGAAAGGATGCCATAACAGAGTCTGTAGTGTTAGTGCTGCAGCTGATTCATCCTCAGCTGTGCTCATAAACATCAGGCAGTTTGCAGTTCCTGTGGTGAAAGTAGCTTTAAACGTGTGGTCTGTCGCCATAGTGATGAACAGTTCTGCACTTTGAAGCTGCACTATCTAGCAAATCATGACTACAGTGCACGGAGACTGAAATCAACAGCAAATTTGGCGGCGTGCGCTCAGTTTTTTTTTAGCAGTCTCAAAAACAGTCTCATGCAGGCTGCATTTCAACACATATATTAGTGTAAATCTTAAATGATCTATTGGTGTACACATTTCTCAGAATCAAATCAGCTTACATTTTTGGCTGATTGTGATTTACAGTGATCATCACTCATAAACATGTTGTTTTAATAAGTATTCCAGTAGTGGAAGCTTCCATTTGAGACATTTTTAGAGGTTCTTATACAGACAAGAAGCATGTTTTTCTTATGTAAGTGTGACCCCCTGTCATTAGTGTCATTAGCTGTGCTGTTGGGCTTACATGATGATCCGGAGACTTACTCCTCCTCTGTTTAAGCCTCAGGTTGTTCAACAAAACTTTAATTAGATGGCTCTTACTGGAGAGGCTTCAGCCAACTGTGCGCAGTTGCCAAGATACATCCGTTCCACTTTTCAGATTTTTCAGTAAACAATAATGATTTCCTCCATACGCCATTACCTGTTAGTTTCACACCGGGAGATGTTTTCACACCAGGAGACCCGCGCAGCAGCCTGGTGGCTCAGGGGACAGGAGGAGGAGGTTAGGAGCATCTAAAGGTTGTCATATTCATCTACAGCCACAAAGCATCTTTTAATTGACTTTAACAACTTTAAGTGATATACTGTGGCTGCCAAAGAACCGCTGCTACACTTCTGAAATGTTGATGTTACAAGGGGCAAAATATAGAAGATATTATCAATGAATGTGAATAAAATACAGTCTTTGCTTGTACAGGAGACACAGGGGGAGGCAGCTGGATCACAGTCATTGCTAACTGTGTCACATTCACATGTAACGAAACACTTAACATTATCATATTTAATGTAGACAATAAACCAGGCTCACTGCTGTCAAGCTAGCATATAGTGGCGACATTTGGGCTGCACTTTTTCTTCCATTCTTATGCACGCCATGTCTTGTGGAAGATTCTGGTCACGCACAATGAGTGCATAGGGCAGAGTGCTCGCAGCCACTATATGATTATTATTTATTAGCCCTATTTTTGTAGGTATGGCAATAATTCCCATCAGTTATGTTAATGTAATTGTAATTGCTTGGATCTAGCAAAGCAACATCCCTGAAGTAAAACCTGACAGATCATGAAAAACGATCAGTGAGATAATTAGTCAGGTTGTAAACAAGTCAACAGTTTAACCAGATTGTCTATATCAATGTATTTGGTGAGCAGGGAGTTTGAAATGTAATTCTTATAACCCTGAAAGGGTGAGCAGCCATTTTCTTTTGTGGTCCTTTGTCCTGTTTATCCTGGGGAGTTTAATGAATGACTTTTTGTGTGTTTGTGTCAGCGCTCTTTTAGGACAGATTCTTTTGTTGTTTGTTTTGGCCTTCATCGTCCTTGATATTGATATTGCTTCTGCTTATTGTCTCAAATTTCTCTTGTTTTTGTAGTAATAAATGATTTATTGATTATGAAGTACAATCATATCCTATTGGAAGATGGCCAAAAGAACCAAAATCAGACTCATGTTGTGATAAATTGGATTTTCCCCTGCACTTTCAGATTTCTGACATTTTAGAATCCTTCGTTCCATTAGTATAACGGGGTGCTATTGGGCAGTATTTGGTGTCAAATTCTGTTTCATATGAAAGCTTTTAGTGGACAACCCCAGCTGCTAAAAGCTGATGCAAATAACACTCTGGACAGAGGTGGAAATATGATTTTCTTGTCATTTCTCTGTAATTCCGTTGCAGGTTAATTGCAGCACACTGTGCTTAAGTGCTGCTTGACATTAGATTTAGTAGGATTCGACGGGCCCCCTGGATGTCAAGTCATTTTTATGGCGTTGAATCACTTTGTTTTATGTGCGCATGTTGGTGGGGGCTGTACAGCACATGAAGAACAAAATGAGAACGCATCGGTCATCTGTATAAAATCTAAAGTATCTAAAGTATTGATGGATTTCCATAGGCAATATTGAAGAGGAAATCCAGTGTTAGTAACGAATTGTCCCTCAATCAATGGATCAACATTTAAGTGGTCTCTTGCTGTGTTCACCTAGCCCGTACTTTAATTACAGTGAGAGTGGTGGCTGTGGTGGCTACTTGGCAAAGCCATTTGTTTCATCATCCAAAGTGGACTAAAGGGCCTTTTTATTAAATTAATGAGATAAGAGTGTTAAAAGTTGCTGATCAGTGTTAAAAGGACAACAAGCTGAGTTGGAGAAAAGTGGCTAGGGATGGATTTTCTTGAAAACCCCCTTTTGCTGACTTGAGATGGATAAAGTGATTGAGATCTGGACCAAAGTGGTGATTAAAAAGAAAAATCCTCTGCTACGCTGCAGGAAAAGTGTCATGCGACACATGTTGATTTAATGAGATTCTTTTCACACTTATTGACCTGAAATATAAACACATTTGAATCTTTGATGCCCTGTGATTTGACGCGAGGCATGTAGACTGACCCCAATCCTGCTTTAAACAATGAAGAGATTACACTGAAATAATCTGAAATCCATCTGAACTGTCAGCAGGTTTTGGTGGTGGTGCGTTCACTTGCCATGCCCCGGCCTGGGGGGGTAATCCTGACTTCTGCCGGGTTTTGCAGAGAGAAGATGACAAACATCAGTGAGCGAGGGATGAATGGTCAACACAGGAGAAGATAGAGCAGATTACACTTAGCCTGCCAAAACGGGATCAGTTCTATGGTAGCATTATCAGCTTTTGCATAGAAGCTCAGATATAGGTTTACCATGAGGTTCTTAATATGTCACACATAATTTCCCAGGAGAATTGCATATTCTCACAGAGAAGGAGCCGTTAACATTCATATATGCCCTACACAGTAATACACCTGAGACCATAACCTGATTCAATGTGGTCTATATCATAGAGCTACCTGAGAGGAATACAAGCAAAATAAGTAAAGTAAGTAAAAACATTGTTGACTATTCCGTGTCTTATGGCACTTCAGTATACACAGGATGAGTATTAAGACAATAGTTCAAAATAATTTTAAAGCTGTATTAAAGGGACGGTTCAACCATAAATAAAAAAATAAAAAACACTCAATATCTATTTACCCTCATGCTCATGATGGACCGGTTCTGCTTCACAGCAAAACATCGCTGCAGCAATTCTCCTAAACAAATGAAGTAGATTGGGATTTATGTTTATAAGGTAAAAAAGGGAAAAAAAGACAAAAGGAAACACACTATAGTTCCATAAAGCTTATCTGGTGTAATCCAATTCTCTGGAAGAGATCCCAATATGCTTTTATCATAGCAGTTACATTATAGTTTTTTGTATAAAAGGGTGTAAAAAAACATCTTTTCAAATCAATTTGGAATCTCAGGGCTTCCATAGGCTTAGATTATGCAGAACCAGTTGTATGGAGTCATTTTATGTAGTTTATTTTTCTTTTTTTTCATTTTAATTTATGTTTAGAGGAAGCTTCAAAAAGTTTTGATGACTGCAAAAATGCATAGGATGAGTAGGTAATGACAGCATTTTCACTTTTGGGTGAACCGTTCCTTTAATACAGCTTTGAAAATCCTCACTCAGTTGAAAAAAACCAAAAAAACCAACCTCCACTGGCTCAGTCCTCACCTCACCCCACCTGTCTCCTCATGCTGCGGTTACCTGTAAGTGACACAGTGAAGTGAGCCAGCTAACGAGAGCAGTGATCCAACAGAGACAACACTCCATGTATCTGAATAAAAAAGACCTCCTCATCATTACCTGTGTGAATCGACATCCGTTTCTGTCTTTGTCACTGAAATGGTTTGCCAAGCCTCTCAGTCACTCACTGTCCTTCATCTGAGCCCTATAGATCCCTGCAGGTATAGTTATTTTGTGCAGAATAGCAGTACAAATGTTGCTTATCCCCCTTTTTCAATTTGCCTTCAGAGTGTTTACAGCTGCTTTTTGAATCTATTCTATATTGTTGGCTGCATGCTGCTGGGTGGCCCCACTCTGCCTAATGCATGCTAATGCTCTTTGGGAAAAACCATGCTGCTATGCCATTAGTTTCACTTGAATAACTCCAGCTGGATGGCAAACTGTACCTTCCTTGTAGTGTAATGATGCTGTTGTACATGTTCAGGTGAGTAAAAGACCCATTACCCAAAAAAATCACTCGCCCCTATTGGTTTTCTAGCCATGCAGTATATCTCTTTGACTTCGACCTCCATACTATACATTAAATGTCAGTGAGAGAACATGTGTTTTGTACTTTGGCTGTTGTGATTAAACATTGCTTTCTGCAATAATCCTCCACCCTTAATACAATCTATGATCATCTCATTTGATAAATAAACAATGACTTGAACTACACAAGTAATTAGCTCTATTAAATTCTAGGGAAAAGTGTTTTGTTAATTTTTTAACTGTGTATCTTGCTGCTTAAGGACTGTGCAAAGACCTAGAGAAACAAAGATGAGGGTCGAATGACCAACACCTACCCATCCTCTTACATCCCCATGCCAAAGCAAGTATGTAATCATCTATAACACTGAAACTTATTTTAATCTTACCATATTAAAGGCAATAAGTGAACTTAATTAGTATATAGCCCTTTGCACAATATCTAAACACAGAAATTGTTCCTGCTGGAGGCAGAGTGTAATGATAATGTTAAAGCTAACGATCAGTCATTTCAGCTTCATTATATTTGCTCCCCTTGTTTTCCCTCCTTTTTACCCCCTTTTCTTGAAAACTGTCCTCCTGATTTATACTTCTAATTAAACTGAAGTCTGGAGAGTTACTGACTCACTTTGATTAGTGAACACGTCAGCATCAGATAAAGATGAATAAGGAAGTCAACCAGCTTTCATTTTCTAACTTTTCTGTCCAAAACAATGGCCTTAATGAGAAGAGGACACCATCGTTATCCAACTGCCACGTGAACATTTCTATCAGGTTTTGCTGGGAATATTTCAGCAGGACATCTCACCAAGTGTCACCATGGTCAGAACATGCAAAGTTAATTCAGGTATTTAACTTCCTTCACATATGTAACAACATAGTGATGTCAAGTATGTAATGTGAGTACCAATTTTTACCCCAAACATAACAGTTTTTCAAAACCTAACCATGTGATTTTTGTGCCTAAACCTAAGCGAACAGCAACCATTTCACATTGACCATCTGTTTATTATTGTTACCATGACGACAATGGCATCGAATGATGAAGGTATCCTGCCTTCATTGTTTTCCAGCACATCCAGAAATCATAAAATGCTAACAGTGTTAAATGACACGTGAAAAGCTTAAAATGCATGACACACAATATGTGTTCTTAGGTGTAGCGTGCTATTTATACACCATCCCATGAAGTCACATTGGAAGTTGGACTTTGGTTTCTTTGTTTTCTATGATACTGGTATTAATGCACTAGATTAAATAATTCACTGCATTTAATTGATGCTTTTGAATTGATGAGTTGGAAACAGAAGGTGTTAATTCAATGTGACACCACAGACCTTCAGTTCTGAAACCTCGAGTTTGGCATTACAGCTGTCGCCATCATGATTTTTTAACCAGAAGTGACCATCTAGTGACATCAATCAGGCTTAGATTTTTATTTGTGACGCTGATCGAATCACCGTGATGTTATACTTAAATCAACAGTCACTCCCAGGTGAAAACTAGCAGTTAATTAAAAGTCATTGACGTCCTTTTCAGCCATAACTCTATCACACAGTTTAACACCATGGTCCGACCTATCTAACGTTTCCGCTGTGCTGATTTCATATAGTTATTATTGACATTAAATAATCCTCAGCTTTACTTTGTTCTAAATTAAGTTTGCATGCTAACACGCTAAACTAAGATAATAACATAGACATTATAATACCTTCTAAGCACCAGCATGTGGGCTTTTTGATGGTAGCTGCTAGAATTGTCACTGTGAGTACGTCAGCATGCTGATGTTAGCATTTGGCTTAAAGCAGTGCTATGCCTAAATACAGCCTCTCAGAGTCGCTAGCATGGCAAAGAGACTGAAAACAGCCATGTGTTAACGCAAGCGGTTGTGTTGCTTTGGAAGCTTGATAAAGTGACCAACAGATTCAAATTTCATATACAATACCATCGTGGGACTGTGAAGACTTCTCCCGACATCTACCGATCTGTCACACGGCCATTTTACTTCTAAAGATCATCTCTCTCTCGCCCTCTTTGGGTTCTCTCCTGGTCTTCTGCTGCTCCTGTCGGAGGTCACTCACCCTCCAGAGCCTCTCTTTGCTGCAAGAGTGTCTCTAGGCTTGTTAGGTGTAGCAAACAGTCAGGCTGTCCGCTGCTCAGAGACACTGCAGCTGTGACAGCCAGTGTGTTGGTGTGTTTACCGGCAGTGGGACCCACGACGAACTGTGTGTTCTCAGCTGTCGTTCCATATCACACCCACCTGGGTGCCCTGGTAGTCCCACTGTACGACCAGAGGGAAGGAGGGATTACTGTACTCTTTCACAACTGTATATAGTCAAAACATCAATCAAGAAACTGCCTTTCAACAGGCAGAATCCTTGGATCAAAACAGCAGGACTCAATGGCGGACGGCCATCTTCACCATTCATTGCCAAGGAGAATTCACGGCTGCTTTCATTTTACAATGGATAGAAAGTGGAAGTATATCAAGTTAAAAGTTAAAACTAATTATATACCAATGAATAATGCTGTGTACCTCACATCTATTAATAAAAGGACATTGTTCAAGTCATATTTTTCTTTGTTTTTTAGTACTGTGATAAATATTGTATCATCGACTATATATCCTAATGACACCGTGAGCTTTTTTTTTTTATCATTACATCACAATGTATAACCATTTGTCATGGTTGTCATGGCTGTAAACAGTAGAAATAGAGCATTCATGTCCATGGAGGTACACTGGCATTTATGTTGTCCAATGCAGTGCCTTGCTGGATGATGTCACTGGTTTTGGTAAAAGCTGAGCTAGTTTCAATTCTTGCTGTGTGACCACCCCTGTTTGGAAGGACTTCGGTTGACACCCATGCTGCACCACTAGACTGGCTCCATTCAAGTTTATGAAAGTGCTTTGTTTTTTCAAAGTTCGCATGTGCTTGAACAAGGGCTTTTTACATTTTTTTTCTTTAGACAAATTAAAAAAGCTCTTTTTGGACTTAGTTGTGCTGTAAATATCTCACTGTGATGTCACACCTTCCATCCTGTTACATCATCAAAGAAAAACAAGTTGATGCTCATCTCTGACGATGTTGTTCAGCTGTTTTGAAACCATTAGGTTGTTTTCGAAGAAAACTCATTTTAAACCCAGTGTGCAGTCCATCATTGTTGCATCATGTTGCTTGTTCAGTCAATCATTCCTCAGCGGTGTCACTCTTGCATGCTGTCATCCCGTTTCCAGTGTGGTGGTGGGGAGGCTGCTCATGAGTTGTAATGGCGCTGCGATGAGCTGTCTGTGACCTAGTTTTGCTGTCTCCTCGTTAAATTGTTAATAGATCCTGAGTGCAGCATGGAGTCTCTCTGGGGAGCCCGAGCTGCCATAAGAACCAAAAATATCCCCCCACACACTGAGAAGGTAATTTATTTATTTCACCAATTCCCTCCCTGGCCACGCCAAGCCTTCATGCCAACTTAGTGTTGCCTAAACTCAGTACATAAGAGAAGCAAATTGAGAAGAATACATCTTTAGAAACTCTACCAATACAACTCATCCTGACTGTGGGTGTAAATGTGCTGATACTGAAAAAAACATCTGCCACAGACTGACAGCTGTATATTAATCATTTGTATGGAGTCAATATACATACCCACATGAGCTATACCCACATGTAGCAAACTGGATATGGATCAATTTAGAGTTTTATAGTTGAACAAAAATAACTTCAAATGTCTGTCACTATGAGGTTCGGCAATAATATTGGTCCTGTTTTCATGTGTTTCTGGGTCCAGACCAGTAAGAGCTTTAAGGACTGGTACTGATGATTTGGACACTGTCTGTGACAGTAGCTACATGTCATATATCTAAGCATGCTGCCATTAGAAAAAAAAATAATCTAATGCATTCCTGGATTCTGATCCAGCAGCTCAAGGGGGAACAGCATAATAATTCTGAGTGTTTATCAAGCTTTGTACATTGTTAGTCAACCGTAACAGACCAGAGCCATATGTGGCACATACTCTGTACAGAAGGACATCATCATTAGCGATGTAATTATCATCATTGCCATCCATTTGTCAAGCTCTGTCTGTCTCCAGCATATGGGACTGAGAGCAGGCAAACGCTGCAGCTCTTCCTCGGGGACTGTGACAGCACGCCATCTCTGCACAAGCTGTGCACAAACCCTGCTCAAACACCAGCCAGCAACACTGCTAGGTTCAGTTTAGTTTGCCACATTACTGGCACTGAAGGCATGTGAGACTCATGAGCCCCTATTCGTCCAGCTTCCTAATGAGGAGCTGTGCTGCCTGGCATGGCTGAAAGAGAAAAAAAAAGATATTATGAATGTATAATCACTATTAAAGTAAACTGTAGACAGGGGCATACCCTGTCAGTGAGCCCAGCTCACTAAAAAGGAAAGAGTCAAAGCAAGACATAACTCTTTAATTCTTGCTGTCTTCAATATCAGTATTGTTTAATGTTTGGGTTAACACGCTACAAAAGTAATGCGTTACAGTTGTATGATAGTAAGCCGTCTGTGTTTAAACTAGCTTAATAATCGGCTTATAAAGATGTTGCATTTTAACATTGTCAATATGGACATGCTGTACATGGTCAGATTGGAATTCAAGTAGTGAAGTTTATTAAAAATAAACCATAAGAACCAAAGAACAATTCATTTGGATTTGCCGGCACGGTAAACAAAAGAGACAAAAATAGTGGTGACTCCCTACCTTTTTGAATTTGATCAGAAAGTCAGGATTTGCATCCATTTCTCCAACATTTATATCCCTTTAGTCCACTCATGAGAAGTAAAAAGAAGTTTTCATCAGATAAAATCCAAGTTAAGTGTTCATCACACCCCATCTTCAAGCTGCGTTCATCGACCAGAAACAAAAACTTCTTTTGACGGGAGACATGTTTTCTGTTCTTCCTGCCCGGGGCTGTTTGATATGCTTGTTTTCATAATGTTGCCGCCGACAACATGGAATGATCTCCCCATTTTCCTGCCCTGTTGTCACCCCGGGACGGCTCCTGCAGTACTGCAAGCTCCCAGCCTGATTTTACCTCTACAACTGCCCTCCATCAGTCACATTAGCCCTGCCCTGTCCCCGCTGTTTCCCCAGCCTATCAGCTCCTTTCCCGTTCTTTGGTTTCTTGCTCACCTGCACATCCTCATCATCCTCCATTCGTCAATTCAGTTTTTATTTAAGTCCAGTTTTTAGGTCACCTGTTCACCTGTTCCTGACATTTATTTTGAATAAGGCCACGGCCACACATATGCAAATGTGGGCAGTGCAGGATGTGAGACACACAGAACTCTGCTGGTCTGTAGTCAGTTTGTGGGTCAAGCACACACACACATCTGTGCTATTGGTTGTGACTGCATTCCTCCGGTCAAAGTTCAGTAAAGTTTAACATTTGAATGCAAATGTTTTTTGTGTAATTTTTGCCCCTTTCACGTGCATCGAACCATAGTGAACAGGAGGAATGTTTTAACCCATTCACAGAAGTTGGATTTTACTGCAATACTGCACAGCAAAAGCTTCTATAGAAAGGATAGATGAACGCGTTTGCTTGAGGCAAATTTCCATCTAGCTGACCCCAAATGACGGCACGAGGTTCGAGCACACAGAATACCCAGAAATCATGGCAGATGTATGTGGTCTTGATGAAAGTTCAGTCATTTTTAGATTGTTGGAGCGTTGACATGTCTCTGGATTCAGCACTCATCCCCTGCTCTGGCTAAAGATGTGACCGGAGACGTGGCCCAAATGAAATCTGGACCGTAACTGAATACTGAACTATAAGATGGCTTCCCTGTGGATGGGAGCTTGCTGATGATCACCACACCAGTATCTTTGCTCTCAGAGACAGTTTTATGCTGTCGTTCATCACATCTGCAGCACTGAGAAGATTTACTGCCATTCCCTGGAAACAATTTGGAGGAAGCCTTGATGGATGTGAATCTCTGTAAGAGTCCCGCTGGTTGATTGAGGCCGGTACAATGGTGATGTTTTTTTTTTACATGAAATGTTCCTCTGTGCAGCTTTGGATAGGTCTGGCAGGTCATTACATCACACGCCTTTTAACCCTGTGCGAACCCTTCGGGCTTCGGGCTCCTGCTGGCTGTTCCAAAGCCCAGATTAAAAAATATTTGGGACTCAATTGGCTGCTCCCAAATTTAGATTAAAAAGAGTCCCCTGCCATCGGTGACCTGCCTGAGAGGCTTAGCCTGGCCAAATCTCATCTTGCAATCACCCTTCACAACTCTCGCATAGGGGCGTGCTTCTGTGTAATCACCTAGCTTCCTCTAACCGCTCCTTTGTAAAGCATTTTTACAAAGCATTTCTAATTGTGGTGTCGCTAAAAGTGCTCGGAAAACTTTCTTCTCCTCCTTGTTTTCCTCAGTCCGTCTAATTACATTCCGACAAAGCTCCCGTGGCACCCGCTCCTTTGCCAGTGTTAATCATCATGATAGCAGGCCTCTCAGCTGGGCGTCCCTCGCCAGCCTCTGTGTTACGTGTGATCCTCTAAATGAGGCAGAGGCGGGTTGAAGTCGAGGTCAAAGCTGACAGGTGCGAGGGTTAATGAAAAGTGGACAGCGGCAGACAGGGAGGAGTTACAGATGTGCCACACAGACAGCTTGTGTGTGAGTGTATCAGTCTGAATCATTCTCTCGGTTCGTCTGACCCGTTCTTACTCACCCATACACTCCTGCGTTTTCACTTGTACTGGAGATTGCAGGCACCAGATTGGAGAAGTAGTTCTGTTATAATCTGCAATTTGAGGTTGGTGGCACATTGACTTCAGTAAAGGGTAGAACTGTGTTTTAGTTTAGAAAACATTACAAATACAAGATGAAATTAACACAAGGGCGGGACTGAAATACCAAGTCTGTACGCTACTACAACACCTTAAATTTATCCGTATACTGCACGGTTTTGGCTACTGATGCTTCAGAGCCATGATTGGGGCCATAGATTCTAACTTCATAAACTTAAACCAGATAAGAGATCAATGAGCCAGGCAGACTACACTCAACATATTCAACTATACAACACATGGATGCATTTTAGTCATTTTGCTGACAAGGGGACGCGCCCCACCACAAATTGCCTACTGAAGCGACCAAATGTCCATGAACTAACTAGTTGCGCCAAACTGATTGAGTGAACTGAATCAGTAGTATCCAATCATTGGAAATCTTTCTTCAGAAGATTCCAAATCATTCTGTACTGGACCAAAGCACACACCGGGTAGTCCAAGTCACTGAGCTGAAGAACAGCTTATTAAAAGTCTGTTCAGCCCACGGACGAGTGAACTGAGAACCGAGACTTTAGTTGGATAAAAATGACGTTCCTACTCCAAGACTTAAAGACACAAGTGGGAGAGGGGCTGGCTTGAGTGACCCAGCATCGTATTAAGGGCTCATGTTCACTGTGTAGTATGTCCAGTGAATGTACTGAAGATGCACTGTTCGCTCACGGTGCGTAGTCCCACTTACTGAACTGAAACATGGCTGAACGTCCAGGTCATCTCACTAACAAGTGAGCTGAGAGCAGAGAATTTAGCTGGATAAAGATAGTGTTTGCGAACCGAAAGCTGAAGTCCTGACCTATTATGTATCTGGCTTTGATTCTTACTTGATACTTCGTGAGGAGGGGTGGTGGGGTGGGTATGTGTACTGTGTAGTACGTTCAGTAAGAACATGCAGTGTTCCTTCAGAGTGAAAGTATCTGAGACAGTCTCAGGCACAATGTGTATCACTGTTGACTCACAGCAAGAACGTGCTGGAGTTCAAGTCCTTGTCCAGGCAGGGCCTTCCTGTGTGGCCTTAGCATGTTCTTTCTGTGCTTGCGTGGGTTTCCTCTGGGAACTCTTGTTTCCCCCGTCATCAAATCATGGACCTAAGGTTGATCCTCCAGGCTGAGATCTGGAAGTTTGAACAAAATGTTTGTGAACAGTGACACTAGAGCTAACTCAGCATCGCTTCTGTTCAGACCAGACACCTAAGGCCGAAACAGCGAAACCCCTGAGTGTACTGAACTGAGCGAGGGTACATTTTATTGCTTTGAATTCAACTTTTTTTTTTTTTCCAAGAGGGAGAAAAAGAGAAATAAATAATGGAAAATATGAAGAAATAGCATCCACACTATGTATACTGCAGCACTGTTTTACATTTTATTGCAGAACATAGTAATATTGCTGACTGGACGGTGAAAAATGTTTCCCTCGGCTTCATCAACACTGGAACAACCTTCTGTCAGGAGAAAACACCTCAAGCACGGGGAAGAGTTTGCTTCCCACAGTTTGATTTGAAGTCACACCACAGACGAGGCAAACATCGGCATCGCTGCACACGCCCCACTCTACTGTTTTCTCTTTTGTCGCTCCATATTCCCCGTCCTTTGTTAGAAAAATGCCGCTGGCAAAACGGAGCGACAGCAACTCCTCAACTGCTGAAAGTGAGAAAGTGATGGGAATCAAGCAGTGTCAAGCTTGAGCAAAGACCGAGATGGGCTGTGACAAACATCTCATTTGATATTCACTTATATGAATTTCTATGCAAATACTCAGTTCTTCTCGCTGCTCGGTCCTATCTGGGAGACAGAGTAAAGCAAAGAATGTGCTGATATCAGTGAGATGGAACCTCCACTGGGGGGATAAATTGAGCAGAAGAGGGAATAGTGAGGAAGCATGGAGAGTTATCCCCCCGTGCACTTTAGTACTGGACTTGTTATGCAAGCTCTGACTGTATCCAGGCAGAAAGAGAGAGAGAATGAGAGGGAGGGAGGAGGGTGGCGATGATCTAAGTACTGTAGAGAGGAGAAAGGAAGAGAAGCAGAGGATTCACTTCCTCTGTGTTTGTATAAGAATATAGTCACATCATTGTCGCTTTTTCGCTCGTAAACCCCTCCATCACGTCCACCGTCATCGTATCTGTTGGATTTTGGGAAAGACTGGGTAAAAATAAAAAAAAAGCATTACACAAATCACAGGTTGGAGGCAACAGGGGTTCATGGCTGAGTCCCTGCCAGCTGCGGGGCCGCCGTCCAGTCGCTGACTCCTGACCTCAGCCCTCGCTCACTGTAATCTGAAAATCAAAGATTAGAGGAGATTAGACTCGCAAAAAAACAGACGTATTATACTGCATCAACAACATGCGTTTTACAGGCTTTATTACATGAACGCTGCATAAATACAGACCGAATGTTCCCCCGAAGACTCCATATGACTTTTAGTCACAGCTAGAGTAAAAAATAATCTTACTCAGGATACTTTTATCGCAACGCAGCCGCCCACCGCAGACACAAATAGCACCCACACCTCCTCTTAGTGTGATCAGGGAGATTTTTCAACTCCCTCATAAAATATTTTTCTTGCTGTAATGTGACCTAATATGGAAGAAGTGTCACTCTGTGAATTCGTACTAGCTCCTCTCGTATCTGTTGGTGGCTCCACGTCAAATTGCTTGAGTGTAAGAAGGGCAGTTGAGGCCAAAGGCTAAAGCAGGACAGACTAAAAGGGAGGAAAAGGAGAATTGAAAAGGAAAGATGAGAGTAGGAAAAAGAGCGAAAAGGCAGAGTCAAGCATCAGAAAGTTCAGCCTGCGGCTGGTTATTGATTTCGGCTTGTAGCGCATTTGTCTTGATTTCTCTGTATTACACTGCATCTTCCAACTGCGCCGAGACAATCACTCAAACGTTATTGCTGCCCTGCTCACAGACGTCCGCTCTGGCTGCCACTGAATGCTCGCTTGAGTCCTGGTGGGCGGAGGTGTGATGTATGGTGCCATCACCGCGTGGCACTGGCCCTGCCCCTCTGAATGCCACGGCACGGCCAGGCAGATGAGAGTCAGCGTGGCGCTGGGAATCCCAGCGGCATTGACTCACTTTGAGTTCTGTGTGTAAACAGAAAGACAGATGGCCACTCTTCCAAACAAGTTTTCTCTTCCACTGGCTCTCGCGACGGCACATGGGGACACGGGAGGAAGAAGGAGGATTTCTTCTGCCAGTTTTATGTTGCCTTGTTCCCATGCATCAAAACTACCCTGGCCATTTTGTAAAATTCAATGAAAGCGCAGGATTAATAATTCAGGCAAGATGGAGAGATGTCTACTGCTGTGAAATACAAAAGATCTAAATCACTTCACACCCACAGCCTTCAGTTGTATGAATTATATTCTTGTACTGTTAAACACATTGAAAAAAACAGAAAAAACAACAACAAAAAATCCCCAAAAAACAGGAGGCTGAGTTCAAAACTGTTTAATGTAATCCACAGACTTGAGCTCAAATTTAAGATCTCAGCGACAAGACTGCAGCAAACCTCCACACACAAGCGTAACGTCTTTGCATGCGGAGGCCTTTCTTTTCAGAGCCCAACCTTACAAGATGCTCTCATCTTGTAAGGTTGTGGAGTGGCAGCAGCCTGTCGTAGGGGGGGGAACAGTCGGGAGCTGTTAGAGCAGGCGGGGCGAGCATGCCTCTTCTGCAGAAACATGGATTATAGATCAACGCATCTCATCCCAGCTGCCCTCACACAGAGCAGAGGCTGTCCTCGAACATGTTCGCTGTGAGGATAACTTCCCCCTGTATGATGCGTTCACTGGCGAGAAAGATCCCGGAAACTGAAATGTTTAACTGCCACACGAGCGTTTTGTGGAATTAAGAGCAAATATTTCCAACGGAGGGAAAGTTTACAGTATTCCCATAATCACGCATGGTGTTCTTTCTTCATAATAATGATTAATGGATCATTAATTCAAAGATTTTTCTGTGTTTTCTTTTGCAGAGACAAGCATCTGGAGCGACGACTGGAAGCAGCAAACCATCTGCTGGCCAAGGTACTTACTCAACATCATTATCAGTTTGAAAAGCACCAAAGCAGAAATACGATGCAGAATATTACTGATGGTATGCTTTCACTAAAGCCCGTGTGGCACATACAGCATTTAGACGACAAAGTAACAGCGAAAACCAGTTTTGCTCTTTAGTTACAATGTAAAGTATGATTCAGTTATCATCATGATTGTTTCAGATGTATTTAAAAATGTTTCTACAGATCAGTTGATTCCACAGCTGACTAAGGACTCGTTTTAAATGTTAAAGCCAGGGTTGGTAAGTCATTCTGGAGGCACTTTTTGTTATATTTATACAGAAAAATCTCCCAACATCTCAACAGCAATCAATAATTCAAATGTGTTAACAAATAAATGAAGTAAATCCAGCAACCGGCTGTTTTAGTCCTCTAATAAGCCCATCCAGTCATCTTACTCTGCCTATAGAGAGGCTACCTGTCTGTCTACCTATGTACCAAACGATTGTAATATAATATGATCTGTTTTGAATACTAGTTTCACTAGCAAGGACCACACCGTCAACGAGATGCGTTTAAGGATTTATTAGTGACAAAGGAAAACGAAGTGTCGAAGATCTTGGTTCTTTTGAGTTCTTCGAGTGCGTTGTGGGGATCCTTGTAGAGAATCCGCCGCCACTCCCGGGCAGCGACGGACCCCCTCATGGACCTACGAAGGAGAGGAGAGAAAGAAGAAACAGGCAGAGAGAAATGGGGTGGGGGGGAGGGGTACAGAATACGAGAGCGAAGCAGAGGAGAGGGTCAGGTGGTTGTTTATAGAAATGCGGAAGTTGGCGCTGTTGAGGTGTGGTCCTGCTCCTGAAACTTCGCCAATTAAGCTTCAATTCACATTCCTCCCTGTCAAGAAGACTTTTTGACTATTTTAAAGAGTCGTTTTGATTATGAATGTATAAGTCATTTTTTAAATTACTATTTAAAAGTGTTTTTTGTGTGTGTTTTGTGTGCACCTTCTTATATTTACTAAAATGCCACGACTTTGCGGGAGCCTCTTGAAAACTGAGAAAATGCATCAGTTTGTTTATTCACTTTATCGGAACAGTCGACTTATCACGCTTACATTTTCCAAAGTGTCTTAATATCAAAAGATTTTTCTGTATCACAGTACAATCCGAGAGAATTTAACACAATCGTTGAGTTGTGGATGTCTCCTTTCTGCCTTTGCGCTTGCATGCTTTTGCTACACACCACAGGGGTTCTGGCAATAAAAAGGTTTCCTCTGCCGTGTTAACAATTCACAGGAAGACCTACTTTGCAAACTGGGCCATGGTATTGTTGGCATAATAATGTAATTCAAATCCCTTGAGTTATAAATGGTAAAATTGGGCTCGCAGTACTTAGCAGGATCCTTTGAAATTCATAAATGGTGTTAAGTGCAGAACTGTCATCCTGGCAAAATGAGAGCGTGCAAGAACAAAGAACTGTTTCTAATCGAGCTCAGCTTTTTTCACAAGCTCAGCTCAGGTGAGACGAATGTAAATCAGTCAGACATCTCCACTGTGCTCTGCAGAATTAACAGATGCTAACTTAGCATTGAAAAGAGCTGACATGTCATCATGAATATACGTTTATAGCAGGTTGTATCGTGTTACTGGGTTCGTTAGTTGCAACATGCAAGCACATACTGCAGATCTTGTAAGTGCTTTTTGCACATTGAGAAAATGAGGTTTCACGGCAGCAGATGATACAATACACAGAGGAATCACTGAATGGAATCTCCTCCACTCCTTGAAGTCAGCCATCTCCTCACACAATGGATGCCGCAGGTTAATAGAAGCCCATTCAGTGCTAAACGGCTCCACAGTCCCATTCAGGGCAGAAAGCAGCCCTGTGTACCTGGAGACCATGTGTCACCTCTGCTCCGTCTCTGGGGCTGCTGATAACACTGTTACCACGTGTTGAAATGGATTTCTGTCCCAACTTGTGGGATGATGAAGTGCACTGCAGCTCAGCTCAGTCTGGAGGGAAACATTCCGCCACTGATCGGGGGGATTTTAGGAAGCTTAATTGAATTTGATACAGGCGTGAATCGCATTCATTTGACATTTGTCCATTTGTCACACTCTTTTCTTCACTCCGTTGTTTTTGGATTTAGGAGAGTTACTAAAGTCTGGTTTACTCTAATGAATGGAGAGTTTAGGAAAGGTGCTTTATAAAAGCACTGCCTTAATTCTGTTCATATTCTATTTATAAAATGCTTTATGCCTTATCTAATAATCAAACCTCATAGCTTATAATATAAGAGGAAAAGAGGAAGAAGTAGGTGATGGGAAAATGTGTTCCTCGTACAATAAAGATTTTAAAAAGGCCACATTTTCAGGGGGAAGAGCTGGTGGACTAGTGATCGGAAGGTCGCTGATCGGAAGGTCGCTGGTTCGAATCCTGGGTCCCCTGGGGTGGAATTGAGCTACATGTTGAAGTATCCTTGAGAACGATACTGAACCACAACATTGCTCCTGATGTGCAGTTGGCACCTGTGTGGCAGCCTCTGCCATCAGTAAGGGTCCTGCGATGAGCTAGCAATTCATTCAGGGTGTACCCTGGCCTTCGCCCACAGTAACTGGATTTGGCCCCAGTAACCCCCCCTGTAAAAGGGGGGATAAAACATTTCCGCGACCCTCACGGAAAAAGCGGAAAAGAAAACGGAACAGAACATTTTCTTTGCAATTTCTCCATACCATCTGGATCTTTTAAAAATATTGTTTCAAACCTATATAGTAACAAATATGGTGTAACCTTGCTGCTGAATGAAACATTAGGTACCTAGTGTTGGGTCCAAGGATAGATGTGGGCAGCCACATGTCACTTTCCTGTCGCCAAAACGACCACGCCTCCCTTTGGGTGAACACAAATGCTGTGAAAGTACTGCTGTCAAATTGAAAACAGCGAGTAGTGACTTGCCTGAAAGCTACTGGGATTTATTTTTAATGTCAAACAATAAGAAAAAAATCCCAAAGGTTATGATTTTATTGACTTCCCAAAAGAACTCATGGCAGTAGAAAGAGAAGAGATCTGTGGCTTTAGGTCGTCCACAGACAGGATGAAAATGGTAAAAACTGTGAGACCCGGCCAGTCCATACATGGCCGTCTGTGTCAAACACCTCATCATAGGTTAGTTTATGACGTTACTGATTAAATGACATGTGACCGTAGATCGAAGTGAATCAAAATAAAGTTGTTTATTATAGTACAGTTTTTACCGGCAGGCTGTTTTAATGTTAGCAATACACATCAATTGAGCTGACCTACAATCTTACAATGAATCTTATAAGCAGCATAACGTAACATTGGAAGTGGAGCTCAAACCGACCTGTTTTCACCTCCTCACAGCTCGGAGTAGACAGTCGGCTGTCAAAACAGAGGCAGTGGTTCTGCTTTGCCACAGCCATGTGATTAGATTACAAGAAAGTGTCATTGGGAATGTCATAAAACTGCAAAAATAAGTCTTAAGACCAAAAACAATGATGAGGTTGTTGTGTGTGTCAGGTTCTATGTCAGAGACCGGGACTGAAAGGACACTCGTCATCCCCTATTTCATTCAGTTTGTCTATATGATGATGCCTAACAGAGATCTACAACAACATAACATGATTTTTTGCCTTTCTGGCTATCAGATTTGGGCTCCTAATAACTAAAAATCCATACAGCATTCTTATTTTATGCGATTACATTGGCAGAGACCCCAGAATTTGCATTTACTGCTAGTCAAATTAGAGGGGCTGCACCCAGATGGGATGTTCTCAGCTATTACAAATTGGTGTATTAGAGGGACCCAGAAAGAAATTACGCTCACCCAGAACAAGCCTAATGCTTTGTTCTCCTCAAGCAAGAACACTGTACACTGTGTTCATAAAAAAATGATACCAGAATTGATGTCATTGCGATATCAACACTGTTAGCATATTAATCCCATTTTTCCTGTTTTGTCAGCCAGTAGCAGTATGACTGTACCCTGAAGTTAAGTACTGAGCACTCTGACTTACTGGATGTAGTCTCTCACACTAACCTGTTTGCTATAAACATAAACCAGTTAACTGCTGTTACCTTTTTTCTCTTGCTGGGATTTAATGGTTTTAATACCAAAGCTTGCCTTCCCCACATGCAAAACCAAGTTTCCTCCCAACACTATTTTGCAGGGGCTCTGTCGGTGCATCCTGGATTGAACACGATTGTAACTGGTTTAAAGACATACAAACATGCTGGAGCTTTTCCTTCCCCTATATCAGAGGAACAATTGGTGCAGCACTGACACTGCTGTGGAGATGGTCTGATTATGCAGGACTAATGCCATTTTTCCACCAACACCTTTAGCAGCGCTGAAGTCAGACTGAGCTGCGTGGATTAACTCATGATGCCATCATGATGGACCTGCTCCACAGCTGGACAAACCTGTGACAAGCGCTGTCTCCTCCTTTAATCAACACTCGACTCATGTCTGTGCAGGAAACCTGAGAAGAAAACGTTTTTTAAAGTCTCTGTTCAGGTTTGCAGTGTATTGTTATCATGTGGTCTATTCTGAAGTTGCTAAAACTACATAAGCTAGCGGTCAGAAAACTTGATCTCTTGAGGGGAGGTCTTACTCTGTGTCACATTGTGTTAGACCATGGATTAAATTTACACATTCGAACATGTGGACCAGTTTAGTGATGGGAACGGCAGTTCTTTTTACTGTACTGAATCTCTAGAATCCGTTCATTAAAATGATTCGTTCAAAAGATTCGTTCACCGAATCGTTCAGTGCTCTCCAACTCCCTGAACCGATAAACAGCCAAACGATCCGTCATTCAGTTCATGATTCAGCCCTGAGGTTCACGTTCACTTACTGAGGGACGGTGCGTTCACGGACTATAGTACACAATCATTTGCGGGAGACGCAGCGCTGCTTTGAGTGGTATACATGCACTAAAATTATTACAGGGTGAAAGTGTCCTCTGTGCACAGTAAAATCAATTAACAATATGCTACACGGATGTTAGCAACACAGCGCTAATTTTAGCAGTATGGTTACTGAACGTGAATCAACTCCTCTGCCCTTAGTGAGTGAGTGACACAGCGCCACTTTCAGCACAGTACGTGAACGAGAATCACATCCTCAGCGACGCGAATCATAAGTGAGTGACAGTGCGAACGTGATTCACGTCCTCAGCAGGTCGTTCAATGAACGAACTGAGCGGCGCGAATCACGTTCGCGAACGTGAGTGACGGTGCGAACGTGATTCACGTCCTCAGCAGGTCGTTCAATGAACGAACTGCTCACTCATGATTCGCGTCGCTGAGAATCACGTTCAACACAGCACTAATTTTAGCAGCACAGTTACTGAACGTGAATCAACTCCTCTGCCCTGAGTGAGTGAGTGAGTGACACAGCGCCACTTTCAGCACAATGCGTGAACGAGAATCACGTCCTCAGCGACAGTTCTCTGTGTGCAGTAGGTTCGCGAATCATGAACGAATAACAGCGCGAGCGGGAATCAGTCGCCGCAGTTTCACTCTCGGCCGGCATGCTCTCGGCTGAGCTCAACTGAACTGAGAAAGGAACGAATCAGTTCATGAAGTGATTCCGTTCAGTTCGTTCACTCAAAAGATTTGTTCGTTCGAACGACACGTTCGTGACCGACACAACACTAGACCAGTTGTGGTGGACATAGACAATCCCTGCCGCGCCTAAGTCAAACCAAGAAGAGCCAGGCTGTCAGATGTAACGGAAAAATGCCATAGTACTGCAAGTACTGAGAAAGTAGAAGCAATGGGATCACACCAGCTGCTATGCCAGTCAGCAAGTCGTCATTTTGAACCATGACTACTATATTTCGATCTCATCTGCACATTTGGAAAGCCTTGTGCACGTACTGTACGTGACACTATCATGATGACTAAGATCTGTCCACACACAACACCTGGCAAAATACTCAAAACTGATTCTGTCAAAGTTCCTACTACAAAAGTGGCACAGACTCACACACATGCTTATAAAGTAAGAAACCTTACCAGCCGATGCTGCTGCAGATGGTAAACAAACCTTTTATTTCCGAGCATCAGGTAAACTCAGAGTTGTTTCGGTGCTGATTGGATGGCTGATCTTCCATCCAGGTGCCAGCTAGCTCACAAGCTAACAATTACTTGTGATGCTCCCTCTGAGGGATAGATGTGGTCCTTTTCCATAGTTTGTTCATATACTAGAGTCTGAGCTGCGGTTCAGTTTCCACAGGTCACCTCTAGGAGACTTGGTTGCTCCTAAAGGAGTTGGAGTGTTCTTTAGACTGGGCCTTCATCAATCATTGTCCATATACTCTTAGGTTGCTTTAAATCTCACAGGAACCAATTTGAACGTGACCTTTCACAAACCCTTTTATGAAAATAATCCCATCATCCATTGTGTCAATTTGATTCATTCATGCAGCAGCACAACACATTACTGAGACTGTGATGTGCTCGGCTTACAGGGTCTTGCGTCCTCTGTGGTGTAAAGGGCATCGACCCCGCGGAGCAGGTGTGATTTTAGAGAAGGAAGGTGTGTGTGTGTGTGTGTGTGTGTGTGTGTGTGTGTGTGTGTGGAGAGGTTTGTGTGGCCTCTGCAATCATGAAATATGAATTTGTTTTTGTTGTCATCTGAGGGCTCCAAGGTCAACAAAAGGTTCCAGCTAAGCGTAAGTAAGCCATTTGGAAAAGTCTCCATTAATGCCAGCGTGCACACACACTTTTGACTGCAGGTCGCGCACGGAGCACCTCCCTGCATGACAACTATGCTGCTTGAATAAACAACTGACTGCGCCACATCCCCGTAAAACCCCGAACCTGTTCATTTTTGCTTAATGACACATCTGCTTTATGTGAGTTTGAGCGTTCAGCACTGGCCTCGGTCGTCACTGTGTTCTTTATTTGGGATCCTCGGCACAGAGAATGAAAATCTGCCTGTTAAACCTGTACTGAAATCCTTCTTTCTTTGTACATTTTATGACTCCATTTATTTGTTTAATTATGTTTATGCAAACTAATTGTCCTGTCCCAGAACTAACCCTTTGTCAGATGACTTCAAAAGGCTTCCCCACCCTACCAAGGATTCAAATGAATAAAGAATGTGACACATTTATTTAATCTGACTTGTTGTGGATGCGGCCCTGCTATTCAGGCGCAACGCTTCTATGCATGTTACATGTTAGCTGTTAGCTTGCGAGTGTGTGATTTACTGCTGCTGTGCAAAATCACCATCCTTTATGGTTACATAGACTGTCTTTCCACCTGCCTACATCTGTAACCAATGTTATTCTACCAATGTTAGATTTTAATTGAGAGCATGTCACCTTCTTAGTTGGTATACATTTGTTAATGCACTTTAAATAAAGGTAAAAGATAAAGGTTCATCTATTGTCCTTTAACAACACCAGGGTTATAGATAAAGACTTTGTTTATTCCCCTCATGCTACAAAAGAGAAGAAAGAAAAGGACAGAAAAACAAAATGTTTTATACAGTGGAGTGTTGAGGATGAGTTGAGGAGTCTCACAGCCTGAGGAATGAAGCTGCACTGTAGTCTGGTGGTACAGCAGCAGAGATTTATGTGTTGGGTGAACAGACTGTGTTGTACAGCACTGGGATGAAAATAATACACCATCAGCCATTGGCCGTTAGATGCGCCATCTGGGCAACTTGAGGGACATCTACAATCTGTTGAGAATGTGTTCGTCATGAACAGATTGTACATTGATTATGATCAAGAAATTAAAAAAACACACAATACAGCGACCGAGGCACATGAGTCCTTCTCTCTTCTCACCGTTCTGCCTCTCCTCTGTCTAGATGACAAGAAGAACAACCTCCCCCCGGACTTCGACATCGACATGGAGAACCCGGAGACGGAGAAGGCGGCCGTGGCCATCCAGTCGCAGTTCAGGAAATTCCAGAAAAAGAAGCAGGATGGAAAGCCTTAGAGCGGCCGCCGTCAGCTGCGTCCTCACCTGATGTGGGCCTGGTCTTTGCATGTCAATCAAACTGCACCGTCATGAACTGAGAAGGAGGGGAGGGGGTGGGATTCCTGAAGGTGGGGGTCTGGGGTGGGGTGGCCTGGGGCTAAATGGTATCTTTGTGAAAGTGTGTGTGTAATTACTTACGTATAATGACTATTATATACATGATTCAAGTCTGGGTGTAACTATTTGATTCTTTCCTATGATTTTGCTATTTGTGTTTTTTACTTCACTGACACCTCACAGTGTGGCTACAGTAGAGCTTACGGTTGAGTAAATTTTCTGATGTCACGCTCAGTGTAATATACCCATGTGACACCAAAAACTATAATGAGTCCTCTCATTAGTGTCAAGCAGTGATTATCTTTGATTCAGGGGGAAATATAAAGCCACATGCATTGCTGTGATTAACGTTTTAACCTGGGTCATGATTTCATTAACAGTTAGGCGTCATAATCAGAAGTTTCTCAGCTCTATTGGAGGTCTGTTGATGTTTGTTTCCCCTCTGGCTGGGGAAAACGATCCCGTGCAGTTGCCAGTGCTGTCATGCTGTATCACAGTTGCTTTTAAAAATCAAATCAATGTCTAATTTGTGTTTCGTCGTCGGGGGTCTGCCCTCTGTCATGTCCTCTCATCTGCTGACATGAACCTCTCTTGAGCTGTGTGTCTTTGTAAAAGATGTAGATGCCGTGCTGTGATTTTCGATTTCCACTTGTGTTTCCTTTTCCTTGTTCTCGTTCAAACGTGATTTCAATATTGTCATTGCTCCGTTGGCTCACACGTGTATACTGTACAAGCGCACACGATTATGCATGCAAGCTTGCACAGAGGAAGACATACAGACACACACACACACATGCACACACAGACACAGAGGAATAAATAAAGACATTGAAAAGGTGTGCGAGTTGATTTACTTTCTGTTATTTGGAATATTTCTAGTTAACGCATGTGGCTACAGTGAGTCCGATTGACCACTGGACTACACAAGGTGTGTGCGGTGTGTAAAATGGGTTTATTACGAACTATCATTAGCTTTTTATTACAACCACTTTTTTGGAAAAAGAAAAGTTCAAACAGAAGGCTGACTTAGCATCATGGATTATTAAGGTGGAAATAGACAACTTTTCAACATTCCATGCATTTCCCTGACGTATTACTGTTGGGTAAGTAACTACCATTAGCAGCCTGGCTACTTTCCAAACTCAAAAAACAACAATAAGAATCCCAAACTTGACCAGAAACCCAGGTAGTTTGTGTGACTTACTGATCTGGTAGAGAGAATGCCGATATCTTGCTGTCTCAAGTACTGGTGGTAAGAAGAAACACATATCAGCACAGGAACAGACTCTGACACAACACCGACCCTCTGCATCCAGTGAACGCCCGTCCATTCACTCTTGTTTCACCTCGGGTTCTATCACTCTCCCTCTTCACCTTCTTTGCCCTCTTCATCAGCAGGGTATTTTTCATTTGCCACCTGCTCTACCAGCTTAATCTGGAATTATTCCCTCAGAATTCTGGGTAAAAAAGGCAGACCATTACCTTTGACAAACCGCTCAGCTCCAGTCGCTCCAACAGAAAACGTTTACCCTCTGACCGAACAACAGTGATAATATGATACCGGCCGCTGCAACCTGTAAGCAGGTGTCTCTACTTTGTTGCAATGGAAACCGTGATCTCATTTCTGAGTTAGTCTTGAGACAGAGGAGCTAACTTTATCAGGTTAAAATAATCTGAGTTAAATAAAGTCACCTAACCCTACAGAGCGGTCTAAAACGAAGCTGACCACAGAACATACAGTAGGCTGCATACAGACGAAGGCTTTAGAGGCATCTCAGAGGCAAAATGGATATGACTGGTTGCTCTGCGTGATACAGTGTAGAGAAACATTTTGTCAGTGCTCTCGGAAAACACGCAGAAGAGCACTTCAAAAACAAGAGATATCCAGCGACTCCAAAGAAGGAAATATTTTTAAAAGAATTAATTACATTAGCATAATCCTTAAAATGCCAAAAAAGACAGAGGGTTTCAACGTTTGATGAGATCTGTTGCCTTACCTGACCAGTTTCTGTGAGTCTCAAAGATGCCACTTTATGTGTATGTAAGTGTGCATCTGTAACCAGACTGAATTTGCTGAACAGATCATACTATATGTCATACTCAGTGCTTCATCAGATAAAATCTAGAGGAGATCACTTAAGTCCTCACCCATTAAACAGATCTGAGGGGAGAAAAAGTATCTTTAAATCCGACAAATGAATCATAAACAACGCCGGCTGTCAGCTCCAAACTGTCCATGAAGGTGCGGTGCTCATTGCTCCGTTCTGCACTGGGACATGTTTATTACTTTACATTTTCTGAATCATTTCCCCGGCGCTGCATGCGACAGCTTCATATTTCTCGGGCTGATCAGGGGGAAGAATTCGGGGGTTTCGCCTGCAACTTATTTATGACAGCAGTTATGAAGCACCGAGTGTGGCAGCAAAGTAAATCTCCCTTTCCACGTTTAATTTGTTGTGGACTTGAGAGCAGGATGGCAGATACAGTTATCATGCTGAGTAATATGCCCTCCTGCCAACCCCCCTGTCCTGTGATATAAGACCATGGAAGCAATTTAGCGGGCGAGATGTGTGAGGCTCAGGCAGAAGATCAGAGTGGCAGAGTTGGAGAGGCTTCAATTACTAAAGCGGTTAGTGAGGGAATTCTTTATAACCGTCGAAATTATATGACCTCACTTTACGGCTGTGATAAGATTTAAATGAATATTTATAAGCACCTGCAGTGATTTTCTAAAGGTGCTGACATTTTTTAATTCACAGCGACTTTATTAAAGGAGAGATTTACCCTCAGACTCTCTCATACTGAAGGATTTAATCAACCTGTAATGTTCAGCGCAGTTGGTGATCGTAACTTAATCCTGACCACGATTGCCTACATTTCCCAGAATGCCTTTTTGACTACCATGCCATTAATGGCAGTGGCTAAGTGCTGACAATTGAAGAGGTCGTGGGTTTGTGAATATGTGTCATCTCACTGACTGGCAGGTGGATCTGTCACTTAAATTCCACGGTACATACTACAATAATTTAACCCTGTACGATTATATACTACTAAATTGTATACACCGCATTCAAATCTTCACAGTATACTGTTTTTGCAGTAGTTATAGCAATAAATCAAGATACTTTAAACTTTTTTGCTTAACTTAATAAAGATCTGTGAGAAGCTCGTCATATCATGTTCAGATCACATGTACAGGAGCTGACTTTCACAGCAGAAGGAGGGATGGTGGTGGTGAGAGAGTTAGGTCAGATGGCTGCCAAGTCTGAGACTACCCTTTGAGACCATTGCCAGATCATTGTTTGTGTTCAGTTTCACTGATGAAGCCAAGTTGTTCTCGAAAGATTGGCTGGCATCTTTGTGGCAACAAAAACCAGGCATTTTAAGCATAAACATGATCTTTTCCTCAACCAAGTGGATTTTGTGCCCAATCCTTAGAAGACCTTCAGTACAGCGTATTGACAACATCAAACTGAAAGGTAAAATGTACAGTGCCAACATTTATTCTTGCAATCGGGTTGTATACTGTACTGGGGAGAACAGCGTCCATCAGCAGCACAACTGTGTAATATGGATTTCATAGCTACACCCCAGATAATACAACTTCTCTGTAGTTGCATTGCATTCTGGTCTTTTCGAGGCTTTGTTTGTGGGGAAACAGATTTCTCACGTCTCTCTGCAGATGTGTTACACAAATTCCAACTTGATGTTTGAAGATGTCTTAAAAAATGTTTGAAATGTTCTGGGTAGTTGTTACACTTTGCCACATCTGCAGTCCAGGAAAATACTAGTCATTCACACATTTTACCTCACCTGCTTTCTCTGGGTTAAGAGGGCTGCAGTTCATCTCAGCATGCACTGGGAAGAAATGATGAAGGTCACAAACTGAAACGCGTTGCCTTGACGCTGAAGTTATTTATCTATATTCTATCTATATTCTGGACAGGTTATCCCTACTTTGTGTCTTCAAGAAATTATTGCTGGTAGGGGAGGCAAAATGGCCTGCATGTGTTTGTGCAAGTGTTTCTCAAACAGATCTGGGATGAAACTTGATGGGAGAGGACGGAGCAGTGAGTAACACAACTCTTTTACAACACTGCCACCTGCAGGATCCCAGCCGATGATCTGAGTGACCAACGTATTGGCAGGCTTTACTGAGTTTTATGGCTGTTAGGATGAAAATAACGCGAGGATTTTGGGCTCCCCTGCTGAAATTCAAGACCTAAACAGCCGGCGAGCAGAGCCTCCTCCCGCTCTGCGTGCGTCTGTTTCATCTCCACACCACCATCAGTCACTCATGTCAAACCCGTGGAGGACACTTTGGGGAACAGCCATTTTATTAATCAAATTGGAACTTTGTGTTAGTTTCTCTTTATTCCAGTGCCACCATGGTGAACACTCATGTTAAAAATAAAAAGTGACATTTTTTTTTGTTAAAATGTATAATCATAATGAAGACAGTTCAATCATAGAAACTAATCATAAAAACTGACATAATGACCTCACAGCATTTTGGATCAAACTCTTCTCCCTTCAGGCTAACTCAAAGAAACAGAAAGAACAGAAATGGGCCAGGGTAGACAGGAACAAAAAACAGCTTCTTACGTATATCCACATTTTTTTTTTAGATATTTCCCATAGACATTATAGGTTTGGTTTGAAGGGGGGATTCTGCTGGATTGTCTCACGTTTTTTTTTCCCTGTAGAGGAGCATCGCTGCAATGCAGCAACAGTAAATCTACTGAGGAGAGTGAGAGCCCTGAAGACTCTACCTAGTGCACTGAGAGTAGGGGGATCTATCTGGACACACTTGAGTTGGGGTGTTGTGAAGTGCAAACCATCAGTTCTCTAAACCCTCCCTATTCTAGCTAACATCATTTACCACCCTGGCAAACAAGCAGTGGTAAACTACACCTGAATACATAGCTGGAGAGTGTCCGGCCCTGTAAGTATACTCACAACATAGTTATTTTTCATCATTACAGTACAGTATAGAGCAATAGTTTTCATATACTTTTCATATCTTTTTTTCATATTGCACCATCAGAGAATGGGACACAGAGAAAGATCAACAGAGACTCCATTTCCTAATTAAAACGAGATATGTGCAAACATGACTAAGGACTTTATTAACCAAATCAATTCTTCCCTGTAATATCCACAAATAAAAGTGATTTCTCTTTTTATATATATATTTATAGTAATAAGAATAATAAATCTTCACATTGGATCATTTCATAGTGTGACAAAATGCTCGACTGGGCTGTCCAGCCACGATCGTAATCCTCATTGTCTTTTAATTGGTCAGTCCCCATGCATCCATAGGAAATAGATTTTTTTTTTTCTTCAAAAAAAGTAACAATTTGAGAGCAGCTGAAAAGTTTGGACTGGTGTCAATTGCTTTCATTCCAAGATTTCTCCCAAGTTTCATTCAGTGTTTCACAAGGATATTCCATAGGAAAAAAATGACTCCAAATCGTCATCTTCCACTCCAGAAAAAAAAGATGTCCGGTTCTTATGAAAACATCGTAGCAATGGTGATAATAGATCATTTGGTAATCAATAATTAATGATCATTAATAGCTGACAACTAACAATTAATAATCACTGATTAATTATAAAGAATTAACAATAATCAAGAATAAATAATGCTCCCTCGTTACTCAATTAGTTTGGCAAAGCTCCGGCTGGAGTCGTTTCCGATGAGTGAATTTTTTCTCAAGTGAAAAACAAAGAAAAAATAAACCAAAGAAATACAAACAAGAGATAAAAGAAAGCTCTAAAATAAATAAAAGGAGATTAGTAAAAGTGACCCCGCCCTGGGAGGGGGGGGACGTATATACAGAACTGCGTGGTGAAAGTCAGTTTACTGCACTTGAGTGTTAAGTCCAGTGTTAGAGTGAGTTCTAGTCCCGCCCTAGGTGCCCCTGCTGTTATACCAGCGTGTAGGACTTTGCGTAGGGGTTGCTGCTCTGTTTGAGATGTCCTCGCGAGTCCAGCAGGGACTCCTGGGAGGTGCTGAGCTTGGCGGCCTGGGCCAGCTCTGAGCCCTCTCTGTGTGGGAGCGTGGCTGCAGTGCCAGGTTGCCACTGGGCCACTGGGTCCCTGCTGGCCTGAGGGGCCTCTGTGGGCGTTGGGGGGGCCATACGAGAGGGCCGCTTCAGAGAGCGACTCTTCTGGGGCTCCAGACAGGCCTGGCCCATGGCCGCTCTCTCCCCACTAGCTGTCCCCCTGGATGACCCCGAGCAGGACATGCCTCGGTTTAACAGGAAGTCCATGCGCAGGTACGGAGGAAGGTGAACCAACTCGCCCCCTGCAGGACAACACACACCTCAGAGTTAGATCGAGAGAAAACATGCAGACACTCTCACTCAACATCAACATCAACATCACCTGACTTCTTTAACTTCTTTCATACATGAACTGTTTTTTTTGATTTTGAACTCCATGTATTGGTTTCAGCAGCTCTTGTTTGAGGATTTGTCCTCCGTCTACTGACTCACCTTTATACACGATGAAAGCAGATCTACGTCAGCTTATCAAAGCAATAAATCAGTAGTTTATTCAGTATAATCAGACACACATGCAGACTGTCTCTGATGTGGACCTCATCTAATTTCAGAGTCTTACCCTTCAACCCTGACTTACAATGAACTATTAAATAACTATTTGACTGTTTTTTTCATGATGAATATCACTGTACAGCAAGGACGTTGTATATTATTTTAATCAAATAAGCCTGATTTTCAATGTCTGAGAATGCACACAATATATTTACACATATCAAAACTACCACTTGTTAACTGCAGATCTGAATGATTTATTTTTAATTATTTTATCAGTCATTTTTAAAAAATGAACTTCATACATACTGATGGATGCCGTAACTGAGGTGGTTTTCTGGATGCAGTGTTTCATTAAAATCTGTAAGCATCTCCATAAAGTGTAGCTTATTTAGATGTAAAACCTCAATCATACATGTTGGCAAAAATAATCAAATTTACTCTCATTCAGTTTCAACACAGCAGCCACAGTTTCCTACTTTAGTTTTTTAAGAGAGTTCTCATGAATTTGTAGGCAGCAGTGTTAAATATTAATCGTCTAATATCTGAGATTGTCCTATTTTATGCAACTCAGACTGAATTTCTGACTTAATGGCTCCCCAGTTTCTCCTCTGAAGACTTTAAGTCTAACCTAACTGATACAATCACCAACTTGAATACATTTGGGACTCAGGGTGGTATTAGTTCATGGTTGGATATCAATATTAGACAGGAAGTTAAAATTAAGTTATTAGTGTAATATAATAAAAGGTTAGCATGTTGTCTGGGTTCAGCCTGAGACAGCTCTGTGGCCTCTGACAGCGTGGTCTCACCCGGTCTGTGGGCCTTGGGTACGGCCATGTTCATGACCCGGCTGACGTCCTGAGGCTTGGGCGGGGAAGCAGTAAAGCGGCAGATGCCTGATTCGGACGGTGTGCTGGAGGTCAGGCTGTCGGTGTAGTCGTTGGTGCCTGCTGTCATCTGCTCTGAGGAAGTGTCAGAGATGAAGCATTCGGTGATGGTGAATTTGGCGTGGCGTAGCTGCTCCTCCATCTTGGCGTGCTCGTAGGCTCTGGCGAGCTCCTCGTAGGTGGAGGACGCGCTCTCGGTTGACACCATACTGCTCCGCGCTCGGTCTGGACATTGGCCAGGGGTTAGTGGAGGAATTAGTGTAAGAGTTAGTGGCAGAATTGTTGGGATGTTACTTTGTTAAAGTTGTCCGGAAACTGATTTGTTGTTAGAGATGACGAGTAGCGTTACGGTGTACATTTTAAAACATACATCTGTATCCAGATGTGATGCTTACCTGTATCCTGAGATGGGCTGACACTATAGCTGTCACTTTCTTTGTCCACAGAACCTGCGACTCTGGGTGTGGGCAGCCTCCAGTCAGTGCTGAGAGTGTGGGAGGAGACAGGGGGGTGTGGGCGGTTCAGGGTCCACTGGCTGGCGTAGCGGTTGCGAGCAGCTGGGCCTGCTTTGGCTGTGCGGCGGGCTGTTGGGTCTGAGGATGAGGAGGACACAGGGTGTTTATGCAGGTCGTAGGAAGAACACGACTGAACTCGATGAAAGGTCATGGTAGTCAAGGTAATAGTAACTAATTCATTGCATTTGTTATCAGTTGCAACCAAAGTGTCCAAAACCTGCATCTCTCTTTTCAGGAAACACAGGCTCCATTTGCAACTTTTCATCAGACATACTCTTGCTTAGAAGTGGCTATATCAGTGAGGGTTTTGTGAAAATGGTAGGAAAAAACTACTGTCATAACAACAGTTTGAATATTCAGTCTTGTGTGCACAACTCATGAGCTAGTTGACCATTAGCTGTAGTCTCCTCAGGGGAGTTTCAGACCTCTAGGACAAACAAAAGGGTCCCCGTTTGAAAGTGTTATGTGCACAAAGTCTGACACGTACTAACACTGGCACACAGGTGTCATGATACACAGTCCTGCCAATAATTTCACACTATTTCACTGATATACAGGTGGTAGTCATGTGCTAAAATATGCAGCAATGTTCTAGATTAAAGAGTAAAGGCGGCTGAAAGCTAGTGAACAATGCAGGATTAAAGTATCCGTGTTTATAAATCTTTTTAAAGTACAACAGTCTGGTTAGTATAGATTATATATGTACAATATAACAATATCCAAAATGTAAACAAGGTAAACAAAAAGCACATTAATGGAGGAAAATTACAAATGAAATAAAGGAAAAATGCTTGGAAAAAATGAGAAGGCTGTGAAAACAAAGCCAAATGTTTATTTAATGAATTGTGAAGTTAAAAAAAGCGTCCGTACTGGACTTACTGGTTCCTGGTCTGGCATCAGACACATCTACCAGAGGGCCGGTGGCTTGGGACAGGGACTGGTAGTGGACTGTGTGTGTGACTGTGGACGACTTCTGTTTCTGGGTCTCCCCGAAGTCGTTATCAGTCAGTAACACAGTGGACCTGTCGTCTGTGGGACCGCAAGCAAAAACGAGCTCAGCATTTTAATAAAGCATTGAATGTATTCATTACAAAACAAAATAAACAAACAAGAGCAGCCCCCTCTGTGGCAGCAGTACACACCAGTGGCGAGCTTACCAACAGTCTCCATGGTGTCTCTCTCCTCGATGAGGAGCTGGGCTCTGGGGATGTCAATGTGCATGCGGAGCGTCTGTTGCTGTTTGTTAATTGGCTCTGCTGGACGAGTGTTTTTACTGAGGAGCACAAAACAAAAGAGAACTTCATTATCACAAGCTCCTGTCATCGTGAACTCTCAATGCACAGTGCTGTGTGCACACTGAGATGAAGTTGTTGAGCATTCTTACCTCATGAGCATCTCAGCCAAACTTTTTGCATCTGCGAAACAAACAGAAAACATCCGTTAACTTGCTGAGGATGAGAGAATAGAGGCTAAACTCTGTCATGTTTGATGATGTTCTCATCTCACCTCGGAGCCTCTTCAGCCTCTGCTCTCTCCTCCTTCTCCTCAGCACCAGCAGCCCGATGAAGATTACAACAATGCCCACCAACACACAGGAAATGGTCACCATCATCTTCAGACCTTCACCGCCACCAGAGTTGTCCTCACTCACATTGGGTGCCTTCACCAGTGGTGCGATGGTACCTGTGCAGAAGTCATATGAAATGAGTTATTCTAATACTGTTGCTCATCCCAGAAAGGCTTTAAGACATAATTTCACATGACAGAAAACAATTGTCAGTGTTGTTGTAGGAATCACAAAAACAAATCCATTTGATTTGTGTTGTGTCTACTGAATAACCATTATGATATAGTGCAAAAGCTGATTAAGACTGCCATCAGCTCCAAGTTAAGAGTTTAACATTAGATTCCAATCAGGCTGCTGCACTCTGTTATTACCTGCACTCGACCTTTTGCAGAATTGGTGGTAGTATCTGGTTCCCAATCTGCCAAAGTACACTTAAATGCCAATGAACTCATCCTTCATAACTAAATGCTTGGCCTGAGTTTCTTCTCAACAGCTGCAGGATGCTGGTAAAGGGGGAAGCGACATGGTTGGTCTTCAGAGCTGCTTACGGCAGCATACATCTGAGCTCGCAGGGTGCAATATGAGCTGGCTGTGCCCTTTATCTCAGAGGGGATCATGGAATTATTCTCCTCATGTGGTGGCATTCAGTAGGCTTGTGATGGAGTGTTATAAGCAGCAACACACAGACAAGTTACAGCTACCGGCGTCAGCATGAAATGTGTCTTTTATTGCCAAATTCAATCACCTCCACCTCCAGAAGGAGTGATTTATTTCTCTTTGTTTCAAACTTCTACTGTTAGCCAGACTCCGTATGCTGAAAGCGCAGGTCTTTTATCAAAGTTTCTCTACTTATTCAACAGTCAGTTTCAGTGTTCACATCATACTGTGTCTAGTGCAGCCGGTGAATCATACAGGCACAGCTTCAGCAGACCATGACAAATATTTCAGTGACTATGTCCCTACTGTTGTGTTACTCACTGCCATCATAGCTGAGCGTTGCGAACTTGACTCTCTTCTCAGCGTAGCCGGCGCTGTTGTAGACCTTCATCTGCAGCTCGTACCAGGTGGCCTCCTGCAGGTCATACAGGATGTAGCTCTTGGTGAGGGAGGTGCGCTGTGCCGTGGTCCATGTGGGTGACTCTACAGGCCGATACTCCAAGGTGAAGGAGGTGATAGGGCAGCCACCGTTATTCCAGCCGTTCAGATTGAGTTTGACCCGGGTGGCGTTGATGCTGGTGAAGAGCTCCTGTTCTTTAGAGTACTGAGGTTCTGCAGAGCGAGGGGAAGGAACGTCTCAGTATGTTGACATTGTAAGAATGGACCTTGGCAGAAGTTAAAACTTGCAGGCTCCAACTAACAATTATTTTCATCATCAATTAATTGGACAAATGTGCTTAATCGCTTGATCTGCAAAAAAAAAAAATGATGTGATATCTTCACATGTCAGGCTTTCAATCCCAAACCCAGTTTATTATTGTAAAACAGCAAACCTTCAGATTTGGTTTGGTTGGTTTTAGCAGTTAAAATATAATTCCATGAGATGTCTCATCATTTCAACTGTTATAAAATATGTAATTTGTGATTTTAACAAGTTACATTTTGCAGTGTACTGGTTCATTTAATAACCAGTTAAATTTCTATGTATAAAATCAGTTAATTGATGGCAACAAATATAACTTCTGTAAGTGTGCAGGTTTGATTTCATTAGACATAAGAATCTTCCAAATGCAAAAACAATCAAATATTTTGACGAGGCAGTTAAAAATATCTCTCATAATCTAAAAATGTAATTACATTTTAATGCACAACAAAAAAGAAAACTGTGTATACCTTTCCCATGAGTCTTTGCTTCAATGATCTCACTGATGCGTCCTGGCCCCACTGCATTCTGGGCTGTGAGTGTGAACTTGTACCAGGTGCCACACTTAAGATTCTCCAGCCGATAGGAGCGCTCACTGGGACTGATGGCGAAGTTCCCCCACTGCTCGCTGTTATCCTCAGAGTACTGCAGAATGTAGCCTGGACAAGAACACACGACTGTGAATGGAGAGCCCTTCTGCTATTACTGAGAAGGGAAACAGAAAAAAAATACAAAAACATAAAAACGGGAAAAAAAGAAAAACAGTCAGACCTCTTATAGAGCTGCCTCCGTTGTCTCCGGGGATCCAGGAGAGGGTTATTGAGGTGGTGGTAGTCTTGGTCACTGTGAGACGAGGCTGGTCAGGTGGAACTGAAGGAAGGAAAACAGACAAAGCTCACAAATAATTCATTAAAAGGACAAGTCATGGGAGAGAAGATGTGTACAACCGAGATGCTTATTACTATCAGACAAAGAATGTTTCCTACTGGTACAAAATTTGCTACATCGTAGGCAACTGGACTAGTTTCAGTTTCTTCACCTCCCATCCAAGAGGCTTCTTCATCTTCAACAAACTGAAACAAGTCCGGATGCCTACGCCATAGCACTTAGAATTACCATGACCTGGATGACTGAGAGCCTTCATCAACAATGTGTTAAACACAAGACCTGTGTGTTAAATTCTCGTGGGGAATAGTTGTTTAGAGTTGGTACAGAAACGCTGTATTCTCCACTCGTTTTTTTTCTTACCTTGAACCTGCAGGTTGAGGACGATCTTGTCTGACCCAAAGCTGTTACTGGCCACACAAGTGTAGTTCCCAGAATCCTCAGCTTTCACTGTGCGAATGACAAGGCTGCCATTACCGTGGACACTGCGCCGGCTATCAATCACAACAGGTGCTGGGGTTCCATTGCTGAAACACACGTGTAAGAATTAGCGTTACGTTTTCAGGGTCAGCTGCTGCGGAGACGGTATTCACAACTTCTGCGGTATGTTTGTATTTGTACTGTGCTCACATCTCCTTCAGCCACTTGATGGTCGGCGATGGATCACCCACTGCTTTACATGGCAGCACAATGTCCCTCATCCAGGGGGTCGTTACTGTTCTGTTGAAGGTCAGGATCCGAGCCGGAGCTGCAAAAATACACATGTGCCATATCAGCCAACAGAGGAGGTGCAGCAACACATGGGTGTGTAGTTGTTTGCGTAATGATTTCAGAAGACTTTCACTATTGTTGTCCTCTATTTTCCTTGCTAAGCCTTTAACTCACTGAGGCAGGGCTATATGGTCAGGGGCCACAATCTGATGGTGTTTCTCTCTCTATCTTAGCAATGGAGCAGAGAAGAGAGACCATCCATCACCTGGACATTAGACTGGACTTCGGGTCCTGACTCCAGACACCAGGGAGTCTATCAGTGTATGCAATCAGCTTATCAGCTCTTGCCAACCATGTTAAGTGTTGACAGGGCCAAAGGCAGGCTAATTCAGATTCAACTGATGCTTCCCCACTTGTTGTCTTGTAAAGGGATACCAGGAATGACTACTGACTACTTTTTTAAGAATCCACATGGGTCAAGTGATTTGGGGTAAAAAGTTGAAGAAGTGCAATCCACATCGAGGGATCCTGTTTGCATTTCAAAATACCCTACACTCCACTAAACTGACTTTCAAGAAGTTATTAAAAGTTAGCGACTGGACCTCCTGCAATAACATGGTAAAATTTCCTTCCTCATTGCTGTACAGAACTTGTACTCCAACCTGAAGGAGTCCCAAAATGATGCACCCTTGCACTTAAAGTCCCGCCAGGACGAGGACACCATCAACCTCTTTTACAGTCTGATAGAAACCTTTAGGGGGTCACTTCTCAGTTTTATTATTTACCAGTAAATCAGGGAAATTGAATGTGGAACACAGTACTGTTTCTTCAGCACTGCCTTCAAACTGTACCAAAGATCAGCTCCACCTACCCTCAGCCATGGGCTTGACAGTGATGATTTCACTGGCGTTTCCGCGGCCTGCAGCGGTGACGGCCACCACCCAGATACTGTACTGACGGTTCCTGCTCAGGTTAGGGATGCGGTAGAAGAAAACATCTGGGGCTGCCTCAAACTCACTGCTCACCTGGATGAGGAAAGACATTTAGGACTGTCAGAACTTCTTGATCTTGTAACCATCAACATTTCTATATTGACTTAATGGGTAATTCCAGTACTTTAAAAATCTGGTCTATTAGATTTTTGGTGTTTACATGACAATTGGGCACAAAAACGTCTTTAGAAGCATTCCTGCTGGTCACTAGTTGCCAGCTATGAGACGGATGAAATGGCTGAAATCTAATCTTTGTATGTAACTGCGCCCCTCAAAAGTACAGCCACATTAATCGCTTTCTGCCTGGAGCAAGCTCAGATTGTTATTCTAAATGTCTGACAATATTACTGGGAGATGGACTTTTTAGATCCTTTTTGTTTAGCCAGAAACAACCTGGTGTTATTTCTCTGTAGGTTCCTCACGAATAGCAACTCCTTTACACCTAGCTTTTCCATCAATTTAAAAATATTGATTATAGATGCTTTAAGTTGCTGGTATGCAGGTCAAAAAGAGTTAGGACAGACAAACACATTTTTTGATTCTGGCCCTTTTATGGGCTTAGTTGTTAATAAGAAAAATATAGAAGCCTTATCCTTTGAGTTATTTTAGTTACTGAGTCACATGGCTAGATGGAATTATCTGTTAAATTTCATCCAATATTAAATGCTGAATTTATGACAGGAACTTTAATGCTTACAAATACTGACTGTCTCATATATATTTTTAAATGTGTTACCGTGGGGTGTGGGTTGGAGCAGAAAACAGTGTATTTCCTGATGATGCCGTTCACTTTGAGAGGAGGAAGCCAGGACACAAACACCACAGAGTTTGATGCAGCTGCTGCCTTCACACCCGCCGGAGGACCAGGGACTAAAAGGAACAGATGAGCCAGTTGATATATTTCACACATTAAGCTAATATTATTACTCAGACTTTACTTTATGGGGCTTTTTACACTGATTGTAAAGCAAAATAACAGATGGCCGAACGTCATATTCTACAGGACTTCCTGCTACATGCAAGAGTTACAGCTCTCCACTTAATCAGCATATTTAAGACCCTGCTGCCTCCTTACCTCATTTTTACCACAGGGGTTCATTCACTGCTGCAAAGTATTCTCAGTTAAGCAAAACTGATCTAATCTCCATGCAATATAAATATCAGACTGACATACTGCTATTCCTTGTGGCCCTACAGCAGCGAGTTAAACTTATACTTCGGCACAAGTATGAGCATATCTGTTAAACAGCTTGGGTGAGATGCAAGTGAAATGTGACAGCTGCCTTTGAAGAGGTGACCTAATCTTCCTACCGTCTTCCTTGGTGCGGGTGTAAATCTGTTCACTGCGAACACCGTCTCCAGCTCTGGTGAAGGCCAGCACCTGGATGCTGTAGTTGGTGTACTTCTCCAGTCCATCCAGCTCCAGAGAGGGCTTCGATGTCGTCACATTCCTGATCTCTCCAAGCTCTGGTAGACAGAGAACAGGAGAGGGAGGAGGAATAAAGTTACATTTAGTGAGGACACCTCAGGTCAAAGATGTTATTTAATGCAGGTCTCTTACTGTAAATACTCCAGTGATGTGACAAGCTGCCACTGATCCAAACATGTGACTATTATATTATACAGCAGATCACATACATTAAAGTAGATGTCAGTCCCTCGGGTGTCATAGCACATCCTTGGGTATAATGTCATAGTCAATCACAATGCTTAAACAACCCTGTACCCAAGGTCTGCTGGGGTGGCAGGTCCTGACTGGCGCCCTGCTGTCCTCAGCTGTTAGAGTTTGAATTATTGATGTCTTATATTATATTCCTTTTTTAACAATGTGTTCCTCTCCCTCCTTTCTCTACTTTCACCTCTCTCTGGAGATCTACGAGACCAGCTGTATCTCCTCTTCTCTTGCTTTTAATGAGCAATTAAAACGACTGGAATGCCCATCGCACTTGCAGACATTTACTGTACAGTAAATGTATTTCATGCATGAATGTGTCATGTGTCATGCGTCATGATATCTAGTTATACAGCACAGACACAAAAATAAAACAACCTTTTAAAATCTGAACCCATTAGTTGATTAAAGGTACGAGAAAATCTACTGAATTTGAGGTTTTCTGGTATGTTTCACTGACACCAACCCCTAGAAATGTCACCGATTGCTTTAAATGGCTTCAATGTTGTTAACTTAACTTACATTTTTATTATATTTTATTATTATTACTATATATACACACATATGTGTAGTAGTATATATATATATATATATTTATTTATTTATTTATTTAGAATAATATTATTTTATTATTAAAACAGAGTATATTACTATATGGGCTAAGAAACATTTTGTAAAATGCTGTCTGTAAACAAAGCTTATTTGCAAATGACTGCATTCTGGTGATTTTTATATATTACACAGCATCTAAACTATTTTGGAATCAAGGTTCTAACAATGAAATTAACATGTTACATACACAAGTTACTGCCCCAGCTGTTGGAGCGCTTAGTAATGTTAACCAGCCTGTTGTATTGGTAACTCCTCTCTCTTTGAACCGATACACACAGAATACAATGCAGCATCTATTTTGTCCTTTTTTTTGGTTGGTTTGTTGGCTCATCCCAGTCATAACACGGTTTATGACTGGCAGATTGTTCTGTTTCCTTTACATGTGTGCCCGAACTTCCACAAGAAAAATCCTTAAAAGCACTGGGGATATTTTTTGTTGTTACTGGATAAAATGACTGGTCTGTGTCTCCCTCTGCTGGTCAATGACAATACATTCTCTCATACTGAACATCATTTCAAATGAACAGCTTAATTGTAAATGATACAGTGTGTAATGTGAACCACTATATTTATTTGCAGCAACATGCATCAAATCCTTTACAAATCATGGCATTTAAATTGAATGAGCATTGGCCCATGGAGCCACAGACTGTTACCATGCAAACTAATCCTGGCTGTCAGGTTCTGAGCGTTCGTGTTCTATAGGCAGGCCAACATGATGTGACAGTGCAGGGGTCAAAGGTAATCGTGCTGTCACAACCCATCCCTCTGACACAAACCCAGCATGTGACAGTGGCCTGGCATGCTGTCTGACTTCCACAGGACTAATCAGACTTTTGGCCAGTAGTGGAAGTTACTCAAATACCCACGACGCACCAGAGTAACTATAAGCTATATCCTACTCTTTAGCATCAATAACAATCCTCATTACTTGATTCATTATATACCGCAAACAGCATTTTCGCGGTATTTAACTCACAGTCCTTTAAATTCAGCACAGATTACTGGATAAATAAATACCGGCTCACTGAACTTCAGCCCGTAAATTAAAAGATACTATTTTTTATATAACTAATGTATCCTATTTTACAGAATCTCTGTAAATTCATTTTGATTTGTTATTATGCATCCTACATCATATATTCATTTGTTGTTATATAATATGAATTGGTCCAGGGTTAATGGGGCCCATGGAGTATTCTTAAAAACATACAACAGTAATGTTTACATTCAGAGTGACTCACCTTTACATCTAACACACATGTAGAATGCATTTATTCCTCAGAAATCATTTGCAAAGCCGATCTAAATCCAGATGGTTTTTGCTAGTTTTGTAATTTTATTTGACAAAGTCTGATGAACATCTCTGTTGGATCGAAACATTGCGATGTTAAATTCAATTTACTGGAAGCTATCAGTGTGAGGATCCTTTGTCTGAATAAGAGGACACAAAACCTGCAATGAACCTTAAGAACACTTCAATTCTCCTAAAAATGTTAAGAAACAAGCAGCTTTCCTAAATGCTTTGTTGTAAAGTGAAGATTCCCGGGGACTGTGTCATTTATATCCATGTATGTAAATGTTGGTGTTGATATTATAAATGCTATATTTTTCTACGTCATAAATACTATGTACATATTTAGTTTCATATGTACGTATAGAGTTAATGTCTTTAAGTCTTGTACAGGTAAAAAAGTGTACCTCCATCAGGCAGGTTGGCCCAGTAGATGACCCTAAAACCCAGCAGGTTGCCATTCAGAGCGTCTTTAGGAGGAGTCAGCCAGGACAGAGAGATGACCTCTGGAGACGTAGCAGTGGCCTGGACGTTCTCTGGGGGACGACTGGGCACTGAAAGGGAAGAGAATAAAAAGAGTGAACCCTCAGTAGAAACAATCAGACTGACACCATGTACAGTAGCAGCACCCTCTGATCTCCACTAGGTTGTGATATAAGCTCACAAATCTCACACACTGAGCTGAGTGCCTCTTTGAGAACAGCACTTTTACAGCTGGGGTAAGCAATACTTCTGTAAGGACACAGGTGTAACATAAATCCAAATATATGAAACATATCACATCTATCATAATTGTAGAATCCTGTATCGGTTTTTCCAGAATCCCCCACTGTTCTTCACTCATGTCTCCTTTTTCTAGTTTTATTCATAATATTCTGCCCATTATCAAGACTCCACTGAGTTAGGTATCATATTTGAGCTTCTTGTCCCTCATGTCTTACCATCCTCCAGTGTGGTAGCAGCCACCTCTGTGGAGGAGGGACCTGTCCCAGCGCTGTTGCTGGCTTGTACTACGACGCCATACTGGGTGAACTTTTTTAGGTTGTCCAGAACAAGGCTCTCTGCATTATCTCCTGTGGTCTCCACGCTGATCACACTGAACTGGTAGTTTCCACCAGAGCTGTACTCCCTGTAGCCCACCTGGTAGCCCCTGATGGCTCCATTCTGCAGGTGCTTTTTGGGCGCCTGGCAAAGGAAAGACAGGGGTTATGTGTGTTTTTGTACTTGCGTGCAAAGCAGCACACGCTCAGCTTGTTTTCATTCACTGCTTGTGTCTATTAAATCATCTGAGTGGAAGAGGAAATGTGGTAAAAGACACCCATTTGCAAACTTTTCACACAGTTATGTTGTCCTCTTCCCCTGAGTGCCCTTCAAGGTCCACATTAGGTATCTTTAGTTTTTCACCCATGCCCATGACATCATGGAGCCACATAAGCAAATGTATTCCTGATTGTGCTGAATGAGGACCTTGTCAACACTTAGAACAGTTGGACAATATATGAATAGCATTACAATCCTCATATAATAATCAATCAAAAGTAACACAGCTGGCATCCAAGCTGAGGCACTCATATAGCAGCCAATACAATCCTCTCCTTTAGCTGCATGGTTTCTCTACTTGTGAAAACACAAGTAGAGAGGAAGTACATTTACATAACAAGTCATAAAGGTGTCTATTTAGATGCATTCTGGTGCACACACACACACACACACACACACACACACACACACACACAGTCACACGCATACTTCTTGAGCACCTTTACTAGGAACAGCCAACTGAGCACACATGCTGTTTTCCTGTAATATCCTGTTTTACATTCATAAAGTAAAACAGTCACACCTGGGAGCTGACCAGTACAACTGAGCAGAGCCAGGTTAAATGTTTAGTTCAAAGACTCATTGACTCGGTTAACTAACTTGAACTGAATTTAAGAAAGCATTTGAAACATAAATCTTTCAGCCACAGCTCATCGCTCAGCTCTGTCATCCAGGATTGCGCCTATCCGAACAAAACTACACAGTCCCTTAATGGAAAACACAAAGTCGGAGTAACTTACCCGCCATGTGACTCGAATGCTCTGAGAGGAGAGGGCTTCCAGCTGCACCTCCTGAGGTGGTCCGTCAGGAGCTGAGATCACATCACCAACATGTCAGCATCATAAGACTGTACACACCCGACAACTGTCTCAAACATATTTAAAACATACATTCGCTGCTGTACAAAACTCTACTCAACACATGTCAAGTGAATCTGAGTCTGGATGTGGTGGTTGTTTTTATAGGTGGCCGCTGAGGGTGAGGAGAAGTGCTCTGTGGGGGGTGGCAGGGATGGGAGATGAAGGGACGGGGGGCTAATTTGCAGAGGGGGTCCAGCCTCAGTCTATTGATTGTAGTGTGACATTTACCACTGAGGCCGCTAATTGAAAAGTTCTGCTTTTAGTGCCGGGTCAGCGTGTGTTCAATAATGCAACAGATTCAATGGTGCTGATGTCACCAGGCTGTTAATGAATTGACTCAGTCGGCCTTTTACTTCCTTATGCCTCTTGTCTTTCACTCACGTCAGACTATTGTCTTTCTCACTGTTTCGTTGGGTCACAGTAACAAACTGATTTATTCTTGATACCATTACTGTATATTATTTGTTGCATCAAAATAAAGGGTGAAAAGAGAGTGTCTGTACCGTTTGCTCCTGATTTAGTTCTTTACAGAACGCACAGCAGACTGTATTCACATTCTTGGGTGGGTGGAAAAAGAAAAGTGTGTTCTCACCTGCTTCATCAGTGGTGATGGTGAGCTCATTGCTGGCCTCGCTTTTGCCGATCAGGTTCTTAGCAAACATGCGGATGTTGTAGGTGGAGGAGGGGTGCAGGTCGATGATAGTGGCCTGGTTGAGCTGAGGTGAGACATCTTTGGTCTTCTGAGCAGTATCCCAGGAGGCTGTAGAGGGGAGAGGCCGAGGTTTATTGGGGTTACAGAAGTCAGGGGAGAGGTCAAATCTAGCTAAGTGCATTAGAAGAGGCTATATTACATTAAAGCTCTGAAGCAAAGTGACTGCAGCAATAATTCATCAACCAAAACGCATCATTCTCCATACATTTTTATCCAAAGCTAGATGTGAAGTAGTTGTTTTGCTCAGAATATGATCATACCATCTCATTTTAGATATAAATGTGTCTCTTGTACCTGACTTGTTCTTGCTCTCAATATCGAAGCCAGTTATTGGGCTGTTGCCATCAAAACCCATAGTCCAACGCAGTGCAATGGTCCTGTCCTTCACTTCTCTGATCTCCACCTCTGGGGGGTCTGGGGGCTCTACAATTCACAAAGAAGACAAACTCATTTATTTTGGTGTAACTGAATAGAAGGTTAAATAGCAGTTTTCTATTATCTGTAATTGGTATGAAGGTGGAAAATGTACATTATTTATTCTTTGAGTAGTTGAAGTGGCTGCAGTTTTACCTTGCACGGTGAGCTGTATGATTCCTCTGTCTTCACCGAAGGAGTTGATGGCATGACAGGAGAAGAAGCCGGAGTCCTCCCTCACTGTGGGCATGATCTGATGGATGCACAAGAATGAGATAAGTTTAGAAATGAACTAATGCTAAATATTATATGCATGTGGATTTTTAGAAGCTTTCCCTCTAGTTACAGTTCCCAAACTTTTTTCCTTGTGACCCATTTAGTAACGCATCCTCAAAGGTCATGGTCTTAGTGTAGACGTGAGTGGTGAACAGTTTTACAAGAAAGTAATTTTTCTTCTTACAGTCCAGAGAATTTTCAATGAAAAGAGCAAAAAGTAGGAAAACATCAGAATACAAGACAAAACCTTTAAGCATGACACCGCCTCACATATAAAACCAACTTGAATGTTCCACTTCCAAGTAGCACAGCTTCCTACCTGCAGGGTGGAGATGACTTCATCGCCCACCTCCTTGACAGAAACCACGTAGCGGCTGGTCTCAGGGTTGATGATGCGTTCCTCCTTCTCCCAGCGCACCATGATGGGTTTCTCACCATGGGCTGTGCAGCTCATCTTCTTCTCTTCGCCCTGCGTGGCCAGCGTGGTGTTGGGGTAGGACGTGATCATGGCAGGAACTTGTGTGGAAATAAGATGGGGAGAAAGAGAACAATATATCTTGTTATATTTATTGTCGATGTACAATGTTATACACATTGTTGTTTGATTTGAGTTACAAATCACACGCCAGTGTTTTTATTTCCAAGTTTTATTCCCAGTGTCACTCCTTTTTCATAATGTTACGTTTCATGACAGTTGGTTTGCCACCAGCTCAAATCTCAGGCAATCATGCCCTTTAGACAGCTCAACAGCTGCTGCCAAATGTAGCCAGCTAGCCCCTGTTAGCGAGAGTAATAACAATGTCAGAGTTCTGAATCAGTACACTACAGGCTGCTGCTGCAACTAGACATAGGTTAAACACAGTAACTGATTTAGCTGTGATACAAAAATACAAAAAATAATATCTGCCATTTGTGAAATAAAAACAAACAAACAAATTTGAACATGTTGTATCTCAGCTAATTTGAAAATAACCCTTTTTATCCACAAAACATACAGTTTCCCTCTGATGTTGTGCTGAGGGCAACAAGCAGCCTTGGCATGTATCTTGTATCTGAGGCTCCTAAATGATACGGCGATGCTCTAACAACACTCTGAAGACACAACACTAAACGCACACTAACGACATACATGCCTCATTACACACACAGCGGAGTGTATAACAACCCTATGCTCCCTGATGCTCACACACACTCACACCCATGTACACACACAGGCTCGTGCATGCAGACAAATGTGTGTGCTCGCTCTCGCACTCACACACCCACACACAAACACGCTAAGCGTGACCTCAGTGATGTGATGGGAAGTGTCAGGCAAGAGGTTGCAAACATTTAAGCCTCATCTCTTATTCACTCTGCAGCCATTTGGGGCTCGGCTGCAGAAAAGAACGCTGATTTATTTTGCATGACAAGTATGAATTTTTTGTGAGACACACTTGGAAAATTGAGGGGGGAAAAAACATAACTGCTCAGTCTTTATTTAAACGTTAACGTTTCAGTGCACAGCCACTTTCATTTTGTCATGTAAGAGGCTCAGAGGTGGCGCGGGGCTATGTTGTTGACACTCCATGTAGAGGGAGATACTGTGCTAGGTGACAAAGCAAGGGGCGGTGAAAAGATCAAGACAGCTCTGCCCATTAGGTGTGTAGAGTCTGAAGCGTAAAACAATAAAGACATGTCAGCATCCTGGATCTCGAGGGGAGGTCCAGTATATTACAGTATATCTGTGTTTAAAAGCACATTTTTATAGTTCTTTTACAAGTTTACAAGTTCTCTTACAGTTTTTGATATCACAGGCAACAGATATCATAGATATGCTTGACTGATGTGGCTTGGATGCAAAGTAAACATTTGAATAATACTGCACTAATCATAAAACTACTTTTTCATATCACAGAAATATAGTACGTTGAATGTGTATTGAAGTTTTTAAATGGAAATCATTTGAATATTTGAAACAGACAGGGTGGTATTCAATGTTCACGTTCTGTTTACTTTAAGTGATCATTTTTTTTAAAAAAAACCCTAGAAAGGGCCAGATTTCAGTATGTTTAGCTACTGACGTAGAAATACGACTTGGAGTTCACCAGTCACCGTCACAGGTTTGGTATGGGGGTATTGAAGGGGTTGCTTTTTTTTTTTTTTTTTTAAACATGTATTTATTGATTTTTTGTTAATACAACATCCGAAGGGGTTGCTTTTGATCTGTCAGCTGATCAAAGTACATGCATGAATGCAGCTCTTCAGTTGGGAGACAATAGAAAAATCAATTATATACATTTATTGATTCCAATGCAACGCTGACATGTGGTGTTTTTGGATTCAAGGTAGCTATTAAATTGTTGAAAAAGTGAAAAGAGAGTGAGAGTGCTGATACAGTACACTGAAGGACATAAAAAGTATATATATGTACTTTTAAATTCATCCTATGGCTCGGGACAGGTGTGATGGCAATAGATGAATAGAAAGCTGGATTTCAGGGTTATTTTCATTATATGGGACGAACTAATTCATACATAATATACAGATCTGACAATTATTGTGAAGTGCTTGAAGCAGTCAGTAGACTGGAAAAACGCTATAGACATGCAGGTCCATTCAGATAAATTGGAGTCCAGGAACCAGTATTTCCAGAAAGAGTATGAAACTGTTGTACCGACAAAGTGTTACAAAGTTCCAAAGAGCTCTCCATCCTTTAATGGACTGACTTTAAAGACTGCACCTTTAAAGTTGGTTTGCAACCTCTCAAAAAATACAGAGAAGAAGAAGAACAACAACAACAAGCTGCACGCTGTCGTCGCACTCAACAGCAAACAAATACTCAGCGATAGTAGTGTCTTTACCACATAAAGGGGGCTCAGAGACAGGGTGTGTTTGTGTAAGTGTGTTTGTACCTGCATCAGCTTGTGTCTATGTATATGCACGTCTGTGTGTTTTGTGCGTGCAGGCAACCCAGCTGAGCCAGCCCTGAGGCGCACTTTGTGGCCCTGTAATTGTTGTGTTGATGTATTTCTTTAATATCCAGTGGAACTATGGGAACAGGACTGCAGGGAGAAGTGAGGAGAGAAATACAAAGAAAAGAGAAAGAGAGGAGGTGACGGAGGAAAAGGGAGTCCCCCGTCTCATTAGACCTCAACTCCCCTGATATCTAATTTAACCTTTGAACACAACACACAGCAAACAGGGTTCAGCTGTTGGACAGAAAAAGGTGATTTAATCTTAAATCTCATCTTGCATTAGCTCAATCACCGTCACTCATCTCTAGTTCATCTGATCGTGGAAATCTTTGTTAATGTGCCTTGCTGGATTCCACAGTTTTACTAATATCTTGATGTGTGCACACGTCCTAAAAAGACTAAATCTAGGTTTATAGGACATGTTCAAATGAAGCATTAAAAATGGCTAAGTAGTGCTAACTGTCCTTTACACACAGAAACAGGAACAACACTATTCCTTAGAAACCAAATGGATGTGATGTGTAGGAAGTGTGTGTGTGCCAGTGTGTCGCAATTCCAAACTATTTCTCAATCTAAGATCATTCCTAGAAATATGGTGCTGTGTCTGGATAGGTAATATTAATACTACACAGATAAATAACAGAAAAACATCAGCATTACAGTTTATGGAAAGAAAACCAGGCAGTGTGTAGTGTATATTTACTGCACAGTACAATGTGTCTTTTATGTGAAGGTGAGGAGAGCCCTGTTCCACCACAGCAACCCAGAGGGCAGTGATGATACGCTTAAGCCTGCAGGGGATTGTGGGGGATAGGCTGGCTGCTGATAGGCTACTCCCGTGAGACAAAAGCCCCCTCTCCCTCCCTTCTCCCAGGCTCCCTTTCACCTGGCCAGGTTACCATGCCAACCAGCATCGGACAGTCTCTCCTCTCCTCTCCTCTCCTCTCCCCACCTCGCCTCCCTCCTCCCTCTCCTCCCTCCTCTCTCTCTCTCCAGTCTCTACTCTTAGAAAAAGGGCCATTTCTAGTATCCAGGAATAGAACATGGACCTGCCATTGATTTTCACAGGAGTATGATGGTGATTACACAATCACGCCCTGAATGTCGCAATGCAGGGCCAAAAAAGAGATACAAACAGAAAATGTTTTCAGCGCTTCTAACTGGTGTTGTTATTGATGTGGAGAAGAGAAGTATCCAAATGAAAGAGTCAGGAGATTTATTATAGCATAAGATTCAGAATACGACTTCAGTGCGAGGCTATTCATCTATGATCAAAGAAAGAAAGCAGTGCAAATTTCAACAAGAAGTGAGAGGTGATGAAAAGGGATTAAGTTTTTGTTTTATTTGAGGCAGGTACATTTTCATTAACAAAAGGACTGAAACATAGCTCCAAGGATGTGACTTGATGCACATTCTCGACTTCTTCGTCTCAGTGCCTCTCCCCGCTCCATCAACAGAGAGCAACAGTAGTTATCGTTAATATCGAAGTTCCACAGGGCTCTTTTAAAATGGTGTCCTTTTTCTTGGGTTTTTATGTTAATGAAGTATGAATTTCTCTTTTCTCTCTTTCCTTCGTACTTCAATCAGTCATTGTTAAGTCAGCTGTCTAACTTCACAGATTTTCATCTATTTGTCAGAAATAAAACCATTGCTGCTGCTCGCAATGTTACCTACCAGTACAACAGCGGATTTCTGGGCTTAACATAGTTGTATATTTCCTAGAAAATGTAATAAAAAAAAATAAAAAACCTTCTGTTGTGTTATCTTGTTTGCAGATGAGCTGGCCTCATCACAGTATCACCCATGTTGAGCACACTGGGATGCTAGTCTACATTTCACCCCACACTGTGTCACTGCTACTGCTGCAGCCACAGGGCGCCCCCAGCTCAATGGGGCCATGAGGGCCAGACAAGAGAGGGCTAGCTGGGATGCGTATAGCTCCCTGCCCTGGAGGCACACTGTAAGTGGGCGCTGGGGAAGAGACAACGTGGATGTGGGGGGGAGGGGAGAGCTCTGTGGCGAAAGCACAAAGATGACTGGTTCACTGGCCGCCTGCAATGTACTGAAATAATTCCCTTAGCTGCACAATTGGCTTGGACATGGAGCATGATACCAAATGTATGCCTGCAGACTGGGCGGGCTTCTGTGCAGAGGAGGGAGGGAGGGAGGAAGGGAGGGAGGGAAGGGGCCTGGATGCAGATGAGTAAATAAGATGAAAGAAATAGAGATCAGAGGAAGAGGGGACTTCCTTATGGTTGTCTGAGGGACGCTGTGCTTGGGAGACTGCTCAGTGACCACAAGACCATTTACCACTTCTGTTCAGTGAAGCCTCATTAAGTGCTCTGCCCTCATCACTGTGTCTGCCGACATTATGATGTCTAATAGGCTTGATTGGTCTTAATTGGCCCTGATAAACATTGAGTGGCTGTTGACTGACTGTGATAGCATCCGCTGTGGATTGGTAATGAATTGACTGAATTGCATCTGTTTTGGAGGTAGGGATGCTTGACTGGAAATTGCATAAAAATCATTTGTTTAAGCCTCCACCTGCAACCAGTGCCGTGTCAGTGATTACTACTCCTACAAAGAAGCTCTTGAAAGAAAAACAAACATAAACACAAGTGCATCTATGCACGCTCACACACGCAGACGTACACAACTTAATCTTGGTGCAGTGAGTGCAAGCAATTTCTGCTGGCTGTTAGTGCAGTGGCGGTGTTCATACAGGATGATGCATGGTGTATTATGACAAGACATTAGCCTATGCACAGACACTCATAACAATGAAAGTGCCAAGCTAGGACATCACGATAGCTGCAATTCATTTCCCGGGGAGTCCACCACAATAGCCTGGCAGAATGGGATCTATCCAAAGCACTGCATTAGCTGCCCGGCCCATTATTCTTTCGTAATGGCTGCACTGTGCTGCACTGTATCTCTGCCTTTGCATTAACGTGTGCTGGGGTTTGCGTGCAAATGTCTTTGTGTGTGCTTTTGAGCCTGTTTGCTCACCTGTGTCACACGTATGACCTGATTGCATACCGACAATGCATGCGTCTATACTATACATCTCAGAGATCTGATTGAATCTATTGATTTTCCACAGTTTGTTTACTGATACATCAAGCCACACTAGGACAGCCAATAATACACAGCGAAGATCATACTATCCATCACGTGAGGACTTCAGCATGTGTCAGCTTGTGTGCCTCCCTAATTGGCTCCTAAGCCTCTTAAGTAGCTGCCGCTGCTCAAGTGGTGTAGGCCTGCCTGGATAAACAACATAAAAGCGGCACAGAGTGTACAGAACATCACAGAGTCCAACAGTACTGAGCATTACAGCCTCAGACGTTAGGAGTGGACCGCGCAGGCTCAACTCTGCTCTGCCTACTAAGCACATGGAGAGGCTTTAAGGGTTAATGAGCTGGTTGTCTGCACTCACACACACACATGGGGAATAGGATGAGGTGTGGCTCCCCTGGCGCCCAGGGAGATTCAGGTTACTACAGAGAGCAAGGAGACACAAATCAGGACAGAACAACTATCACAACAACAGCCTGTCACTACAGGAGCAGAGTGTGCACCTAAGGGACTGCTGACACGCTGACACACACACACACACACACACACACACACACACACACACACACACACGTAAGACATAAAAGACAAAGATCAATAATCAGTTGTTGTGATTTTATTTTTCCAGGTGTTGGTGATGGCATTTTATGAGTGATGTCATGTTGTAGTGTTACATGATTGTTCAGAGTAGCCCGACCAAATTATTTAGGATGATCTTTTTCTTGTCTTGTAAAATATCCTGATGAAGTACTATGTATCAATAGGTTAAAGGTTAAATAATAAAAAAAAGAAAATTGTGTTTAAGATCATATTAACGATCCACACACTACTGTTTTACAAAATACATTAAAGAAATGCATTAAGAAGCTTTCTCTGCAGCTTTCTAATGAAGAACTTGAAGAGTGCAAAGCTCTTTATCTAGTTCAGGGGAAGGATTTGAACAATTCTACAACATGAAGAACATTTCATTTATACTGTAGCATCTTGCACTGTATTAATTGATTGTAGATCACACCTGAATGACATAAGGGACTGCACTGAGAGTTGGTGCCTCTGTGTCTTTGTGCAAGTATGTTTGTCTGTGAGAGAGCATGATAGGCTGGAGTCAGGCAGGAGGGGTCACGAAGGAGCGGTAGCCTATTTGGCTGTGGCTGGCAGACAGTGAGACACTCAGCAGGGAGTACTCTGCTCTGGTTTGATAAGAGCCACGGGGGCATAAGCCTCATCTAGCGGTGACTGATCAAAATGAGCACCCAGCCACAGAGGACTGGCTGGAGATCACACACACGCAAAAACCCACAACCACGAGCACAGGCTAAAACTCACACGACTGTGTTACTTTTGTGGAATTCAGATATACATTATTTGTGACACGGTGCTGTCTGTAGACTGTCTAGGCGTTTACCAACACCATCTCAGGAAAGCTGCTGTGAATTAAATCATGTTTTGGTCTTTTTCTGATTTATTTACTGTTCATTCAACCTGAAGAGGGCAGTATTCCTGTTAAAAAAAACTATTACAACAAAAACACTTAGCGGGAAGTAAACACTGAAATGTGTCAGAATTGCATGAATTGAAACAGCAACAGATAATGCTTGATTTCTGTATCATGTATGTAATAATTGATGTACAGGACACACTTAAACATTACAACCTTTAAAGTCATTTGGTTGTCCTGATCAGGATCTCTGATTGGTTCAAACCTGTCAAAAATAAATCCATAGCTGTGTTCCATGTATGTGTGAGCATGATGGGTATTAGCTCCACGCCTTTGATAACATTATGATAATCAGAACATGGTGGCTCAACAAATAAAATATTGGTCAGGCATAAAGGGAAGGGTTTCACAAGCAAGCACAAAAAGTGTCTGTATCTCTTGCAAACATAAAGGTAGGATCATCTATTTGGGCTGCAGGAGAGAAACACAGAAACGAACTTGATAAAGGAAATAATAAGACAGGCAGGGAAACAGGCATGGATAACCTATTGCAACTCCAAGCCCCCTTTCCCTCTGTCACTCAGCCCTCTTTTCCACATGGAAGCTCCTGCCTGCATGCAGAATTCAGGGCTTAATGGAGGGGAGTTAAGTCCTTGGCCACACAGCAGATAAATGCTGTACTTTTTCCAAGAGATGCAGTCACAGTGGCTGTGTGCGTTGCTTTCGTGGGATTCATTCAGGCACAAAGCACGGAGCAAATACCATGGTGATATGTTGCTGGTGGCCTGACTGTCACAGACAAAGCTGACTCCAGTTTAACTCACTTAACCTTTGCACTATATGTTGAACTTTTCACTTGAATGTTACCAGCCACACCGAGCATGAACAGTCAGATAATAATAAGGAGATTTGACTCAATAAAATCAAGTGTGACTAATAATTGTTTGTAATAATTGTGACTGTAAATGAATATTTCACTACATACATAACCCTAAACAGTGATAATCAAAAGCTGACACTACTGTCTGCAGAATTGCAAATTATACATATACAGTCTTAGGTTTAAGATGATGTTTTCCCATGTGACTTACTTTTGACGTTGAGATACATTGACTTGCTGACATCAGCTCCTACGTCGTTGCTGACTCTACACAGGTAGAAGCCACTGTCTTCTTCCAGCACGTGCTTGATGAACAGAGAACCATTGACCAGCACCTCAATCCGAAAGCCTGAGTTGAGGGCAATGGGTTTGAACTGAGGGACCCCGGCGCCTGTCAGAGAGCACAGAGTGAGATGTTAATCAGGACCATCTTTTACTCCATTATCACAGAAATGTCTGAAATTTTGGAACTAGCCTTAGCCAATCACTGAAACCCTGCTAAAATATGCTATATAAAGGGGTGGCACAACACTGTCTGTGACTTTATTGGATATGCTAACAGCTAAAACAGATGGTCTTTGAGACATTGAGGGGTCATTAAAGAACAACATTGGAATGTGATCATATCAGGCAAAATGCATTATGGCATTGTGAGAAAAAGGAAATAACTTACACCTTTATCATTTGAAGTAACTGTGTGCTCACTGTACCTGTCTGTATGTGAATTCTTAGTTTTTATGGTTAAACTTACTGTATGAGATACCAAGATTTTTTAATTATTTAAAGCAAAAGTAAGAGGATCACAAATCATCATCTGGGAACCACGAAAGTCTGAATCAAATCTTCTGCCAATCTGCAGTGAAGATGTTGACATATTTCATAGCAGACGTGAACATTTTGACCTGCTGGTGTAGCAAGAGGAAACATCAATATGATTCATCTTCTTGGTACCATGAATAATAATAATATCATGAAGTAATGGATATTCATGTCACTACCGATGTAAGACGTCTGATTTAAAAAGACACTGTTATTGTGTCCAGCCGCGATGGGATAATGTAAGTTTAGTGGTTACATAATCGTCAACCTATTTCCTACTTCCAGAGAAATATGAAGCTCTTCCTTGAGCTTCTGCTGTTTCTTATCTCACAGTGCTTTGGACTTGAGGTGGGTGGTATTATGCATACAACCTCAAGGCTGTGGACATTTTGTTTGCTTTGTTGGCATTTGTAAAAAGATCAGCTACCGCAGAGAATAAAGTTGCCGGAGGACAGAAAATCTTAACATACAACTCAGCATGTTGGTCAAAAGTACAGACAGGCAAGTTATCCAGTTAAAGGTCTTTGCAAACTTGTGGAGCCAAACCTGGAAGGAACAGTTGTTTATAATACAGCATCTAATACATGTCTGTGTACATGTTTATTAACATGTGTGTTTACCTTTAGAGTACTCCCACTGGATGGTAGGAACAGGATAGCCTTCAGCTGAGCAGTTCAGTATTACTGCCTTTCCATAGATGCCATCCTGGTCCTTAGGTTGCACCACAAATTTGGGAGGAACTGCAAGTCAAGCAGCCATTAGATTACATTTCTCAAAACCAATATATGACACCAAACAACTCACTGTGAAAGACTTCTCGCCAGAAATCTCTCATCTATCACTCCTCAGTCAGTGAGAAGTGTACATTTTGTTTTGAGTTTTTTTACTTTGTAAGCGGGAAGAGAGATCAAGTCAAAATCAAAGATCAATATTAGTTAACAAAAAAATAACAGCTGGGTGAACAACTTCTAGTAATTTAAACATCTGAGACTCATACTGTTATCAGCACTCATCCAGTTTTCTCCCAGAAACTTTTGATAGCAAGTGACTTAACACACTTATATTTACCAGCATTCATACCCCTTTCCCTCTTCTATCTCCACCACCACCTCCAAACCATTTCTTTCAGCCGTCTCCTCCTCCTCACCTCGGACAATGAGCTGGCTCTGGTGCTCCACAGCCGCAGCCTGGTTGCGTGCGATGCAGGTGTAGTTGCCGTTGTGCATCAGCGTGAGGTTGGAGATACGCAGGGAGCTGGTGAAGTCTATGTTGTCTATGGTGACGCCGAGGCTGGCCGGGATTGGCCGGCCATCCTTCTGCCAGGTGATGAAGACAGGTTGGTCGCCAGACATTACCACACAAGGGATGAAGACTCGCTGGCCGATGGAAAACCGAGGGAACTCAAATGGGTGGATGGTAGGTGGGACTGAGAGAGAGACATGCAAATTCATTTTCACTACATGTTTATGATTTACTTTAAACAACATCAAATGTTGCTCTAAATCAATCAAAATTCACATATGTTTAAAAAAACAACAGGTTTATAACTGACATGGTTGAGCTACTTCATAAAGCACTCCCAGAGAAACTCATTATACATAATTCTCTCTTTATCACCTTGTTCAGTATTAATACATTATGCTGCGATTCTGCAGGAATGACAGAAATATTTTATTAACTCTTCCAAAGTAGAGCGGCTGAATTCTCTCTCAAACAACATGCATATAACATTCTCCCTCACTCTCTTTTCTCTCTCTGGGGACACTGTAGCCATCGTGAGAACCAGATGCTTTGGAAAATTAATGATTTAAAATAACATTGGAATAAGCGGCACTTCAGCGCTTATTTAATTCACAACAAAATAGGCATAATAGGCTCCTGGGGATTCCCTCTCGGCAGCGGTGGAATGCTAAGCAGCCGAGAGGCAAATTAGCCGAGGCGGAATGGCGGCATAGCTTTGTCTACGCTGTGTGATTTCCCCCTCTCACACTCCTTAGCACGTCAGGACCCGCCAGAGAGAGAGAGAGAGAGAGACGAGGGGGAGTTGGCCCATCTGACATTTCAAATTATGCAGCGTCATTGAAGAAAGAGAGCCATCTGAGGTTATCATAATGTGGCTCGGCTCAGCACCGCTACATATTCAGATGAGGCCCAGATAAGCTGGCCGGGATGATGGAGATGGTGTTTTGCTATCAGTGATGTGAGTGTGCGTTTTTTTTTTTTTTTTTTTACAGATTGTGATATACAAATATTCCTCTGCATATCTGTGTTTTCTGCGACAAGGAAAAGTAGATACTGAAGTGATGCTTTAATGTATCTTTTGAACGTGATGTACAGCATGTACGCCAGATGGAAAGACACAGGGTCAGTGCTCAGACTGATGAAGTGATTCTGTGTTAGTATTCACAGACTGAGAGATTAATGATGGAGCACACATGAGTGTACTCAACAAATACTGGTGTATGACACAGTGAATGTACATCTCAAGTAACTAGCCTAAACTGCTTATATAACTCTTTAGATTGGTAATAATACTGACAGGGTACCCGTGATTACAGACAGCAACAGCAACTAATCTCATTTTTCCAGGCCATGAAGTCAGTGTTTTTCCTTGGTTTGTGGAGGATTTAAGCGCACATATTTGGCTAGGTTCGGATGTCCACCCCCAAAAAGTTTTTACTTTTTCGATTAAGAAAATATGCAATTTTACATAATCTTGGACCATTATTATGTGCACAAATATTGGAAAAGCTACAGCAGATAACACACTGACATAACTGAACTGAAATTACAATTACAATCGTTTGATCTGTCATTTAGTCATTTTTTATGCTTTCACATTGATTTTATATTAATTTATCTTAGGTGGTGCCAAAAACAGCTCGTGTGCCTTGCCTAAGCCTTACGATGGTAAGGACAACCCTGGAACTGTAATAGAAGACATAGCACTGAGGTCCATACCTTTCACAGTAACATAGACACTCTGGTGCGTGGACAGCTGGGGCTGCACCAACACATTACACGTGTACTCTCCTTCATCCACATCCTTCTGCACATCAAACAGCTTCAGGGTGCCGTTGTTCTCGAAGGCCCGCTGCCGGTGGTTGTATGGCAGCAAATTGGAGTCCTTGTACCACTTGATGGAGTAGTAGGGGTAGCCAATGACACGGCAGTGGATGTACATGTCCCGGCCAGCGATGGCAGTGAGGTTTTTCATTGGTCTGATGCTGGCAGGCCCTTGAAGGACACATTGGAGAGACAACTCTCTTAAAATGATTTTGAGGCGGGGGGGTGGTATCAAAGATAGCTGTGCTGTGTTGTGTGTGTTTTCGAGACACCACAAAGTTTACATGCCTTGATTCATTCTGATAGTAAGAAATCGAGCATTACCAAGATTTATTTGGAAGTTTATTTGGAATTGCCTGACTAAGACATCCATGTATACACTCAATGGCATCCAAGCAACTAAAAAAAGCAAATCAGGCTCAGAATCATTACCAGTGGACCCATTCTGCTCTATTCACATCAAGTGTGCTTTCTGCCTTGTCAGAACCAGGGACTCATGTACCTTTCTTTTTCAGATTGTAGTGAATATTACCTATCGCTCCCACCTCTTTGGTGCCGACTGTGATTGCCTCTGACAAGCATTAGAGTGGAATGTTCCCTTTCTCCACTCATGAAGCTATTATCAAAACCATTACTCATGTTGCCGGCTTTCACACACACTTGTGAAAAACCAACAGAATAGCCAATAGGCTTCCATAGCTCAGTGTCTATCAGGGAAATGGACTATTAGGCTTCTCTTTAAAGCACTGTAGAAGACAGTTTAACTAGGCTCTGTAGTGTACTTTGAGCACAAGCATATCCTGGGTTGCTACTCTCTTTAGCATGATTAAGAAGCCAACGATGTGAGAAACAGTCATTACACTTTCTCCGCAATGGCACCTGTGGAGATTTATCTTCATTGCTTGGCTGCATTCAGCATCCATGGACCCTCGCTTAAGGGCTAGAGGATCCCCCTATTTAGCCTCACAACATGCAAGAATGAACACAATCAAATTAAACCAATCAGAGTACAGAAAGTACCCTTCCCTCTCTGCAATACAGAAATACTAATAGCCTTGCACCAAGAACGGAAAGCTTGAGCGCTCCCGTATTACTGCTACATGACAACAATAATCCAGCCAAGCATGTCCCTGTAGAGAGCAGATAGCACTACAGTCATACACCGGTAACAACACTAAATCACCCTAATGGCGTTCGAATATAAAGCTATCAGCAGGTGTTGGCTAAGAAGCAGGGCAATAGAAAACTTAACACCAATGACTGATGATAGGAGGTGCTGCTACATGAGTGTCCTATTCTGAGGCTACAAAAGCAGGCTTTTGAATGTAAGAGGAACTTGCAACACATCTGATGTCTACAAATGAAAACCTCTTGACAAACTTAGTCAGGCATTCTTTCAGCATCTGCACATCCAGACGCTTTAAACGTAGCCAATTAAAAATTTACAAAACAGAACAAATCAAGACATGCTGATGTGTGTATGTGATGGTGTGTTGGAAGAGTTGATCTGACAAGCACCTCTTACGTTTATTCGCGCCTGGTAGGAAACTGTCCCAGCCGAGTTGTTGCAGATGCAGCGATACACCCCTCCGTCAGGCACCTGGGTCTGGCTGATGTTCAGATGGCTGACCGCGTGGCCCTCGGTGTTGGTATAGTGGGAGATGCGGTGGCGGCTGTCCCGTACCACAGGCTCGTCATCCAAAGTCCACGATACCCGGGGCTCCGGCGTGCCCTTCACCGTGCAAGACAGCGACACAAACTCATTGATGTTGTAGACCTTCTCGCTGAATGAAGCCAGGATCTTGGGGGTTCCATCTGGTCAGCAGAAGGAGAAACACTAGGTGAGGCACTTTTTATTAGTTTAGTCATGATAGATGATTAGAAAACCATATCTGAGGCTTTTTTTTAAACGAGAATATGGAGACTGATTTGCTTTCTCGCTGCGATTCTTTCAAGCCTGCTATATTAAAAGCAAATTAATACAGCTCCTTTCTCTGGCTCCACAACCTCATTGATTATCTATACTCTCCTTATATTGGTGTGGTCATGGGAGGCAGACACTGCAGCAACCCAGCTTGTGTAACAGTAAGCAAGCCTCTTGGAGAAAATCTAATAAAGATAAGCTGTACTGCAGCAATCTATACTACATACACTGTCTAGTGAACATGAACACAGACACACAGTTTGGATTCACATGTGCACATATATATCCATGCACATCAAAGAAAGACAATACATTCAGTTACTCATCCACATAAAGTACTGAATGATCCAACCCACACGCCTTCAGTAAGATCACTGTGAATTCTGACCTTCCAGTATGACTTGAACAAAGTCCTGGGCGGACATCTTGCCATGTCTGGCGAAGCACTGATAGGCTCCTCCGTCACTCTTGGCCATACCAGCCATGACCAGGTTCTCCCTGTTTTGGCCCGTCATGCGTACGCTGTTACTTGGGTAGATGAGCTCCCCGTTGCGGTACCAGGACAGCTGGTACTCCTCGGAGCCAGTTACGCCGCAGGACAGTGAAACCTGACTTCCCACGCTGCCCTTCACCTTCCGTGGGCTCACTATGACCTTCAGGGGCTCTGCAGGTTGGAGAGGTAAGAGCTCATCAGCTGCTTCGAATAGAAGACTGTTTTCTTTAGTTGTACAAAAGCATTATGATTATTTTACCAGTGAAAAAAAAAATGCTATTAGGAGCAAAAATCTGATTCAGCATCTTTAAATTCCTAGATGGCTCCTGTATTGAGTCATTATAAACACTGATAAAAATCAACAGCCCATGAGCACTGACCTTTGACCAGCAGCCTGCCAACCACCTCAGCATTGCCATATCCATTCCACACCTCACACACGTATGTCCCTGTGTCGCTGGACTGGGCTCTCTCTATCAGCAGGCCTGTCACACTCTGTCTGAAGCGTGTGTCGGGCTCCAGTGGCCGGTTGTCCTTTAGCCAGCGGTATTTGGGTGCGGCGTGACCAGAGGCCTTGCAGGGCAACTCCACTCGGTGAGATGCCATCACCTCACGACGCTCAAAGCTGTCCAGGATGTGGGGCGCTGAGTTGGTAGGGTCTGCGGGGGGAATATAGGGTAGAGTAGGAGGTTAAATGAAAGACTTCTGATACATACCATGTAAGACAAAGAGCTTAAAGTGGGATTGGTGTGTGGAATAGAATGTTTTTATTTATTCCCTTAGTACTGATCTCTGGCAAAAGGCTAATATTTTGTAGTGAAGAATCTATTGAGGGTGCCTGATGTTTCATGGTTATCACAGTGGCGTGGGGTGGGTGAACTGACACACACTCTTGTTCCAGAACCTATGGAGCACCACAAAATACCACATAATTGCACTATCACACAAATCTTTTACCTCAGAGGGGGGAGAGCAATTCATCACTACAGATAATGTTGAGGGACAGACAGCAGAAAGATCATAAAAAGATTGTCAAAATTGAAGCTAGTAGTATGGTAGTATGGTTCAAGCGCCAAAAAAAAGTTGAAGCCACAATTTCTATCATGCAACTCAATAGTGTCTTTGGTTGAGATCTATCTTGCTTGGCACATACAGGTCCCAAGTTCAAAACACAGACTTTCTATTAAAAACAAGCTCTTAGGCAGAGTTGTCTGGCTCAATCTGAGATGACCCTGATGACACCAGCAGGGTTACATTTTGACGTTCCCATCACAGCAACAGAACACACTATACAACTGTTTCACAAGTTGAGTTTTACTCGTCTTGACGAATAAAATGATCTTCATCTTTAAAATCAGAGTGCCCCTTCACGGTTTAATGAGAGAAGGGCATTTTCTATCCCGAAGCCTTCTCCCTAACCAGTGTTGGCGCAGACCTAATGACCTTTATCACATGTCATCCCCTCTTTAATTCATGTGTTTTTTCCTGTCAGTCTCTGTTCTATTCAACTTTTCTAGATCTTTTCTAACAAGTACACATTTATTTCCATATGGTCTGCTGTCATTTTGCATACACTGTTTTTGAAACCAGCTAAAATGATCAGTTACGCTCAAAACGAAATGAGATACAAACAAACAAGGTTAAGAAAGCAAGGTTTCATGCATGTTATAGTTTTTTTGTGGTTCACATTAGCTGGTTTATCTACGTCTTTTATAGTCAAGTATAATATCATCTACTTCATAAACGGTAGATGAAGTCATATGGCAGGGTGTTAGCTAATACTGTTTGCTGCAGCATCGTTTCCAGACTAGATATTCTGCTGTTCTCTTACCTGAGACAATGAGGCGGGCGCTATTGCTCTGTCGGGTTTCTCCTGTGTATCGATGGCGTGTCATACACCTGTAGTTGTACAGCCCGTCCTCCATTTGCACATCCAGGATATACAGGGCTCCCGTGGAAGTGATGAGAAACCGTGACACTGCAAATAAATAAATAAAAACTATTAATACACTGCACATTATTGAAGTGTCGTACAGTTTTGAACAGTTACAGTACAGGTCTTAATGGTACTATTTTCCTGTGAACATTCTAACTACCTAAGGGCCAATAAGCACCAAATATGTCACCTTTATACTGTAGGACCTGTAAATACTGAACTTTGCCACTGGTCAGTCAGTATAAAGTTGAACACTCTTGAAAAGCATGTCTGTGAGAACATGAAGGCCTGCAGACTCAACCTGCTCAAAAGAGAGCAGGAGCCATCAGCACTTTTCATTTCATTGATCCCCTCTCAGCTTGACTGTCTGGTGCAATAAGAGTTTCATGAAAAGTAATGAAGTCTAGTCTGAATGTATTTTTTTTCACCACTACAGACATTCTGATTGACAAAAAATTACATATTGTCCTCTACTGGTGAAGCCACTCACTAACCAAACAGTGACACAAATATCACCTAGATTTTACCCACACCATTGGACCCCCACAACCAATCAGTGTAATCCTGAATAAGACCAGTTGGATCAAATACACTGTCTCTATGTTTTGCCAAAATCTAACTAGCGGTGTCTGGAACAGTGTGTGTGACACATGAAAGGAACAAACAAAGCATGAATTGCCTCCAGATTTCATCACAGGAGACAACCAGCATTTTACAGTATAACAAATAACATTCTGCAGTCCTACGGTGTGAGAAGAGAACGTACTGTGTGTGTTCATTCATATGCACTGGAATCACTAACTTACACATTCTAAAAGAAGAAAATACAGAAAAATCCAATTTTGAAGTCTCTTAGCAAATATTTGCAAGTCAAGTGAGGCACGCAGCTCTGTGATTGTAGTCACCAAACATCTGCTGCAGCCCATTTAGCTCAGCACAGCTCTGAGGCGCTGTGACAAGGCTGTGTGTTGTGTAGCGGTGTAACACAGCTCGTTATCATGTAGCTCATCGCTCTCTTCTCCCACTCTCTCTGGGGGGAAACTCTCTGTCTCTCTCTCTCTCTCAGTTTCTCTTTCTTTCTCTGCTCCAGACTAAAGCGCAGGGAGCCAGGGATCACAGAGCGCTTTGATAAGCCATAGCTATGCAAGTCGGATGTGCTAATATCATGCTGATGTTATGCTAATTTGTGTGAACACATGGAAGTAGAGAGAGGTAGTCAGTGTTTATGAGGAGTGATGTGTGCTGTAGCCGGTGGCTGCTGGGGTATTTCATGTCATCGATGATGGAGAAGCCTATCTGGAGCTTGGATCAAATGGGGCTGCCGTACATTTGGGGATTCTGGCAATATTGGTAGAGATATCATAATGTAGAGTTTATGGGGTGTTGAATTACTCTCATTTAGTCCTGTCATGACAGTTTAACACAGATTTATAGTACTGGTACAGATGATTGCATATTGCATGCTAAAGTAATGACACAAGGTGTAAAAGTGGAACCTGTGATCATTGTGTTAACAGTCTTATCTGCAACAACCCCAACAATAAATCTTTACTTACTGCTAACATCATTAAAATTACATTTGGTCTTTACAGGCCTTATTTATTTATCTTTTAAATATAACAAGAAATCTTTTGGGAAATAACTCTTTCAGCGCAAAATGAGCTAAATCTTTGGTAAGACTTGGAAAACAATCTTTGAACTTCTCACAATCGCACACTGTGAATGCAGTGAATGACATGATTTCTAACATGTTTACAGATTATAGTTATGGTGCAATAATAAAGGGATGAATGAGAGAACAGAGAGAAATGGGTGGAGAAAACAGAGGAAAGGGAGGAATACACAAAAGAGGGTAGTGAGAATGCTATTGTGAGCACGTGATGACCTAGTTAGAAATGAGAGACCATGGACTTAATAACCTGGAGGAGTTTTTCAACTATTGGTCAAGATGCTCTAGTATGCCTATGACCAACAACCAGCAGTAAAATGAGGGGGCAAGAGAGGAAGTTTTCACACACGTGTGTGTCTGTAGTCCTTAATCATACAACAAAGACAAGCGAGGGAATATTATGAAATTTACATTTTGCTGGTAGCAAATGCATTTCATTTTCAAGGAAGGGGACAATTCAGAGAAAGCATATATCAAAGAAAAACAGGAGAGCAAGCTCCTCTTTGCATCTTCTCCCCCCTGCTTTCCCTCTGAAAGTTGTCTGGCATCAAAAGTTGACAAGGCAGGCTTATGAATGAGAGGGATGAGCTTTCATTAGAACAGAGTGCCTGTCACTGTGACAAAAAGCCAAGGTTGGAAGAGAGGGGAGTATGCCTGTGTTTTGAATGCATGTTATGTGTTTTTACGTGTGTGTGTGTGTGTGTGTGTGTGTGTGTGTGTGTGTGTCTCCCAGCAAACTGGCTCTTGATTATAAATGGATTTCTCACTGAACAGAATGGGGATCTCTTAGAGGATTATATGTTTGATATACGAAACACTGCAGCTTCCAATATATGACCCCGCAGTATGCATGACCCCAGAAGTAGCTGAATGTAAAGTAGCATCTTGTTAATGTGTTTCTGCTTCAGTTGTACAAATAATGTACATCATTATAAGCATTTGAGCCTGGACTACTGCCACAACTTCATGAAAATGAGAAATTTGAAGAGTTTCTAGGTAAACTGCTGACCACTGCAGTGCCTGAAAAATGCAGAAGTTTGGAAAAGGCAAATAATATGAATGCCAATAATAAGAGTTGTAAACCTCTGGAGCTGGAGGTAAATTAATAAGTGACAATTCTTTAACCACTGCAATAAGAACAAAAGTGGTTGGTATTAAAGGTGCAATATGTAATCATTTCTAAGAATCAACATTTAACAGAATGCAGGGAAATAACAGTTTTGACGATACAATGTCTGTGTGTTGTTGCAGGGATATTTACTGTGGTTAGCATGCTAACCTGCTAGCCCTGGCCCCTCAAAGGCCAAAAGCGACTGAACAAGCAGTGTAAAAAACCAACACTCCCGTGATGCTTCGAGCTCCCAGTCCGACCAAGTTAACGTGTACTCCGGTGATATCCTGCCCCCTATTGGTTTGGAGTCAGAATTTTACGTATTGCTAACTCTTACATAGTGAACCTTTAATTTGAAAAATATAAAATTTTTAAGTGCCTTAGGTTATTGTTTTTGATCCCATTCTTGACTCTTGGTCGGACTCTATTTCTTTCATCGTGCTCATTACCATCAAACAGAATTAAGTGTCTCTCATAGAGCTGCAGGCCTACATTGCTGTACTCTATGTGCATGTCCTTGTAAGCTGAGGGCATTTCTGTGTATTCTCGTACCACTGCAGTTATCTCAAATCCCACTGGCTTGTGTGTCTGCATATTAAAGTCTTTGTGTGTGTGAACGCATGTGTGAGTGTGAATGTGTTTATGCAGCATACAGCTGCATGGAGGAATGGTCAATAATAACGATCGAAGGCGCTCCACTACGCTTTTCCCCGCTCCTCTCTGCTCCACCTACTGCATACTAACAGCGCCTGAGAGACAGCCTCCACTGTTCTTGCAGTGTGTGAGTGTGTGTGTGTGTTAACATGCTAGACATATGAGCATGCGTTTGTGTCCACACCTGGGTGTATTAGTGTATATTTCTCAAACTATGGCTTCACTTCACCCCAGGTGGCTTGCTGGACTATCAGTCGTCCCCTCTTCCCGTCCTCGGCTCGCCCAGCTGCTTTGGCATCGACGGTGCCACAAACACAAGTCTCTTTCTGTGGATCCACACTCAATAGCTTCAATTAATCTCCATATAAGCCTCACTGAGCCTGCGAGTAGACTCTTTGTTCATTCAAATTTAGAGGCCTTGCAGTTTTTCACTGAAACCTAAATTGCTCACGAGACATATAATAGTGACAATGAGAAAGGGCTGAGTCTTGGCCACATTACAACACCATTGTTGCACTTTTCACCAAGGATCGGACTAGCGTGGATGTGTTGTTACTTGTCCCACAGGTTAACTTAACGTGTGACAAGGACTAAGACAGACGGATTTCCAATTAGGTGGAAGACACTGACACGCGATGACATAGTTGAGCACTTTAACCTATGCTTGCTGAGTGACCATCTGCCTCAAAACAGCTCAAAGAGTTACCTCGGATGCCTGAGTCATTTCAGTATTCTATGATTGAGACATGAGTGGAGGAGAGATGAGATGGGAGGAGGGAGAGAAGAGATAGAGAGAGAGAGAAAATAAAGGATCAAGAGGGAAAGAGCACCTCTGGGATACAACCACTCTCTATCATCTAAAATGACTTACAAATTAGCTTACAGCTATGCGCTCCCAGTGAAGGGAAAAAAGACACAACTTTCATATGCTAATTCAGATCATGGCTAGGCAGAGCAATTATCAAAAAAATGTCAGCCCTGTCTGTCTGACAAGATCTCAACGGGAACCTCTCTGTTTCTTGTCTGTCTGTTCATCAAATATGCTGTTTGAAAAGCAAAGCACTGCACATACCACGATGGAAAGATATTGTGACATGATCCAAACACTGACTCGAGTATATCTATGTATGTCTTTGCAGCCTTGCATGCAGCAAATCCTCTAAGTATTTTATTTTTCCAAGACAGAATTCTGTTGAAAACATGGGGACATTAGTAGCGAGCCTATTTGTATACCCCTGACTCCTTTTGTTAGAAAAAAAAAAAGAAAAAAAAAGAGACCCATCAGTTTTCTTATGACCTTGAACAACCTGCATTCCTCAGACTCGGAAGAGCTTTGAATGGTCTGACCTATCAACACCAACAGTCTGGATGCCACTTAAGGGCAACCCGTGGAGTCAGCTAAACAATGCAGATAAAAATTGCTTCCTCATCACTCTGCTGGCAGTGTCCCCACTGTGCAACTGTCTTGGAGTGTATTAGCAAGTGGAGTGAGGTCCCTGGAGACAGCCAGGGCCTACGGTGTCACCGTAACCTTGGCCACTCAATGTCATACAGCCTGACACAAAAAAGTATAACCCATGCTGCTTGTACAGCTGCACACTAACAAACCAGCACCTATCTGCATCTAGAGCTGATTTAGAAAATCTTCTTCAGGTGGTGGATAAATTAAATAAAAATGAGCGTGTGTTGCATAGATTTGAGGAGAGATTATGTATGTTTTTGTGATCACACTGAAGAACAAATATATACACAAAATAAATATGACAAGCAGATGTTAAGAGTTAAAATGATTTGGAAAAATGAACCAGAACAATATTGATAACGATTTCAGCATCCACACTAACGAAAGATACGTTTTTGTTAACCTTAACACCAAGCAAGCACTGAGCGCTTCAGCTGTGTTGGCAGCTTAGGAAGACAGATACTGATGAGCTGTGACAGACACCCCTCCCCATCCCCCAAAAACCAAAAGGGTATGGTTTAAGCAACATTTTCAAAGATGACACAGATGAAGAGAATCCAGCACTCTGTTAGTCGACATCAATTATCATGGCAATCATCAAAGAGGATATCAATAAGGAGAAAACAAGACCCTATAAGCACCAAAGACTGTATGGCAGTATGTCTCTGGAAAAAATGACTGCTATGTGTAATTTGCATTTGCCTACTATACCTTTATTCAAGTGTTTAATGAGTGAAACGATGTTTCTTAATTGCCAGTTGCCAATTGAGTTTACATGAAAGTGGTAAGATAGAGTCATAAAACAATATTATAAGCACTCCCGCAACATAATTTTTGAGGAAAATGACCCCAAAATTAAACTAGTTGAAGGCCCTGTAAAATGAGATGGATTTTGATTGGCTGTCAGTGTTTCTACCGTTCAACAAATTGCTCTGAAAGTGATTCCAGAAAATTGATTCTCCACTATAACTGTTGTTATAGTTATAGTGATGTGTGCTGATGAGTTGTTGATATTGTTATAGTTATTGTTCTTGGTGTGATCAGCCCTTAAGAGTTAACATTTCACAAAAGGATTTCTTGCATTGCTCCATCTATGAGAAGCGCTGCCAAATTTAATTCCCATTAAGTAACAATAAAATTTAGCAAAGACGATCTCTAACAATCTGAGACTGCAGCCATTATAGCGCCATATGCGATGCCACATTGTTCCCCACTATGAAAATGTCACACAGTGACTGGCGCCAGAATTGCGGGTGCAGTCTGTGAGTAATAATGAGTGTATGATGAGCCCAGGAGGGCCTGTGTTGTAATTAGGCCTGGTCAGAGTTATTGGCAGAGTGACTCCAGTTTGATCAGGCTGGGATAAGCATCTCTATGGAGAGGGGGATCCCACCAATTTAGAGCCCCTCTAATAAAAATCATTTGTCATTCTTACAGGAGCCACACTGACAGCTGCTGCGGTTGCCATGGCAACTCACTGGCTACCATTCGCTTAGCAAGCAATATTCCCAGTACTGTAAATGGTGGAGAGGTGGAAACATGCACACGTAGACTGTCCAGTCAAATGTTTCTTTGCTTAGACACACAATGGAAAGAGACATTTTAATCCTCATCACTGTCTCACTTTAAAGGTTATTCTTTTTTAGTTATTAATACACAAAATTAAATGTTGCAGGAATTTAACTGATTTTCCAACTTATTCTTTATATATATATGTATGTATATATATATATATGTATATACACATTCATACATAAAATGTATGTGTTTAAATATACCAAATTGCTCTTTGTGATATTAAACTGAATATTCTATTGCATTTGACTTTATTAGACCAAACAATGAATCTATTTATTGAGAAAATGATTAGCAGATTAATCAAGGATGAAAACAATTGTTACTTGATATATATTAAGAATTGTGTAAAAATGACAACATGTAGTCTATTATAGTCCATAAATTAAGGTTGAGAAAGTGCAGTTATCTATTTCTGAGACAAGTTGCTACTGATCCCATAGACACCAGACTCAACTGACCACTACTGTAAACACCCTGCACCTTAAAACTGCACATAGGGATATAAAAAGGCACACATGACCAGGAAAAAGAGTAAAACTCTCTCCATTCTATAAGGAGTTGGGAGTATATTGGGACCCCATAACTGCACAAATACAGAACTACAGAAAATCACACACAAACCAAACAACTGGCCTAATTTTTCATCACACCTGGACTACAAACAGAAAGCAGCCTATCTGGGTCTAGACCCTCTCTGCTCACTACAGAGTTGAGTCAGACTAGAAGGCTGAGCGTTTTTATTGCCGCTCCTAATCAGCGGCAGCATCCCTCTGCTCATTAACTAGACACACGCTAGCCTGAGGCTAACGGCCTCATATGTCAACCACAGATAAAGATGTCATCTTCTGCTTGACTGAATAAAATGCTATTAAAACTAGATGCAAATGGACGCTGAACGATATTCAAATCAGGAGGCAACAGGGAAGCTTAAACCCTGAGGCACTTGGCCTCAGCGCTGCCCCACATTCCTGTGTCGTGTTAAAAGGAGGAGAGATTTTAGATACTGTCTGTCTTCACAGCGATGTTCTGCAAGACATCTGAGATTGAGATATGAAACGATATAAAAAGGAGAAAAAAAATGTTATGATATATGATGGGTTGTTGAGATGGCAAAGGTTCACCGCTACAAGGTTTAAGGTTGAGCATTTTAAGAGTACAACCTTTAATAGTATAAGGTGTTTTTTTTTTTCAGGAAAATGATTTTGCTTAAAACTACATTTTGGACGCAGCTGTCATGTCAGTTTAATATGAGAATCAGAGTGTTGGCTGTGATTGACTACGTCATGGTTTACAATTTCCAAAAAAAAGGTAAAAAATCGATCCAGCAGAACCAAAAATACCAAACTTTTTTTCTTCTGCGCATTCAGTAGCAGCTAGTGTAGCCTTGAGCTGTTAGCCTCCATTAAAGATGGTAAGTGGTCTACAGAGGTCGGGTGAATTCACTTCTTTCTAACTCCTCAGCTCCCACCAATGCTGACTCAAGTGACATCACAGTTTATCAGATTCTCACTGGAGCCACAAAAGGCTTTCTCCATTTTTTTTTCCACTATGCAATGCTACGGAATTTTCCTTTAAAATCATTGTCAGCATCTCTGTCCATTATGAAGCACTGCTCCGACGTTCAGCAAACTGCAGGCACAACTGGTGTAGACAGACCAATGAAACTCTATCTCATCTAATCTAAACGAATCAAACAATGGGCAGTGTAAGAATGGAGTTTATTTGCACAGGACTTATTTGGCAGACAGTGACAAAGTCTGACAGGATGTCTCTATTCTCCAGCAGACTGTTCGGAGGCAGCTGTGTGAGCACTTTTTTTTTCTACCAGACAAATGTTTGTCTGCTGAATCAAAACTGAGGAGGGAAATCTCCGCCACAATAGCTTTCAAATCTGTGCCTGTGTGTTTCTATCTGCGGTGTGTGTATTGCTGCATGTGCGGCGTAATTAGCCAGTACTGGAGTCGAGCTATTAAACCCCTGATGGGTGTGTGTTTACAATGCTATCATTGGCCTCTCTCTGGCCAACACTAAATGAGCCAGTGTTGAGCCTCAGCTGTATAATCATGAATATTCATCTCTGTCTGTGAGAACCTCTGTGTGTGTGTGATGCACTGGCAGGCATGAAGGAAGCTATTAGTATCTACTCCATCACAATCCGTCACTTTGTCTGGATAATAAGTCAAGCTGACAACAATTCTACTGATGGCTGAAACCCGAACAGAACAGGCTTTGTTTTGGAGGCAAAAGAAGCGCCGAGCCTGTTTCCAGTCCTGCAGCTTTTCACTTCAAAGGGCAATGTGGCAGGTCAAGGTTATCTTAGCGAGTCCCGTACAATTGTTTGTTTACACACATACACACACACTTCATGCTCCTGTTTTCACTTGTTCTTGATGAAAGCTCAGAATTGAAGAAAAGAAAAAAAAAACGGAAAAGCTTGAATTCCCTTTGTGCCACCTGGGCAAAAAATCCATAATACCTCTGACACACATTCAGAAATCATTTCTATTCACAAACAGAGGGCCATTTTCAATGCAAAGTAATGTGTTTTTCATGCAAATGCGCACATCTCAACCTGCTTGTTAATTATATTTCCTAAGTGAGAACAAGACAACCCCTTCAAGCCCTTGCTAAACTGTGATATCCTGAGTGTAAAAGAGTTACTCCCATAGTGCCATTCCCCTGAGACTTCATTGCACCACATTCCCATTTATGGAAAAGGACTTAAATACAGTGCTCATTGGTGTTTCATGGTAATTTGTGGTGGCAAGTGGAGCAGGCGATGCCGCTCTGTGAGTAAAGCAGAGGGGGCAAGAGGAGGATTAGATAATCAAACAGTGTGCCACTTTAAATAATCTCTGGCTCCTCTGGGGGAGGTGAGACTTAAAGCCGGAGCCCTTCTGATTTAATTGTCTGATTTCCCCGTCATTACAGTTGAGGGCCTCAGTAATTCAGGCTTATTAAATATTCAGGAGCCACACTGAGGAGGGGAGGGAAGGACAGAGCGGTGGGAGAAAGATGAAGGTAGAGAGGAGTGGGAGAAAGAGAGTGGGAGGAAGTCGTGGCAAGATGAGGCATATGTGCACTGCTTTACAGAGACGAGGACGCAGAGAGACTTGTGATCCCCGCCGTGAAGAAACAAAACTCTTTTAATGTATGAAGAAAGTCTGTGCTGGGAACAGTTTTGCAAGTAATAACTGGATGTTCTCACATCACAGGTGCCATGGTGCTACTGAACTGTCTCAAATGATGGGGTTGATAATGATACTGTTTTAACTCTACATACAGTAAACCAGTAAAATCTATACAGAGATGCCGGGTTTGTTTGTTTCCTGTAAAGAAAAAACAAGTAGGCTACCATTGTAGCCATATGTTTGTTTTTTTTTACTCAAATTTAAAACGATAAAAACACATTTAATTTCCATCACTCTCACCTCCCCTTGTCCAAGTGTGGATTGAGATTTATTATTGTATGGGTTGTTATGACAAGGACATTATTCATTATCAAAATTAACCACAGTATCCCAGGTGAATAATGTGTTTGTGAATATCTCACATCACTGTATCAGTTAAAACCTGGTCGAGACACACAGATAGGAGAGCTACCTGTCAAATGTAGCTCTGATAACATTGTCAAATGTCTGGCTACAACCAACCTGTCTGAGAAAATAATTACAAGTGGAAGTTTTGCTTAAAAAGTTAAGATGGTTTAAATACATGTTAATGTGTCATGCTACAATATTCTACTAGCTTCAAAAAACTCTTGTATCGAGTAGCCATATCAATAGAATGAATGAGACGACAAAGTCACAGAAAGTTACAGAAGGGTTCAAATGACTCACAGCAATCAGTTGGTTGTAGTGAAACCCCTCATATGTAAATTTTGAATATGCATTCATTTCTCAGATATACGTTTAAGTCCTGTTTCGGGATTGTGATATAAGCAAAAAGTGTTTTGTTGAATCAAACTCATGCAATTGCATATACAAATACACTTACACAACTTTAGTCAACTGAGGCAAAATGTAAACCCACAAAAAAAATTACCAAATAAGCATCTGAATTTCATATACCTCAGTGAATGATTAAAGCTATGTTGCATGTCTCCAATCTTTCATTTTTGACATGTTGTCACTTCATTTCTTTTGGATGAATGAGCTCAATAATCAACAAAGCAAAAGCAAAACTTGCTGATATAAAAACTGTTTAAGTCACATTGCAAATCAAAAAGGGAAAGCTGTTTAATATATCTATACTTTATATGTAATAACCATCAATAATACATGGTTAATTTATGTTTAATTTAACTTTGGTTAATACTTATTGTTAATAAACTGTTAATAAACAATGACATTCTTTATAAACCCTTTATGAAAGGATTGTTTATTGTAAAGTTGAAAATGATGTTTGTATTACTTTGTAAATGGTTAATAAGGACTGTGTAGTTAATCTGTAAATATCATTTCGATGACCATTAGAAAGACGCAACAGATGTTGACTAACCTTTATAATGTCTTAGTAAATGGTTTTTGTAAAACATTTAATTGTTGTTAACAGTCACATAACTATAAACTAAAGTTTAATTAACTATAAAACATGTTGATAAAGGTTTTAACTATAAAATAGCAATTATTAATGATTGTTATTATGAAATGTTGGAGATTTAGGAGTCAGGTTCAAGTTTGCAAAATAAATAAATCTGCAAGAAACAATACAAGTCCTTTTTCAGGAGAATTACAAAAGCAAAATGCATAGAGCAACAGCTGTGTAGAATCAAACCCATGTTATCATGTAGACAAATACACTTACACAACTTTGATTAACTGAGAAAAAATGGAAACACACAAATAAATGACCAAATTAGCAGTAAGAGAAAAATGCCTTATTAAAAGATTCAATCTCTTGAATGCTCTTTAATGTTATTTTTTCTTCCCAGCTTTTGTTACTACATCTCAGAGGACAGAGAGTTCATCTCTCTCTCTTCCAGAGAGGAGTGGAGCTCTCCATGGTGCTGAAGCACACTGTTAAGCAACACATTAAACTGGCCAAAATACACAACTGGTTTGACTACAGTTACACCCTAAAAAGAAATTCATCAATGAGTGTAAAGGGGATATAGAGACAGTTAGAAGTCAATTATAAACATTTTCATTCATAAATCTGTATCAAACTGACAGCCCACATCTATTAATGGATGAACAGTTATTTTTCTTACTAATGGCCCACGCTAAATTCAAAAAGAAATCCTGACAAGTTCAGACCACTCTGACATGCTGTGAGTATGACGGCCTATTAATGAAAAGACTGAAACTACATTATAGTGATTATGTAGACGAAAGTGAAGAGACAGAGTGCTGCTCTCTAATGAGTCACCCTGTGTGATCATGGCCTGGAGCTGCAGCCTCCATCCACAACATTACACAAACTACATCTTGACATGACATTTACTTTAGTGTTCAGTTTCACCAGATTTTTCATAAAATGATCATCAGAGTCTGTCAATAGAGCAAGATAATTTCATTACTCTACAACACAAATTAGCTGTTTTAAGCTGTTTTATCCTGATCCAATTGTGATATTGTCTCATTTATCAAAACCCTTAAAGTGATTCAAAAAATACTGACGGCAAGTGAAATCATCCAAAAAAATCTATCCACAGAAAGAGGTCTTTTAACTTAATGGTCGCCTGACTTTACCTTGTGGGGGTGTGCATAGATTGCACTTCTTATAAGTACACAGTGTTTCATATCCTCATGTAAACCCCAACAAACTACTGCTTTGTATAACTCCCACTTGCAGGTCTAAAACAACTGTGTGTGTATGCAGGCCAGGCATATTCTGTAATTAAAAACATCATATTCATAATATAAGTGATAATATATTGTACATGTGTCATAAACAGCTATAATTAGTATTTCTAGCTGTGTTTTGTTGCTTTGTGTCGCTTGCCTGCATGGCTACATGTAATGAGTAGTGCATCTTGTTGCTGTATTACACTGGTGATGTTTGGCTGCTTCCAGTTGCTTTGCATGGCTTCTGCACATACTTGAGTCCAATGTGTTGTTCTAAACCCCTTAAAATAACAACTACATAATAACAATAATAACAACAATTATAATATGAATAATGCTAATCAGTTTTCGATGAAAAGCTGGAATAAAGGCTAAACATTTAGCTCTTCAGTGTAAATATGCACTCTGTACTCTTCTGTAAATGGGTACATTTATTTCACAGGATTATACTGTAGCGAACACACTTCACTACCACTGCCACAAATATGCAAAGTGAGAGAGCACGATAGAGAGAAGACAGACTAAACTTCATCTCACCTCATAACAGCTGATTATCAACCCTATTATATTGTTTATCCAAACTGCTGCCTGCTTTACCTGCTTCAACGTGTCTCTGATTAGTGAAGATAAAACAGACATTATCCAAGATGATGATCTGCTGAAAACAGTATAATTTTGTATACCCGTGATACCTGAGTGATTATGGTTGCGGACATGAACACATTTGAACCTTCTCTAATGTGTTCTCCATTAGAACAAAGAAAAGACTGAGGAAAACTCCTGCAGATAGATACTCCTTTCTCAGCAGGACTGGCTTTTGACCAGCTCCCTTGTAAAGGTTTGTGAATGTGCCGTAGCAATAATTAGATTACAAGGTCGTTTCACTCAGACCTACACTCATTTTATAGTCCAGCTGGATATTTATGGCCAAGCAGCACAGATTCAGAGAAGGATACATTACTGTATATTTAGGCCAATAGTTATAATGTACAAAACCATATTTAATAACACAATCATGAGCTACCTTCAAAGATAACGACTAATTGGCAAACAAGACAGCAAAATTTAACCTAAACCAGCTGACTAACACAGGTGATATGACACGTCTATAAACACTGTTTATCCCCTTCATTTACAGGACGACTCGACTGCCATGTACACGCATTCTCACGGAATGTTTCCTACAATGGTTCAAAATCATCATAAAAAATATCCCTCCTTCCCTCTATATCATCACTTTTCAATTTCATCTCCCTCCTCTCCTCATCTCCTTCTTTTGTCACTGTCCCCTCTGTCTCCCTGCTTTTCATCTCTTGCCTTTTCCTTGGTGCCCCCACCCCCACTCCCCTCTCTCTCTCTCCCCACAGAGCATTAGCTTGCAGTGGTCAGGCTGCTTGACAGCTGCTCCACCTGAAGAATATCAATCAATGTTGCTGTGGAGACAGAATCAGGCTCCCCTCCTTTATTTTCCACCCTTCTTTTTCTTCCATTGGTCTTGCATGTGGCTGCTCATGGACTTAACATGATCCGGTGTTTGTTTGATTTGATAAAGTGTAAATGGATCATTAAGCTCACACAAGGTGTGAATATTTGTCTATTTTTTATGTTCTACAGGAGAACATTTTGTCACCTTGTTCTGCTAATTTACTTGAGGTGTGACTAATTGAGTTAAGGATGCAAACCCCACCATGTCTCAGACTATCACTCCAGATGAACCAGGCAGACAGGCGTGGGATGAAAGTGTCTATCACTGATAACACATGACAGAGGAGTGAACGCTGTACAAATCATGCTGCTCAATATAGGACCACACTCAAAGCGCTACTAATCACCACTGAGGACTCCTGCTCATTCATGCAGATAAAAACTAAGGCAAAATATACTCTTGTTTATTAGTTGCTGTGTAGTAATGTTATATCTATGACATTTTCAAAGCTAAGAGGCCAAAGTGGCTCGAAAAAAGAATCCCACTATTTTGAAAGTTAATCGGGATTTTATCACCTAGCAGCAATTCCTCTTGGGCAGCCAAACTGTCAGGAGACCAATCACATTCTTCCCCCTAATTGCTCCAATCTACTATCCCATACGGCATACACTCCCACTTTGAGCACGTCCCCAAACATGGCCCCAACCCTGCTGCTATACATAATACTAAGCATTGAAATGACTCCCCACAGACCCATCGTCAGTGGCACTGGTGCCAGGCCCGCCAGCGGAGGGTTAAGTAAATATTGGGCGAAGCAGCTGCTCTCAGAGTACCATCGTCTGCCTGTGCTCCTGCCTGGTCCCAGCCTGGTATAAATCACACACAGCAATTAGTGCCATGCTGTCCCCCTGCCCTCGTTAAACAACCCCGCCCGCTGAGGAAGCCCATAAACACCAGATACCAGCCTGCATAGGTGGAGTAAGGAGCAACGGATGGATTGACACTCAAGAGAAGGATCACTGTTTCAAAGAATTCATTGACTCGGTATACCACTGCACACAGTGCTAATGTCAGCATCCTAATATGCTCACATGGCAAAAGTACGAGTCCGATGCTAAGAAGTTTAAAGGGACAGTTCACCCCAAAATCTAAAATACATACTTCTTCTAACACCACTTCTTTGCAACTGAAATACATCAGACAGTTGCAAAGAAGTGGTGTTAGAAGAAATCCTAATCTTAAGAAACACTTCAACTGTTGCTTTTGCGCTACAGTAGGGTGTGGGAAATCTACAAGGTGTTGGAGTTACATGTACAACTTGGTTGGATGTATCTGTAGATGTCCATTAAAGATGATGAAATATAGGAAGGAAGCAATGCAAAAAGTGAAGCTAAAATCCTTCCATATTGAGAAGCTTCTGTAGCAACGGTTGGGTGTCTTGGCAAATAAGTCCTATTCTTTACTTAGATAAGATGAAGATGTAACTGAGGCCCTACAAACTGACCTGAAAAGATCACTGGTTGCTTACGGAAGACAACGGAAACATCCACGTGTCTGAATAGTTGGTGTCTATACTAGTGCTTCTGTAAGTAGTTCAAAGCTTCAGAGTCATGTGCTTCCTATCCGTAAAGAAAAACTGGAACCAAAAGGAGATGATAAAGGATAACTAAATCCAGCAGCAGATGATTCTTCCTTGTATTTTCCCATTTTTTCAGACCCATAGAGGTGTGCAGCTTTCATCGAAGAGGAGAGTAGTGTCTGGCAAAAGATCAACTGTGCAATTAAAGCAGTGATGTGTGGGCAGAGTGGCTGCACTTTGTTTAGTAAAAAAAAAAGCCTTTCAAATCAGCGTACTCAGAGAGAAACTGGACCAGATCAGGAAAGTCTTCTGAGACCACAGGAACATGAGATGACATAACCTAAGTAAAGGTAGAAAGGGACGCAACTACGTTCCACGCATAATATAAGTTCAATCATTTACATATATTAAATTACTTTTGTTACGTAATTTTAAAACAAGTTCTTCATGAGATTGGGTCACAACAAGTTAAAAAAACTATTACACTCCCAAATGGACAGGAAATTAAAGAGACAGCTCTGGACGCCGAGGACACATAGCAGCTCTGTTTGTTCTACTGTCTGGAGTCCGCTTGAAGGAAGCATTCTTAAATTGCTTATATGACTCAAAGAGCGAGAGCCAATGGTGATCTAATTTATGATGCATGCTCTGGAAAGTGATAATCAATGATCACTGAGCTGATTTTTATCATTCATCAACTGTGATGCCTGTGATCTAAAATAGCCAATTAAACCTTCAATGTAATTTCGCCGACAACAGCTTATGAAAGGACAAAAACAGCGTCTGGTGAGAGGAGAAATAGCCATCAGCACCTCAATTACCATATTGCTCTAAATTACCACAATCACCGGGGGAACATTTAACATGCCACCACCCAGTGGGGAAAAAAAAAGTCCCACAAATAATGTCAGAACAAATGTAGCTGATTTACATTCTGCTCTCTTTGTGATTGTGCTACCAGTTGCTGTTGTGTCCAGGGTAATTAGGAGGTAATGAGAGTGTAATTGGGCACTGGGCACATTTAGAGACAGAGACGCCATCAGACAGACAGACAGACAGACGGACAGACAGACAGACAGACAGACAGAAATTTACAGACAGACACAGACAGACAGACAGACAGACAGAAATTTACAGACAGACACAGACAGACAGACAGACAGACAGACAGAAATTCACAGACAGACAGACAGACAGATAGAACGATAGACAGAAAGTGCTCAGGTGCTAAATGACATGTCTAAGGGACAATGCTTTATGGGCAGACTCTCAGCACCACCTGACTGCCCCTCACAGCCGACAAGGCAGAGGAGAGGGGGGTGAAGGAGGTGGGAGGACTGATATGGAGGAGGGGGATGGGGAGATATGGCTGGAGCAGGTGGAGAACGCTTGTTAGCCGGGGTGCTGGTGCTGTAAATGCTCCAAAAAAAAAGGTTGTAATTCTAGGAACGCTTGATTTGTACACGTGTGTCCTCCCCGTTTTTATGTCTTTATTCCCTCTTGTTTGTTTGTTTTCCTGCTTCTTTTTCTCGTGCCTTGCCTTGTCTGCCGTGCAGTGCGTGCATAGATAAGAATTGTAAAAACGGAAGACAATTGTGCAACAGCAATCTTTCTGAAATATGCCTCCCCCCAATTTCCCTTCTCTCTGTCTCTGTCAGACTGAGACAGATTCTCCTGTTTAGGTGCATTGTGAGAGGGAGAAAGAGAGACAGAGAGAAAGAGAGAGAGAAAGAGAGAGAGAGAGAGAGAGAGAGAGACAGACAGAGAGAGAAAGAGAGAGCAAGAGAGAGGTGAGCTGGTTACTGTGGCAACCAGGAGAGTGACTCTTAGGCAATGGCATATGCATAGGGAGGGAGAGAGCGAGGGATAGAGCAGTGGAGGGAGAGGAGGTGGAGAGAGGGGAGTGCTGGTGAAGGGATGTAGTGTGGGGGGTTTGGTGGTGGTGGTGGAGGAGGTAGAGTGCAGGAGGCAGATCAGAGGGAGGTGTCAGTAGGTTACTGCGCACAGAGAGATTCACCCTCTTTTTCTACCCTGGCAGAAGAAAGGGAGGCAGAAACAAAAGGAGCTGTCTTTTGAATGGTCGCTGTGCTGGATTGGACTGTCAGCGCTTCTTCCTAACAACCTCACTTAGCTGGCTGCTCCCACTCCCAGACACTTCCTTACTCTGTGTCTCTCTGTGTTTCTCTTTCAAAGTACCACATGCTGTTGCAGGCGGTTCTCAGATTGAAATGTATCACTGGTTGGGATTAACCTGCAGGATTAAAAACATTAAAACTAGTAAAATAAGATTTGAATTGATGTACACTTGACTTGATAGCAATGAATCGGTTCATTGTTTTCATTCTACAAAATGTTAAAAAACTGTGAAAATGCCTTTCCCATTTTCCCAGAAGCCAAGCTAGTGTCAACATGTGTTGTTTTGTCAACCAGTTTCTACAAATGCAAAGATATTCAGTTTATTGTAATGTTCAGAGAAGAAAAAGCAGCAGATTCTCAAATCTGAAAGGCCAGAACCATCTAATGTTTTGTATATTTGTTTGATAAAGACTTAAGTGAGTCTACAAAACTTTTAAAAAGAAGAGATAACACATTCTGTCTACAGATAAAAAGTGGAACTTAAGCAAAGAAACTCACCATTACTCAATTCAGTACATTTAAGGTTTCTTCTGCCTTAGATAGTTTGGTATTATTAGCAAACCAGACAAAAATGACACTTCGGAGTCAATTCAATGGCTTTCCTGTGCTAATGTTAAAATTTTCAGATGCTATGATTCCATAAATGTCGTTTGTGGCCACAGTGGCAGCTTTTCAACAAACACAGCATAGTCTCAGTTTAAAGCCAGAATAAGTATTTAAACACAGATTAACCAGAGCATTAGTAGGGACAATCATTATGTTACTGCCTCGCTAAATTTGCCATTAGCCACAAACATTAGCCACAATAGGCTGTTTGTCATACTCACCAAGTACAGCTGCAGCAGCCAAACATCTCAGTATACTGAACTGAGACACTGAAAGATGTGTTTATGGCTCAAGAATTCATGTTTATTACTTGTCATAATAAAAAAAAAACGCTTCCACCTTCAAAAGTGACGTAATATCACTTCAAATTATAAATGTATTATTAATTTCATATGGATGTAGTAATCAACTGCCTTATCTTCGCAGCTCTAATTTCAATAATCTACCTGTATCTTGCTGCATCGGCATGCAGGACAGACTTTTCCCACATTTCTCACTGTAAACCTGGCATTTTTGTTTAAATGAGGCCAATTACCCTTTTAACTCTTTCCAGAGGCGTTATGACTTTCCCGGCTTATTGTGAAGACAAGAGGACGATGATAGTAAGTAGCCTCTGACCTTATGACAGGAGCCCACAGAGAAACAGACTGCCAGAGACAAACAGAGCCATGGGGTGGGTGTAATGAATATGCTGCCCCCTATGGTGGGGATGACCTTATAAACAACAACAAACTGTCACTATTGCCAGGCCTGCTGGGAGCTGCCCTCTGTGCAAGGGCAAATGGCCTGAAATTCAGTGGACAGGACAGCCAGAGCTCGCAGAGGAGACTGTTATTAGATGTTATAACACAGGACAAGCTCTTTCGCTGCCGGGGTTTATTTACACTCGTTTAAACAATCAGTCAATCACGGTGAGAAATTAAACATTAAAATTCATCCCTCATTGCTGATGAGACCTCGTGAGCTCTATTAAAGGTTGCAAACATTGTTCATTTTCCCTTTCAGAACACAGTATATCACAAACTGAGAATGTAGCATCCTGAGTTATTTGTTGTATTTACGCAGGTAGATCAAAAGTCTCATCTATGATGCTGTGGTAAACGCGCTCCTACTGCGTTGTGTTGTGCTAAGTGACTGCTTTTATTATACAAGACAAGCTATGCCTACGATCGCTGTGATCTCAGCCAGGCATCCTGAATCAAACAGCAGAGGAGAGACATCCTCGTGTTTCAAGGGGGACTTTCATGTCACCATGAAGGAGACAGGGACGAGAGGCGGCGGAGGGTTAGAAGTCAGAGCGCGGCATATGGCATCTTGAATTTTGGGCAATGAGAACTGACAGGTTAACTGAACATTTGGCGGGGGGTAGTGAGTGGTAGGGGTGCAGGGGGAGAAAAAGCATAGAAGAGAAGGTGGAGGAGGTGTTTGTGGGTTCTGGCACACGTGTGTGTGTTTTGGGTGGGAGGAGTGGGTGTGTAAGGTTGCTAAACACTCCCATCTGTTCGTATCCCGAGGCGCTGTTCGGGCAGTTAGCTACTGTCTTATGCAGATGAGGTGTTGCTTTGCCGGCTCCTTTCACTTACAGCGGATAAATAATGATATAAATATATAAATATATTTGAATAATAGGAATGGCAGGATGAGGAAACAAGGAGCAGCAGGGTCAAGCTGTTTCCTAGGGAGCGTTTGCTTTTTACCATCCAAAGATCACAGCTCTCTCAGGATGTGTGAGTGCGGTAACTATGTCCTCATTAGGGTTAGCCTTCCTCTGGGCCCCGACACCGTCCCAGGAGAGAGATCTGCTTAACAGGGGTCCTCTATGCACACTGACATGCATTATATGAGCTATGAAGATACGGTGGAATGCTAAGCAATACGGATAATGTCATTACGTACTTCTGTACTGTGATTTTTTTCAGGGGATATCAATGTTTAAAGTATGAGCAAAATGGGCAAATATACAAGATGGTGAATATACGGTAAAGAAACCTTGCTTGTTTTGTGGTACACTGTAAACCAAATTGCATCAATTAGCTGATTAATTGATTAGTTTATCAGAGGACAAAATTCTGGTTACAGCTTCGTATAAGTAAGTATTTGAGGTTTCCTTTGTCATTCATGAAATAAAAAGGATGTTCCAAACAACTTTTTTTCCCCGTGATGTTCAAGTGGAAGTTTAAATCTGGAAGACTCAACAACTCCAAAAGAAGAAAAAGCTCAATATTAAGCACAATTTTCTCTATAAGGTATAGAGAAATAGCACCTAAATACATGTTGCAACATGATGCAACAGTTACCAGTTATAACCAGTATTATAGCGATGACTGTTTTAATCAAGCACATTTGACCAGGAAGACAGGACAATTCAGGTCAAATTTCAATGTGTGGATTAATAAAAGAATAATAACTGACTAGTATTACTGGTGATGACAGAGTCACAATTAATCAAGATGTATAATAGACATAATAATCAGCAAGTTAATCAATAAGGAAAATAATTGTTTGTTGAGGCCATCATTACAATAAACCTGCAGCTATCTAATAAAACCATTCACATTCTAAACACTGGGTACCTGGTAGGTCTTAGTCAAGGAAAAAAGTATAGTGGTCCAGAAGTGAAGCATTTGGTTTCTGGTTTCTTTCAAATGAACAGTATTTAGATTGCCAGTGTGTCAAGTGGCAGCTACATGTTTAAAAGACTAACTCTACCCTCAGGCACAGAGCATTTGCAGGGACAAAATGTCAAATAAAAAAAAAAGGCGTTTGACTACCAGTTTCCTTTAGAAAGCCTCTCTTTATCAGACAAGAAAGAGAGCAAATGCAATTTGTATGAACATACAGTCTGGCAGCTTGCATTTGTTTGTTTATACTATTGGAATCTCCATTAGCATCTGCTATAGGAGTTGCTAATCTTCCCTGGGTCCACACTGTCCTCTTATTTCTCATCATAGTCCAGTGAACACTGTTTCAAACCAACACTGTTGACTTTTCATATTGAAAGAGGGGTTTTAAGGGGTAATTGAGCGTGATTCTTGCATCGCCCACGTCCCTGTTCTTAGATATAGTGATGTCACGTGTGCGCTCCCACTAAATGATCGCATATTCAAATGAGGATAAGGAGCTTTTGATGGAATGAGGGGGATAGGAAGAGAGAGAAAAATGGTTGAAGAAGTGGAGGAAGGAAAGCAAAGCCCGGACTGATTTGAATCTGGTAAACTGTCAGAGAGAGGGATTACCCCACCAAATCCCTGGCGAAAATAGAGGCCCAAGTTATTTACTAGCCTTACAACCAGCTGCAAACCATCTGTACTTAATTGTAAGACACAAACTTTATGAAGATCAACGGGGGATTTGGCCACAAAGCCTCTTACGCCGCTGAATTGGTGTCCCTGCTTCGAGGGAGAGTATGGGAGGGAGCTCGAGACATGTCACATGTGCTTTGGAGGACATGGAGTCCAGTGCTCTCTCGAGTCTCTATTAGGGCCACATCCTGCTAAATACATAGACAAAAGTTTTGTATTAAAGTAAAGTAGGGTCAGTGTAAGGGCATGGAATTAACATGTGATTTACAAAGCATACAGGCATACAGCTCTCATAACATACATACATAAACTTACACACAGATATACACAGGATTTGCTATGGCCAGCATCAAAACATTTAATTGGCTTGAGCTTGACTGCCTTTCAGCAGGACGCCCGTCATTAGATCCCAATTAAGCACGTAAGTGGCCCAGTGACCTACACTTAACAGGGAAATCAGCACGGAGAAGACAATACCTCCACTGACCATAAGACACAGGCCGAGTACAAAACCTGCGTGTGGCATTGTTTAATGTAGGTCGCTGTGCATTATGTTGTTCTTGGCAGCCATCTGAAGACAGGAGATAAGAGGTCCTGTCCAAGCCACTGAATGGCAGGTAGCCAGCTTAATCCTATTTAACAAGATCTGGGCTGAATCTGGGGTGGGGTGTGTTGGTGGGGTCACACAAGGAGCCCGGCGGGGTCAGGCTGTGGCTTTGTGGGAGGTGTGGTCCCGTATATTGTGCATCAACAATGCACACCTCACACCGCCTGTGCTTATCCCTAATCGCTGAGATAAATGCACATTCAGAGCTTGTAAACAATGTAATCAAATTTAAGTACATTATATGCTAAATGTGTTCCTTTGCTTTTGTGTCATCACTGAACTGCCCACACAAAATAAAGGAGTAAAGTCTTTCCAAGTGCGTCACTTCTAAGAAACTTACAGATGGGTCACCCAAGAACAAATATTGTAGGATCTAAGCTGCTGGCCGCTTTAACTCATTTATTTTCCACCACTGCGCTAATTCCTCCCATCTCCATATGTTAAGGGTGGGAGAGGGAGGGGGGAGTGCGAGTGCGAGTGTGTGTATGGGTGTGGGGGGGTGGGTGTTGTCAGGGATTAGGCTATCCTGTCTGGACATACGCCTTGTGTAATTATGCTGGAAGGGCTGGTCATTGTGCGTCTCTGTCCAGTTTGAGTCTGTGGGCCCCAGGATCCCCCGTCATAACCTCAATGAGCCCCCCCCACACATCAAATCTGACTACAGCTGCTGCTGTGAGCTACAGCCTGTTTACACAGGATGAATTATGTTTTAGTTGATAAAGAGCTGCCTAAAGCCAAGACACATTAAAATACAAAGGAGACCAAGAAGATGAATAAAGAAATAAAGTAAAAGTACATAAAATTGTAAAGATATCACATCAGAGACAAATACGCTCTCATGGAACTGTATTTTTGTGCGTATTTTTGTGAAAATTTTGAAAAGATAGGTTGAGATTTGCTGATGCTGACTCCAGAGTTTACCTGCAAAGCAACCTGCATCACACAAGCCAGAAACCATCCAGTCAACGGCCTGTAAATCACACATACACTCAGGAATACCCAGTAAAGAAATCTGAATTCATGAATTGTTGACCTAAAAACACATCCATTCATGTGAGCTCCACGAAGGACCAGTTTTGTCCTCCACTTGGTCACATCATACAGTAACTGGTAGTACACCTTCACCCCCCTTACCCCCCACCCTCAACCCTCTCCCACCTCTCTTCATTAGCAGGTACAATCCCTGATGGCCCATCTGCCAGACGTCAAAACCACAAAACCAAGCAAACAAGGCTAAAAGAAACTGGCCATTATGGGCCTCTTTAAATGGGCTGACTGAACTATTTGTGCTCGATTGTACCTGATGAGCAGTGCACCTGCCTCTGGAGAGGACAGGTAGGTGTGTGGAAGGGAGGGCTTATTTTCACGGGCCCTCTCACCTCCACCTGAATATACATGCTTGATGCTGTAACATGAAATAAAGTGAAGCTAAATCTTGACAGTATACAAAGAGTGGTATTTTTTCGTAGTTGGATCAAAACCTTTATGATATATCTAATGTCTTCAGTAAAACTAGACAACTTATACAACCCAAGCCTTCAGCATCACTTTGTCTTTTTAGTATCCTGTATCCAAAGGGCCTCAGCCACATTAATAATGAATCTTTTCACTAAATGCTCTCTTTCCAAGCTGAATAAATGCCTTGCTTGTGCTTTTTTATGATCAGCTGTTCTTTTCAGTGTAAACTGAGAACCAGCACTGTTCTAGCAACACACACTGGCTGACACAAAATGGCTGCCTTGGACTGAAAGAAGCAGTAAGCCAGAGCAACAGCGGCAGCAGCAGCAGCAGCAGCAGCAGCAGACAGAGCAACCCTTTTACCGGTCTCCCTCTTTCCTCACTCTTATTGGGAGCAGATTAACAAATCACCAGTAAACCACAACTTGATTGCTTCCCCCCCCTCTAAGTGTCCCACAGTATCACCGTCACACCAAGACATTTGGGGGCTGCAGTGTGACCCCCCCAGGCAGCCCAACCAGGATTATATAGTGGAAATGTAATCCTGGTTTGGGGCTAAAGGGATCAAGGCACTAGAAGACACAATGTAATCAGGAAGAACGTCTACACCCCAAGAATCAGACCACAAGATAAATCCAAGCAGAGGTTTATCCACAATGTCAATTAGAACATATGTCAGACACATTAATTGATGCATGACACGCTTACTGAATGTTGGTCAGTCACACATGCTGGGGACAACACAGATTACATTTATGCCCTTAATAGATTTGTTGCAGTCCCATCCAATTTTTTATTTCTTTATCAAGAAAAGGAAATATGCCAAAATCTATTCTTTTTTACTTTAATTGTTGCATGAATATACAATATGAATGCGTCAAAAGCAAATTAATCTCTCAGTGTATTTTATACTGAGACATTTTACAATAAATGTGTGCTCACAAGTGTAAGAGGGTGCCAAAATTAGTCAACAAAAGCTGATGAACAGAGGAAAACACGTATGTATTTTTCTGTGTGTGTATTTCCCTTTGTGGTTGCACAAGGTCACATGACCTGGTCTCCATTTTGGAGTGCTGTGCATGAGTGCAGGTACAACAGCTTGTCAGACTCACCTGGGACACACAAAGATAAACACACACACCCACACACACACAACTAAAAACCTGCATCTCTCTGACACAGAGTGCACTGAGGTGACAGCTTTAAAAAAATCACGCTAGAGTGAAAAAAAGAAGAAACTGGCTAACATACAGTCAGCTTAATAGCTGCTGAGAGAGAGGAGCTTATCTTCCCAGCACAGCTAATATGAGCTTCTCAATTAGATGAAAGGCTCTCTCCCTTTCTCTAATTTTTTGTTCAATTTCTCCAGGCAATTTATTTAGGGTGGGGAGAAAAAAAAAAAAAAAGAGGAGCAGAACCCGAGCAAACCGCATTGGCTAAACGCACGACGAGTCATAGCGAGCTCCAGCCAATCAGGCGGAGCTGACAGCGTCAACTCAGGCCCTCAGCAACAACATGACTATTTACTGTATGCAAGAGAAAATTCTATTTGGGGTTCATCACTGCTCGTCCAACCAACCACATACAAAAAGACACACAAAAACATTAAAGTGAATGTGTTTGCATGCATGAATAAAGTATTTAAGATTTATTTGATTTTAGTTGCATTTGATAATTCTTTCTGCACTCTTATTCCTAGTAATTCTGCAACACTGTAAAAACAAAATCTGTAATAGTTTGATTATTTTCAACGACTGCAGAAAGAACATCAGCGAACATCCTAATTAAACATGTTTCCTTAGCTTTGTGAAGGCAGTCAGAGATATTTTTAGACAGTTCACTCTGTATTTTGCATTATGGATTATGTCGGATTATGCAAAGGACCCATCACGCGTTCACTTATCAGTTTAATTTTTTTGTACTCTGAATTATTTTCACACAGACTCCCTCAGTATTGTATCTCTCTCTATAGTTGCCGAGTGGAACTAAAGGATTATGCAAGCATTTCCAAAAAATTAGGTTTCCTCACCTTAGACAATATAATGTTAAGCGTTGGTTGGCAGAACATTTTCTTTTAATGTTTTCAAAACCAGGAGTTTGCAATTATTTTGAGCTGTTCAGTTCAAACATGTAAATATATCTTGAACGAAATACTGCATAATTATTTCTAATCTTGCAACTAAAAACTTCATTATTATCACAATAAAGAGTCCTACAATAAATGTAAATGTAACTTTTTAGGTTTGATTTTACTAAATTAAAGACAAAGATTTAATACCTAAAATATTAGCATTATTTTTTTTTTTATTGCTAGACATTTAAATAAGATGAATTAATCATTTTAGAAAAGCTGAAAATATAGTGTTTAGAATTTACCTTTCACCTTGTATATTTTACAAATTAGCTTTTCATTTTATTTGGTAAAACATTTATATCATAATCAATTAAATTAACACTTTTATTTATATCATCATTTTAACATATTTTTTATCCCATATATTTGTAGTTTAACCTTCCAACTCACCATAAACAAGTGAACAGAATGAACCAAAAACATATTTCTTTTGTTAGTAATTTCAATCAATTTAGTTATTAAATTAAATCTATGATAGTGGAAAAAATGTTTCATTAAAAAGATAAAATAAAAACCTCCTTTAATAAACACATGAACTGTCTGCAGGCTTCCCATATCAAACTGATTCTTAATCATCCTTTCTCACCATCTGCTCCCTTCACAGTCAAGGTTACATATCACAGCTTGAAAAATACTGCTGCAGGAGTGTAGCGATACATGACAGGGCACCTGGGCAAAGATGGGTGAGATGGGGGGTTTACAAATCCCACAATGCACTCTGCATGCAACATGCATTGCTTGGGGATATCACTTCCTTGCTGCCTGAGACGTCCATCTATCAAGGTGATTTCCCATGGCGGCTCGTCTTGGAAATACAGGTCACCTTTATACTGGTACCGGCTCCTCACTGAATGAATTCACTTCATTATTCGTAGTTTTGATTAGCGTCACGGAGCAGGAGGAGGAACCTTCACTGCTATTATCTTCTGACTGACTTGTGGGACAGCTAAGGTTGGTATCTCGTTCTTCACAGATTTCACTTTTAGTCATTAAAATATGAATTGTGCAATGCATATTCCTAACCTGCTTGCAACTCCGTTTTTTTGTACAAAAAAAAAACAAGGTAATTTAACTGTAACTGTTAAAAAAGATATAAGCACAAGATTTGAGGCCTGATGAGTTTTTGCACGAAAACAACCATGATTTATTGAAATGTTAAAATGCCTGTGTCAACAAAGGGGGACACCGGTGTGCACTCGCACAAACAATCACACGTCAGTCGGGGCGACGCGCTGATGTCCAATGACATTTAATTTCTTGCCTGTCCCTTGTTATAACAATCATCGCGGGGATGTGAAACCGAGGGCCTGCACGTCATGAGTCTGCATTAAAGCTCAAGTCATGTTTTTTCCCCCCCCCGTTCTTTCGCTCACTTCCTTGCCGTCAAATGCAGCACAGACAGGGATAGATTGAGAGAGAGAGAGAGAAGGCTATAGAGAGGGAGGGAGGCTGTGAATAGGCAGAGTGAGTGGCATGCATGGACAGCCCCTCTGTCTCTCAAAGACACTGCAGCAGCTGCCTGCACGCGATAAGAGCAACCATTCACAGCCAACTCCCCCTTTTCCTCCTCCTACACACAAATACACACCAATACACTTTTCTCCTCTCGTTCTCTGTAGCGCACACACACACACACACACACACACACACACACACACACACACACACACACACACACATATGTTTACATGCACATCAGCCTCTCTGCAGGTTTCTACAAAGATGGAGCGATTTTGAGCAGCCTTTGTCACCAGTCAAAGGTCTTCCCTGCAAATCGTTTTGTTTTTGTGTCTTTTTCTCTGACGTCAGAATACAGCAGGGTTAAACATCGGATGAGGGGGAGAAGTGTGGGGGGAATCACCTTTCTTTTTTCATCTCTGACAGTGAGCAATCACGTGGCGCTCAGCAGGCAGCAACACAGGTTTTTCTACGGAGCTGTCAATGACGCTTATTAAGCAGTCCACTTCATCCACCTCTGAGTCTGATTTATAATTCTTTCTTTTTTTTTTTTTACTTGCTGTCCTCTGATGATTATTACATGTAAAAGAGAGATTCTTAAACAGCTGAAAATCCCTGTCCCATAATGACAGCAGGATGTTTAAATTACCGTCCTGTCCTGTCATCCCTGTGCCGTGTGTGTCGTAATTGGCCATAACATCAGCGTCTTTGCACCAAAATGGCAATTTGCATTATGTCACCTTGCATTTCAAAGATATTCAGGCCTGAATGCATCATCCATGTCATATTGTCTCCTCTCACTCAGACAGGAAGTGCTCCCTCCAAACAAACAAATTCAAATGCACACAATCTGCCCCAGCCCAGCCCTCTCAGAAGTGATCTACATATAGCTGGAACCTTGGCGCCTTATCATACACACACCCACAAAACAAATATTCTTTTTCCCCCCCAATATGCTCTATGTGAATATATCTAACTGCCAGTGACATCCATGCCAATCACTTTGATCCACTGATAAAATCCAGCCTCAAATCCATCCAGTCCACTGAATGTCTAAGTGCCAATTAATTGGTGGCTCCTTCCATGATTAGCTCATGTTGCGCTTATAGCTAATCTGTATCTTGGCAGGGAGCCACGCATGACCTGGCTTCCATCCAGGTCTGGGAGCCGTGGAGGCAGCAGCCATGAGCTAGCCCTGCACAGCGCAGAGCAGCCTGGAGAAGATGTGCCAAACTGCAGCGGCACAAAGGAGACCTCACTGTTTATCAAAGATTAAGCAGTGTTTAGTATCTCCCCCCGACTCCCCTCCTCCTCCTCCCCCTCCTCCTTCCTGCGCTCAAATATACGCATGCGTGTGCACACACACACACACACCACCACCTCCAGCTCACACCCTAATTGTTCCCAGCCCCGAGAGTTTAATAAAGAACAAATTGCGGTTATTGGTGAGCAAACAGCACAGTACGGAGGTGGGAGTGTGATCATTGCGGCGCCAGAGCAGTAAAGGGAGAGAAAGGGCATCAGCCAATTTAATTAATATCTCTGTCAGTCTCAGGCTACGACTGGAGCAGAGGCTGTGTGGAGAGGGATGTAGTGAGCACACAGAGCCTAATCCAATGCTGATGCTTTATAGTGCCACTGGACACTGGCTACACATTTGTGACATATTGATACGCATACCATTAAAATTGCAAACTCGTACATATGGTTGTGCTTTCTACCTGTTGTGTTGTAATGAAGCATCCATAACAATGCTTCACTGCAAAGGAAAGTCTGACACAATCATGATGCCATGGTTACATACCAAACATGACTACAGCGGTTTGGATTCCTATACAGCTATGGGGCATTGAAGTAAAGTTAACATTACATGTGCTTTGCTTTCAGAAAGACACTTTATTTTCTTTATGGAGAGGGGGACATTAGCAATTATTACGTAATTTACTGACACAAATTCACACATGTTCACTAAATGTACTAATAATACAATATATTATCTCACTGATTTTATTTTTCTTCATCCTTTTAACTCTGTTCTAGTTTCCTGATTTTAAGTCCTTAGGTGAGCACTAGGTAACTTATTTTTTGAAAAAATGTATATGTAGGGTGGAAACAGTATAACATTTCCAATTTGCGTTAACAACCTGAAGAAAATATCAGGATTTGCCTGTTTACATTATAATGTAATTGTCATTGTAATTATTATTGTTAATAGCTAAGAGAGAACCTACAGGGAACAAAAACTAAATATTATGTCCTAACAGACTTGAAACTATTTCTTGCTAAATATTAACCAGTTATTTTGACTCATTTTATATTACATATATTTTAATGGGGCTCACTGGGTATGTACGTATCTGTTTATTTTTCCCCTTACAGCCTATCATGCCGCCTGCTCACTGCCCAGCCCTAGTGTATCTACCCGTCATGTTCCCATAATGCTTTGTGGCAGCTGCAGCCAGATTCATGCACACAGGTATTGATTTTCTTCCCAGTTTTTTTTTTTCCTCCAGTGCAACCCTTTATTTATCTCGCTAAGCCCCTGCCACTGGGTGTGAGGAGAGAACCAGCTCGCAGCTTGTGAGAGAACACAGTGAATTCAACATGAGAGACGCTTACTACATAACCTGGATTTATTTTCATTTATCTGTTATTTATCTGCCACTGCTGCTCTGCTGCAGAGTATAATCCAGCTCTGTGTGGGATGCATGTGTAGGTATGCGCGTGCATGCTCGTGTGTTTGTGCTGTCCATCCATCCGTCTATACAAACACTCCATTCTCCACAGGCCACCTGACCCATTTTTCTGCGTGAATAACAAGACTCCAGCCAATCATGGGCAGACAGAATGGCAAATGCTGGAAAAAGACTCTACATCCAGCCTGTCACACGTCAGAGTCCCAACCCTGCCTGTCGACAGAGTGAGGCAGGGATGGAGGGAGAGAGAGAGAGAAAGAGAGAGAGAGAGAGAGAGAGAGAGCGCTATCCTCCCTCTTCACTCCCCCTTCTTACCTCCCCTCCCACTCCCATCACATCTCAGCCATACAGGGACCAGTAAAACCATTACCCACCCACCCCAGCCCCCAGCTCAAGGTTTTGCTGCGCCAATGGCTGTGCTTCCTACATAGCATTCTAAGAAAAGGGCAAAACCGACAGCGAGCGAGCTGCAAGGCTGCTACCAACAAAAGACATTTATTATACCATAGTTCCTGTAGGCTTCAACACACAGTATATTGCAAATGATACCTCACATTCTGCTCTCCAGACAAATATTTACAGTAGGGCCACAGTGATATAGGAAAGTCACTATACCTCTTAGACTGCATTTAGTCTTCGATGCAGGAAGACAAGGAATTCAAATATATCTAGACAACAAATCTCCTTTTTATTTTTGTTTATGCTATAACACATATTAATGAAACATTTCTGTAAACATATTTTACACCTGCCTCAGGACACCTCTGGGTTGACTGAGTGTACCCGTCGTGACAAGGATGAGTTGGAAACACACAGGTCAGCTTAGTTTTGCTCACATCAACTGCCATCAACTGTAGAAGGAGGAATGGAGGAGAAACAGTAGGCACTGTGGATACACATGATAACGTCCAACAGCCTTTTGATAGTAACTCTTGATATTTACTTCAAAGGCCCATTATACACAGCCAATTAAACCGACATAGTGTGGCTGGCTCTTCTCCCTCTCGGCAATGGCTGCGGGGATCGAGACTGGCTGCAGAAATAACTCCAACACACATTCCAAATGTCAACAAACATGAAAGAAACTGTGAAATGCACAAGACGGCTTAGCAAATGGCCAGACTGAAAGTGTTATCGCAATCTGCAATGTCCTTACACAAATGTCTGCGCATGCTACAAAACCCAGCAGCAATAACTGGGTAACCTATAATCACTAGTGTCCATTTAACAGAGTAGTGGAAGGCATACGTAGATCTTAGAGGCATGATTACCCATGTTATAGTTCATATGAGTGTGAGGTGATAGAAACAGTGGGCAAAGAGGCAGCACGAGCAGAAAAAGAAAAGACTGAAACGGAGGAGAGATGAGGGAGCCTGAGCAGAGAAAAGAGAATCTGTGTGATGGCCGACGGCCCTTGTGCTTAGCTCGTGTGCTGAATGAAAAGAAGCCCCTGTGTGGGTGTGTGTGTTTTCATATGTGTGTGTGAGTCTCTGCAGTAGTGCTGGGGGGTCGGCCCCCTCTCGGCCCTACTGGTGCTGAATGCAGAGCAGGCAGCATCAGGCCGAGGCAAATGACTACAAGGCCTCCTCAGTGACTGCAGCACAGGCTGCACCTGGGGAATGGCCCTGCACAGCAACAGAGCGGCAGCCAGCCACAGTCCATCACAACGCATCCCAGAAAGCAAACCCAACAGGGCATGCACATGTTTCCACCGGCCAAAGCAAAAGTATGGTGCAAGATTATTTTTCTTTGAGGTGATCTCTTCCTGCAGGTGAGCTTTATTAAGGGCAATCAATCAAAATCTAATGACACTGATCACCTGGGCCTGCTCATCTTTTTTAAAAAGTCTTTTTTAAAATCAGCCATTCCAGAACAGCTCTGGCATATTACTACATAGATTCTCAGCATGACCTCAGCATTAATGCAATTCTATTCTATTCTTACACATCTTCTACCATACACGATCAGGACACACCATATGTCGTAAAAGTATATCAACACAAAGCACAAATACATCAACTTTTTCTCAAATTACGTTCTGGCCATTTCTTTTCCTTTTATGACCTAAAACAAGAGGAAAATAAGTGTTGTTTCATAAGTACATTATGTGTTTCCTGAACCTCCATGTTTACTCATTGTTTGTATGACAGATTTAAACAAATCCTCTGTTCATTCTGTCTGTGATGTCAGTTTACCGCCGCTTCACACAGTACACTTGAATGGTAAATAAATCTGAACTTGCATTAACACCGATGATGAAAAGAAACAAAAAAATATAAACCAAAACAAGATATAACCTAAACATAGGTATATCTAAATGTTTGAAAATACTCTGTCAACTTTGACACTGTTGTGAAATAATTTGAAAAAACTCTGCTTCCTTCATTTCATCCTCACTGACCTTTTCAGCTCTCTTCTTTTGGGTCCTGACTTCTGATTATTGTTTGGCATCTTGACAAGGATTAACTCTGCTGGTTGAGCAGGAGGCTGCAGTCAGATTCAGTTGTGTCATTAAATGGAAGTGTTACTGATGCTTAGTTCTGCGACTGTGATTGGCCACATGAGGTAAATGCGCCATGGTTACACCAACAATGGTAGAAATAGTAGGATTATGAAGAGAAATGTATATCAGGCCTCTACAAATGTTGCATTGTTGGTAAATTGAAACAGTGTAAACAGTGGTGCCATCCATTTAGGACAAGTTGAAGTAAACTCTGCCATTTTCATCCCTCCTGATGATGTGACTTATTATACAATGACAGATTTCGCTCTATTGTGTCCATAAATCGTAGTAAACCAGTAAACCCATCAGGATCAGACTGGGTCCTGATTGGTTCCCTCTCTAAACAATTACTAAAATCCTCTTAGTCTGGACAGTTTTTGAAATGATGCATTCCCCCAACTTGCCTTGATACTCACTCTTTTATATTGTTTTACAGATGCAAGATGCAAATGACACACAGCAGCCTTCATAGTCAGTCACAGTATAGTACTATAATATATAGTAGAGTAATCCTCGCTGTTTCAACCCACTCTGAGTTATTTCAATGGACAAAATGATGATGAGTTTAGCCGTACAGTCACAGCTAACAAGAGTTTAGCCTAATCTACTGTTTTTTTGGGGTGGCAATGCGAAAAATGTGTCCAGTTCAGTGAAATAATAATAATAACTTATTCCCGAATCAAATGGACTTGTCTTAAAGTTTCTTGATAAGGGAAAATGCATTTTATAAATAAAACTGCTCTTCCTCATTAGTAGATATTGTAGTATCTTTTTAGTTCTTGGTAAAACAGGTTAAGTCAATATTGGAGCATGATCTGTACATTTACTATAGCCATTCTATTAAAACCCCTGACCACTATACAACCACTATACCCAACAGCCATACTGCACTGTTATTTTTATTTCATGTCCTAACCAAATGCATTTTTCATCATAATTTTCTATTCTTTTTTAATGGACACAAGGGTTCTTTAAGTGGTGCTTTGTTAGTCTACCCTGCAACAACTCAAAAAGGTCTAAGTCCAGTGAGACTTACATAGGGCCTGTCTGATGGGCCCGGCACATCATGCTACACCTTCCAAACTGAGGAGCCAATTCAATTATTCATGCCAAAGACAGTAAAGCTATATTTTACAAACTTTTTTGTTTCCAGTCCAAGTGTTGATATTATTTTTATTCATTAAAAATTAAGATGTCGATGCTCAGTCCTCGAGATGAGGGGTTAAGCCATCTTGCGTTGAGCTGTCAGTTAGTGTGCATATAGACTTACAGACATGGATACACACACACAAAGTGCACTTAAAATGTGTGTAGCAGAGGATGAGGGGAATGGACGGTGTGTCAGTAGGATGCGTGCACTGAGACGTGAATAAAGACCATTTGCTCGTGGATTCATAGGCTTCCGTCATCCATTATTTAGCATGGAGAAGAGCAGTGGATTGGTGGCTGGATGATTTTTCTGACAGCATTTACATGGCTGACGGCTACAGATGTGATGATTTTTATCTCTCAAGATAAACATTTTGTTTTGACGGTGCTGAAACTTTTGTCCTCTCAAAATTCAGAATTCCACAGTATTTCAGTTAAAACTAGCAGCCGTACTGTAAAACGATTAAACAATTCAGCGATAAGCTCAAAATACACAAAAATCTATTCAAAATTATAAATCTACTGCACAGTAAATAGTCAATCAGCGATATAACTTGGATAAACACATATCTGAAAACATGCCTGCGGCAAATCCATTTATGGACAATTAAGAGATTGCTATAGATTTCAACATGGCCGATTTCGCCTCAGCGGACAAATGTGAAACGTCAACAAAAAAGCAGTCGCTAGCCAGCATTTGCCCTCCATCCAAAAGCAAAATGACATTAGCTCTTGTCTATTGAGTTTGCTAAATGCCCCACATAAAGTGAATTTGCCCCCCAGGGCTGGGAAACAATCACGCAGGCGAGTGTTCCATTTAAGTGATTTGAATGATCGGAGTGCTGCAGTGCTTCCTATCAGCCACAGAAATGGGTCAATACACTGAGACTAAGTGACATGGCTGGCAGCCTGCGCTCTTGTGGAAGACCAGGCAGAGGAAGAGGAGCGGGACCTCACTGTCATTGGGTCAGACAGACGTGGGTACACAGACACACACATACAGAATAGGCTAGCTGGCTAGCTGGTGTAAGGTCAGCCTTTGCGTAGGTTCATGTCAGAAGAGTCATACAGTTAAGTCAGTCCACACACACACCTCCACTGTCACAAAGCTCATCACTTGACAGACCCCTCTTGTAATTGTCATTGATGATGTTGATCAAAACAATTGGGAACCTCTATCTCACTCTGGCTGTACCCTTAATTCTGTAGCATTTCTCAAAAATAAGACCATGTTTCTGATAAGCTAAGGAATATGTAGCAGCGATTCGTCTCTCTCTAAGACTGTTACATATTTTTGGTTTTAACACCAACTTCTTACTTGTTCCATTGTAATCATGGCATCAAAGCTTTATCTGGCAGCTCACTTAGAAGAAATCTCAAATTCAGACCAGATGTGACCTGATGGCTCACAATGATTGGTTCTCATTTGTTGTTGTATGTACACCATCATCTAAACGTATAGGACTAAGAATCAATAAGAATCTTACAAGAACAACTTGGCAAACAGGGAAATAAGATCTCCATCTGTTAAATATGATCTACCATAGATGTTCACTTGGAGAGACTTTGGTTACTGTACTGTAAAAGTATGCCATGACTTACTTTCAGCGTTGATTGACATTGTGTCTTTCTCCCAGGACACAACTGTGATGTAGGCCTCCACTGAGGCAGGGATAATGCACTTGAAGACCGCCACATTGCCTCTCATGGCTTTCTGGTCCTCCACCCGGACAGTGTAGGGCTCCCGTAGGACTGGGAGGAGGAGACAGAAAAGTGTGTTGTGTATGAGATGGAGACCTGCTAACACTGGGATCATGATTGTTTGGGTTGAAACAAAGCACAAGCGTAGAGGAAATGTATTAGCAGAGAAACTGACCAGCCTTAATGTGGACATCTTGGCTCCTGATTCTCCCTGAGGGGTTCTCCGCTGTGCAATAGTAGGTGTTGTCGTGGATGAGTTTGCTAAAGCTGGAAGGGGGAATGTGGAAGATCTGAAGGGTGCCATTGGGGTGCACATGGCGGATCCCTGGCACATCATAGATCTCCTCGCCGGTGGCCAGGTACCAGCGCAGAGAGACAGGGGGCACACCTGCGGCGGGACAGGGCACCGATGTCCCTGTGGTGCTGGCAAACACTACCTCTTGCACAGATGCATTGACAAAATATAAGCTGGAACGTAGATCTTCACAGAAAACTGCAGAGAGAAATGAGAGTACGAACAGAAATGTTAGACATGTTATTCTACATTTTAGTTACTTCCTAAAACTTGAACATTGTATGGAGAAGTCTTTGAATAATTAAACTGACGAGCTGTAGCCACTATTTTTCAACCCCACCTCATAACAGAAACATTATCACATTTGACAGAATTGTGCTATACTGCATCTCTGTTTTCCTCTGAATTTAGGCCGAGTGTGTTTTCCCTGGTTGACCATTGTGTTCTTGCTCACTGCAGCAGAGGGAAGTTGCAGGAGTGTGTCTTGTTGTCTATGAAGAGACATTGCAGCAAAGAGCAGCAGTGGATGGAAATAACAGAGCCAGCCTGACCTGCCTACATATCATGCATGTCTGTGGACACACCCTTCCACTAAAACAGGCAAAATATCTGTGTACATGACGCAGAACACTAAAGGGAATCAATTAATCGATTGACAGTTAATAGGATATAAGATAAAAGTCATCAATCAAGCAAAAACTGTAGATTTTTAAAGTTCATTGCTCTTCTCTGTATATGACTGTACACTCAGTATTTTGGGATTGTCTCCATTTTCCTGCTATTCTGTTTAAAGGCTTAACAATTAATCGATTAACAAAAAACTAACGAAAAATAAAGCAGATTTATCAGCCCTAAAGAACACACACTAATAAAAAAAAATCACAATTAATTTCTACACCAAACAAAAAGCAAAACACAACCCAAGATAGTTCTTTGAAATCGTTCTTCACGGTAATTTTCCAACAATTGAGATATTTCTAGTTAAACCAGAAAAAAAACAGATGAATATTCCTTCTAAACATACAATAGTATGTATATAACAGAAGTGGCTATATCATAGCGTGTGAGCAGAAATGTTCCCAAGATCAAAACTGTGATCTTTTGAACATTGTTGTTTTGAAAGCTTTATCGGTCTTTGTTTTTACTGTCTTCGTGTCACACAGCCAAACAACCATACATTCTCTCTGGACAAACTCATTTGCATCTATGCTTTCATCCGAATTAAAAGCTGTCATAGCTTCTGTTGCCTTGTTTAATCCCAGATCTAAATAAGTTATCTATCACTGTAACAATTATATTGTTGCAACACTCACTGAGAATCAGATTCCATAATTACAATTTGGATACCATCAAATAAAAAATAGCACAAAAAGCCGCTATGCAGTCAATTTGTCACGTTCATCCCCACAGTGTGCAGCAGACAATGTTTCCAAGTCGCCTTAACTAATGAAGCAAGTCGGTGTAATGTGATGCACTTCCTCTGTAGTAAGTTACTGTGTTGGATAAAAACTGACAATGCAAGTCGTTGCTGTAATGGACAACCCACACTGCTGGCATGAAGCCAGGATATGTATACTGGCTGAATCCCAAGGAAGGATGGAGGACGTGTTTCTTACATCCACTGCCTTTTAAATGTCTTTCCTGTTATTTGAGTTGGGGAGAAGATAAACAATCATAATGTGAGATAACTGCAGAACCCCGACTGGATGAAACAATATTAGAAAGCTGCAGTTTCGAGGGCTCTTTCTGTCATATCTCTATCTGCCTTCTGCATAATCTGGACAGTTTCTGCACAATAAGAGAGAGAGAGTAAGTGTGTACAAATGAATGGTGACATCCAACAGACGCACTGTAACTACTGTTCAGGCAGACTTCTTACATTGCTTATTTTAACGTATTAGTTGGAACTGAGAGCTTAACGCACTGGAACTAAAAGGAATGGAAACACATGCAAATAGACAATCTGGTGAGGAAAACATCTTCACCTAAAGAACACTGTAATATTTGTTAACTTCTGCTTTTTTTAACAGGTTTTAAGGTAAATGCCTGTCAAAGGTCAAGCTTACAAGATTTTGACCTTTTGTTCTACAACATCAACTAGGTCAGTCAGTACTCTTAATATGATTATCCTTTACTGCTTATGGCAGAAATACTGTCATCACCATCGGAAAAGAAAGCGTTTTGGACAAAGAGCAGCGAACTTTCAGACCATCATGACCCCCGGCGTCTTTCGAGCATCCAACCTGACTGGCTGGACAGCTCCAGGGAGAGAGAGAGAGTTGGAATAAGAGCCATGCTAATCCAGTTTGGTTTAAGGCTGCTCCTGGCTTATGTCTGGTCACGGGACAAGTAAATGGACGAAATGGGACTCAGACCGGCAAAACAACGTGAAATCAGAGGCTGTTGTGCCCACAGAGACCTCCAGCACAACACCTTGGATCAAGCTGTAGTACTTGATGGGTGGGCCATATTCTGTCCGATTTGACCTGGATGTCTATAGCCAAACATTAATTTTTCACTTCTGGAGATGGAATTTACACTTCAAAAATCATAAAAGTGGCTTTCATCTGTGAGGATTATCTGGCTGAACAAAATGTGTAAGCATCATAAACCTGTGTTTACCACAGAGCTTATTTTATGCAATAATCCAAATTCCAACTGAACAGTCCCTTGGGCATTTTGTTGAGGGAACCAGGGTGATGCTAACTTTATTTTCTAACAAAAAAAACTCTCTATTTCAAAATGCCACATAACAAGATGAGCTGTAAATAGAGAAAACACAAGGAAGAAGAGAAATGCAGCAAGTTGAACAGGACAAAACGGCATAACTTAGCCTGATATATGCTATGTTACACTATATACACTGTGAATGTACACTCAGTTGCCAGTTTATGGGTTTTTTAAAACCCATAAACTAATGTAGTCTAATACATTTATATTTAGCCTATCCTCACTGACATAAATGGGGTTGATAAAGTATTAGAACTATCTCAGTATAACATCATAAAACTTAACAGCACAAACTCCAGTCATTAAAATATCTTCTCCAAATTGAATCAACACCTCTCCTTGTAATAAAAGCTGAACACTATAACTTTCATCAAGGCTTTGATGCTCAGTGTTTATAGCTGTAATAACATCTGAATCACGCATACAAAATGGAAAAACGTACACTGCTCATTTGACTACTGATGGGGAGTTAACTCGCGTTAACTCACGTTTTATTTCTTTGCAGTGTTTTAGAAAACACTGCTGCTGAAGTGCCCAAAACTCCTCATCAGTAGCCCCACCTTCAATTCTGTGACCTCTTGAAATCCAACTACATCACCATGTCATACATTAGCATAATATATGCCCAGTGGCTAGTTTGGCACTCTGATTTAGTGCAGCTGTTAGTGATGCTGGCTCAGGTGTGTGTGAGCTGTCCAGTCAGAGCACACTGGGTATTGAAGGCGGGCCTTAAAGACACAGGAGTTAAAACAGATGGGAAATACAGTACAGTGCTGCAGCACCGGACAGTATGAGAAAATCGATGAGCCTTTTGAACATTAAGAGCAAGTAAAATGATTTTAGTAGTAACCCAAATTAAAATATGAACTTGATAATGAGGATGATATGTCTCCTTTAAAGCGAAACTCTCGCCAAAAAGCAACCGAGGCTTTATTTGGGATTGAATAGGAGTCAAACCTTCGTGTGAAAGCATAATTACGACGAAAGAGCCACTTTTAAGATTTACCGTAGTTTCGGTTTTGGGCACGTTAATTTTGAACGGGAGTGCATGGGGCAAGACATGCTAGCATCGCTATTTTTAGAACACTAAGAAGCTCGACACAACATAAAACTTTGCTCGTATCAATAGGGTCTCTACTCATGAACAAGAGCATTGAGAACATTATTTGTGTACTCAGAGTTTATGAAAAAGAAGGTTTTTGAACTACTCACGTTAGCTGCTGCACCTCCTGCGCGTTGCTGTCATGGCAGGCAAAAAGTGTCGATCCCCGAGTGCGACCTGACAGGCACGCTTGAGGAGCGGTTCACCATTACTCTCCTGCCAGTCAGGTCGCACTCTGGGATCGACACTTTTTGTCTGGCATGACGGCGACGCTTTAAGTCTTCTCTGTCATCACTTAACATAGATATATTACCCATGTTGGTCAGTGACATTTTGTACTGTAAATTCTGTCTTTATAAGACCATACAGGGATAACAGCAGATTGGTACTATGACGACAATGTGAGGAATTAGATTTTAGGAATGTGTTTTTGTTTGATGCTTGCTGAAATAACATTATTGCCAATTATTGGTGGTGGTGGAGCTGAACAACTTTCCGTTAGTATGTAAATCTGTAGGGCAAACCAAATAAAAAAAGCTAACTGGAAATTATTATTCCACAATGAACAAAAAATTATATGGTTAAAGAATCGTACGGTGTAGACCTTTAAATCTAATGTAAACAGGGGTATTCTGTGAAAAGCCAGTGTCAGTCACCTACTTTAATATTTCAGTCTTCTCTACTATATCTCTACAGTCTCTATCATGGGCTCTCCCCTCCTGTCGCCAGCCTGCCTGCCTGTGCGACAGCTGCCAATCCCTCCTCCCCGGAGACCAAACATTTTAGCGCTTCATAAATTCCTAATGAGCGCGCTCAAATCACCGGCCACTTCCACCCACTGGTCGTTCAACCTGTTACGACAAACAAACACCACGGTGTACACATGTTTCCGCACATTTCTAGCTGCACTCACTTCACACATGCAGTACTCTGAGGGCCAGGCCTGGAGGTGTTGAAAGGCGAATGGCTTTAGTTGTCAACAGCTACAAGACAGTAGTTTCTTATCCAAGGAGAGGTAAGAAAAGGCAGAAGAGCCAAGGCATACATCGATTGTAAGGGATTTTTACTGACAGCCAGTTTAGCCTCAAAACACTGATCGTCTGGATGCTTGGATGCATAGTCAAACATTGAGGTGTCATTTAACAAATAAATGAGTAACCTGACAACAATCAGGACCTCAAAAACAAGTGTGCTGATAAAGCCTGGCAACACACATGCGTGTTTTTGCCTCCAAGTGCGTATGTATTTTCTGTGTACTGTGTGACAGTCTATCCTATTACATAGTTTACAAGCAGATACATAAACTTTAGCTTTATTGTTTTGCCATCACATGACTCTACTCAGATTTGTCTAGATTTTTACAAATAGTTTAGGACAGCCGTATGATTTCTCTCTTGGCTGCTTCTACACCAATCAATCATTAGTTTGTGAGCTTCATTTAAATTGTGTTGCGAATACCAAGCATGGGTGCATACTACCAACTGCATCAACCTCAATAAAGACTGATTAGTTATAACTATTATGACACATCTGATAAACAAATGTGTTTGTCATAAAAAATGGCTCTAATATCGCTGCATTAATGCAGAACAAACTATACTGTATATGAAACAAGCAGCAGTGAAAAGGCAAAGATGGGGGTACAGGCTCAAATAAAACAGTTTACACGGCTCACTACCCATAATGACACATGCAGCAGAACTTATCAAGGATTAATTTATGGCCTTGTAATCACACAGAGTAACAGCTTGTCAGTGGTTTTCTCAAGTAGGAAAATCTGCCATCAAGATGATCATAAAACATCTCAGCATCAGCATCTGTTATGAATAGCAGGCAGCTACTGTAACTGTCTGACTGATCAGCAGACAACTCTTTCACAAGTCACTCTATTTAGCTCTAAAATAGACATTTCTTCCTCAGCATACATTTCTAATGATGATCTCCCAAATACCCTGGTCCTTATTGAAAACCCACTCACCACAAACACAGTGAGGAGGATTCCATTTGTTTGACACTGTGTGACTCCTTGTAGTTTCAGGTATTATTCAGGTTTCCATACTATAGTATGAAGGATCTGATTTGTATTTATTTAAGGAAGAGACATCTGTGTAATCTGAAGCAAGGCTGCTCAATGTGGGGCCCACAGACCGAGGCGGGCCAAGATTCCATTTTTCCAGCCTAATGTTTCTTGCAAAAAAATGTAGATTCATTTTTTTCTACAATTACAAACCATTGTTTCCAGTATTTCTTTATGGAAACAGTTTTCTTAAAATATGGAGAATCCTTGTTTGCCTCGTTCCTAACCTGTTGTTTATGCACACCTGAGGGTAAAAGGTTATGATCTAGTGAGCAAACATGGATGGTTTGATATTTCATAGCTTTGATGAGTTCTGTTGTGTTAAAACTTGTAGAATTTCAACCTCTTCTCTGAACCCTTATAGAACATAGTGTATTGCAAATAGCCGTACTGTATCAGTGTGTGTAGACACTGCACTTGTTAAGTCAATTTAATCAATTTGGCTCATATCATCTGCTCTATTTATTGGGAAAAATGTCATTGATGCCATTAAATAGCTGATAATATAAATTTCCCAATGTTTGGCATCTGTTAATAGCCTGGGCCAACAACTAGGTTTTTAGTTCCATCTCTTCAAGGGAAAAAGATTAGGTATCCCTGATCTAAAGGCCCTACTTAGTTCATACAGATCTAATGCAAATATGTAACATATATGGTGCCAAAAACTGTGGACGCTTGAAATAAAAGCATTAATGTGTGTATGGCATTTTACATGTTTTAGACACAGGTTGTGATTTTCATAATGATGTACAAAACTAGGTTTGGTACCTGGCCGAGTTCTGGTATTTCATATTACTATAATATTATATTGTAGTTCAGAAGACCCTTTTAGGTAAGAGTGTGTTATTGGGTCATACCGCATGAATTTTCTTTATGAACTGCAGGTAACGTGAACAATAAAAGGAAGCCCAGATCAATGTAATGTCAGTGTAAAACAAAAGTTGAAACGTTAGTAGCAGAAAATTTCCCATTTTTATTTTCCCCATAATCAAAATAATATTGTGCATGCAATAAGAGGAGGTTCAAGTAAAAATGAAGACAACAAGAACAAAACTCATTGGCTCTTTTAGTAATTTTGCATGCACTCTAGGTTCTTTGTCTGCTGTCAAGTCACTACAGTGCTACTCTTAAAAACTAGATAATGAGATAAAAAAAAACAGCTGAACTGCATCAGTTAAGCTTCATCCTGCACTGACCAACAACTCTTGAAAAAAGGTCAGTGGGGGAAGGAAAACAAATAAGACTACATTGTGTGGATGCTGTTTGTCTTAGTTCAGAAGGTATTATCTGTTCATACTGGAATTGTGTATCCATGTTCATGTACATCCCTGGTACTGTACATTGTATTTTACTTGTAATCATCCATCATGGACATCTCTATAGGCAGCGTGATGGTGCTGCAGTGGCTGACACTCTGTAAATGAGGCAAACGGCCATCATGCAGCCTCTGGTCTGAGTGTGTTTGAAAGGTGACTGAGTGAAGAAGAGAGGCTGCCTCATAACTGCTTTTGTCTCAATCCGCTTTGCACCAACTCATGAAAAATTGAGACCCCCACCACCCCCATTTCCACCACCACCACCCATTTCTAGGTGGTTGACTCCTTAAGAGGAGAAAGCCTGATGGATGCAAAACCCTGCTAGATCCCAATAGTTCAGATACATACAGTTGGAGTGCATTTATTTTTCAGTGCAGTGCCAAGGAAAACAGTGAGGGTGGGGGTTGAGTGGGCAGGCGGGAAAGCTGAAAAGCACTCCAACGGTAACATGCAGACATCTATTAACAGAGAGAGACCAAGACAGAATGTAAAGAAAATAGGTGCCATGACAGAGGTCAAAGGGATGCTCCAACTCTGTTGTATCCCACCATCACCTTCAAATAAAGACGTATTCCTTTTCTCTTCATACTTTTCCTCCACGCCACCATTTCCCACTCAGCTCCGTCTGGCTATATTCCTTTCTAACCTTCAACTCTCCTTCACGCTCCTCTGACCCTGTCTCTCACATTCTGACTTACTCCACCTTAACACGAGGATGCAGGTGCAAAAAACAAAGCATGTGAAGGGAGAGAGCTAGAGAGGAGTTTTGGGTTTCACCCTGCACCCAGCTTCCCACTGACTGTCTCTGCTGATGTGTATTTATCATCCAATGAACCTTCACAAGTCCCTGCAACTGAAAAGCAGTGCAGCCTAAAATCTAAATGCTGGACGAACAAAACAAATACACAATGATGTGTCCTGTTTAAAGAGTAAATAACAATTGCTTGGCCACAGGATTTCATAAAAAAAAAAAAAAAAATCCTACTTCATCATATGTTACTCTGCTTGTACAACTTGTCCAATAACTCATTCAAATCAGTTTAATGGTTGAAACTCCTTGCAGTATATTTCCTCTGACTCTTGACTGAGAATTATCTCATAAAGCAGAAATTACATAAACATAATTTGTATTTTTGGGGGATATTATTTGAATGTTCAGTTGTAAATTAATATCCCAAGACAAACCAGCCCAATTTATCATAATGCTTGCATGCAAGCAAAGGAGACAGTATGTGGGTGGCTGTTGGCTGTCATCAAGTGTGTTTGTGTACAGCACCGTTAAATAATAATCTCATTAACGGTTGTCATAAAATAGTAAGATGTAACACATACAAATGCGCATCTCACTGATATGTAACGCATTGTTGAAGGAAGCGGCGCTTTTGAGGATCTATTGATAATTCTGGGAACACAGGAGTAAGATCAAAACAAGAGCAGGCTGAATCTTGAAACGGGAGATGAAAGATTTATGTGGACCCTATCGATAGTCGGTCAGCCGTCAGCTTGGTTGGCAGATTAAGGCTGCAGTCTGCAATGCTTTGGTCCACATCTCAAAGGATTTCTGTCTCTGGTGATAGCACTGGTTCTCTGAATCTTACTTTAAAATGAATTATCTTCATTAGATGTTGCAACTACATATTGAATAGACCTGAATAGTGTGATTGGAACGCTTCTGAAAGTTAATTCTTGTGTCCTGTCCTCACATGGCACACTGAAGAGATTTAGGATAAAAAATAAAAAAAAACGTTGTTGCATCCTTATTTTCACATCTCAATCCTCAAAAGTACAAATTGTACAAATCCTTACAGTCCTCCTATCTCAGTCTTCTTGATATGGCTTTGGCATCACAGACATACCAGCACAATATTCTGCTGAACACCAACGCACTCCTATGCCTATCATGCCCACACACATACACATACACACACATACACGCACACACACATGCTCTCACTAACAGTCACCATATGCCCGCCTGTGCTGCAGCCCGTCTTAATCGACATCAGTTTTCCATGAGCCAAAACCACAAAGAGGAAAAAGTGATATCGTTCAATTATGAATCACACACATGTATAATAGATGGACACTTTCTTCTGTGTTTCTGTCTTAGCTTAGAGAAGGGGCAGGAAGAGGGGTCCTGTTGGGTTACTGAGGTGGGTCCCTTCTTCTCACTGTGTGAAATAATGCTTGGCACAGCTCCAGATGTCAGCACCTATTGGTGGCAGGCCCTGCTGAAGCCTCTAAACATAGATTGCAGGTGACTCTTAATGCAATACTCCCATAGTGAAGCCTCTGCTACTGTGTTTGGAGCTCAAGGGCACCAGACACACTTCGGTCAAGGAGAGTGCAAGCGGGCGTGTCAGAGGGATGTGGGGGGATGAGCGTTAAATGTCTAGGAGCCCACGAACATGGAGGCTGACATGGGCTTGGTTGACAGGTGAGACAATGAGCAGTCAGTGCAGCCAGTAATGTTTTGGCCTCCACCATTGCAGAGAATACATCTTTTAAATATATTTTAAGTTTGTCAAAATCAAACATCAAGACACTGGTTTGAAGAAGCACCAGTTGCAAAGAGTCTCAACGATATTCTCAAGGATTAAACACACAAACCTTTTAGTTTTTCTATAACATGTTTAGTAGGAGCCCTGAACCTCCACTCTGACAATGCCCATCAGTGGTTACTTTCAAATCACCCAGGCAATTTATTTAAGTAAATGTCTGATCAATACAGATCCCACTAACACACAACATAAATAGGCCTATGCATTAGCCTGTGCATTAGCCCACTGATGTGTCAGGGGCTTTTTGCTGGGCCTGTGTTTACCTCAACCAAACACCATTAATCAACCTCAGATGAATGTGGTCACGAGTCTCTTGTTTTCTTGCTGAAATGATAAAAAACTCACTGATGCTTCACATTATTTCATAATGTCCTGGTTGACTGCTTGGCTTCCTGCAACAACAGCCCGATATTCACCCTTTCTCCAATGATTTTATCACATTGAATTAGCTATTAGCCACAACATGTCTCCTCTGCCCAAGGCCGCCAATGTATTTAAACATTACAGTCCAATTGGCTCTCAGCCACAGTGTGGCTCTCACCAGGTCAGGGATCTCTGTGGTGCTATAGTGGGCACCCGGGCATCAAGACATTAGGGCAACTCTACTGGGGCAAACAAGCATTGAGCCACACTGACAGCTCATGGCAGGCAATGCAGGTAATTAAGGCAGGGCTCTGCAGAGACCGCCTAGGGAGGGAAAGAGTGGGGGGGTGGGGGAGTGCAAAAGGGGGAGGGATAGGGAGGGGTGGAGATGGGGTGGAGGACAGGGCGGCCTCATGATGACAGTGAGTAAGCATCCAAGGTCCCCCCCCCCCCCCCCCCTCCCCACAACCTCCACCCCCTCCTCTCCTGCCCGAGGGGTTTACACAATAGGCGGTAAAGAGAAGTGCCGCGCTGATCCGAGATGCAGATCGAGAACAGGGTCCCCTCACTCTCCCAAATCACCGGCTCCCATTTTGCCCTCATGAATAATGTTGAGGGGTGCGCTCAGTGCCACGCAGCCGCTATGTAAAACAATGATACCCTCCTCTGATGTCAACTCTCTGGAGGGTGAGACGAGAGTCACTGTGAAGTGGGTTAGTTGATGCATATGAACACTCATTTACATGAGCGCCAACAGCAGAGGAGGGAGTTCCCATGTACTGGGTACTTTGAAGACCTTAATCAGTTACATCATCAAGGTGGAAATGGACAAATACTGCAAAATGACTGACACAGGGGAGAGACGGAAATTAAAGAGTGAGATGACTAAGAAGTGCAGAGGAGAAATTCCTGTGAGTAAGTAAACAAACTCTAGAAGCGAAAGAGGTAAAAACAACCATATGAGACATTCATAATGCTCCATTAGCCTTCCTAAATGACACAACATTGAAATGACAGGATGTATCCAACACAGCAACTTCTAATATCATTCCACATGAATATCAAAGTGTGAATCAGAGCTTGATGTAGACGCTGGTTACATCCCAGAGCTCTGGAGCCACAGTAGGTTGCTCATACAATATACTGTATTAGCCAATTCAAACCCATACAATAGCCATGTATGCCTGTTTTCTTGTCCATGGGACTATAATCTTAAATTACTCAGGCTGAGGTAAAAAAATAAATAAAAAACTACTCATGTGGCAAAATCAGACAGTTTTACCCTGTTTCAGTGTTTGTGCTAAGCTAAGATAACTGGCTGCTAGCAGCATCTTCATATTCACCATACAGAAAGAAATATGTATCAATTCTCTTATCCACAGCAGTCCCATGCAAAAAATCATGAAGCATATTTCCAGTATGTGTAAACTATTCATTTGGTTTGAGCATTTTTCAGTGTTTCCTTCTGCTTTAACATAATTAAAAATCATAGTTATGAAAGAACAATAGCATCAGTCACTCACATCAGTGAAGGATTAGCTGTCTTAACACAAACATGTTAACATGAACAAAATGTAGGTGGTGTTGAATTTTGCGTGATGTAAAATTTGAGTTCTTGTCTTGTCATTCAACAAAGTGCTGAAGTATATTTTTAGTAAGAGCCGTTTTAGTTAGAGCTGATAGTTATTGACTTTCTTGCCTGAGCAGTTCTACAGTACTTGACTCAAATTTGCATGCAATATATCCGGGCACAATATACACTGTGCATGCTTTAGAGGGTGGAGGAGAGGCATTATTCCTATTTCAGTAAAATTCCTCCCACCTTTGCTTGCTATACTGTCAAGTGCAACTCTGACTGAGCTGATAGACGGAGAGAGGGAGCAGGGAGGTGGATCTCAGGTGAGCTGAGAGGGAGGACATTAAACCCAGCTGGAAGGGATGAATGAGGAGATTAGCTGAAGTAGTAAGGCTGAAAGCTGGAAGATCATTTACATATTATACTAGAGCACAGCACAGCACAGGAGCCTATATATATATATATATATATATATATATATATATATATATATATATATATATATATATATATATATATATATATATATATATATATACATATATATATATATATATATATATATATGTATATACACATGTATATATGTATATGCATGAGAGTAGAATAATTACAATACAAAGTACAAATCTGATCAGAGTTTATGTCATTCTGCATTCTGCTAATGTGATCATGTATGAAAAATGTTATAACGTTATGATGACTAACCTATTCTTTTTAAATAAATTTGACTAGGTTTGACATATGACTGAAGGCGAGTGGTGACTAAACATGTTGACATGAATGACTGGGAGCTTAAATGCAACATGAGCAAACCACAGGGCAAAAGTATGGCTTTAAAATGCTTACTGTTCAGACAGTCCGGATATATTCTGTCTGCTATTGGTTGATTTAACTTGTTTTTACACAAAGTATCCATTTAACACACAGACGGTACGTCAATTTCTGCCAGATGTGTGTCCATTTACTAAGGATGAGTGAGCACACCATTATCTGTATCTCTTCAACCAACGTAATTAGCTGTATCCTTATTACATTCAGAGAGGTCAGGTTTTGAACCAGAAGTAGGTGGTACTGTAAGTGGAAGGACGGGACTGGTGAGAAGTTGTTAATTAAACCCACAAATTTATATTTGTTGATCAGAAGTTGCTATATTATTATTTATAAGAAAACTTTTTACAGAAGAGCATCAGAAATAAGCTTTAGCTTCAGATTTGTTTTTGTTCACAAGGGTGACAGGACTATATACAGAACAATTCTCTAATGAACCTCAAAAAATTCAGACTGATACTCAATGATGGTTTTTCCTGCATCACAACTATTGATATAGAGATATTTTACTCAGTGATACTCATACTTGTAAAAAAGGTAAATTATCTGTATACTGTACCTGTATCTGTACCCAACCATTTAGACAAAATGATGTTGATGAACTGAAAAACACAGTTAGCTGGTAAAAGTGCATCTAATGAATTCCAAAACAAACAAAGAGAAAGCAATGCTCTCCCTCATATTTCTGTCCAATCAGTGCAGCTGCACCATTGGATCAGCCAAATGCTTCATGAAAGGCACCATTCCACTGACACAAGTGAGCAGGATATGAAGACTCTGTTTACATAACAAACACACATATATCAGGTTCCTAGGGCCTTGTTTTGGGTTATGAACCAGTAATTCACATTGGGGAAGCAATGAGATGCTGTACTGTACAGTATAAATAGTCCATTTGGATATCTAGAAGACATTCTTTTTCTTTCCAAAATATGATCAAAATGTGATTTTTCATAAATACCCATCAGTAATGTGGATATAATGACTAAGTGGTTAAAGGCGAGTATCAGAACAAGTAGAACAGTCTGGTAAGTTCAGAAGAATCACTTTGCTGTCATGCAGCTTTTTTTAAACTTAACTCATGATATTACGATCGCCAAAATCTTAGACAATATATAGTGTTATATGGCCCAGCCCTACAAGAACAAGTATGTTCCCTTAATTGTTGCATGCATTACTTACATTTTACAGGCCTTATAGAGATGAACTTAGAATAGATTTGCTTAAATCTAGATAATTGTGGTGTTTTACTTGCAATGCACTAGCAAGTAATTAAACAAGATATCTTACAGTTTCATTGCATCACAAAGGATAAACTGAATATAGCTTTGTCTAAATCACTTATCACAATAAAACCTTAGCTATTTTGTAATACTTTTCTCTCACTAGATCTGTTATAAGCTACAACAGGAAGGAATTTTGCCTTATTGCTATGTTGTTTTGCATCATCTCAGGGTGCTGAAAACAAAAGCCATTTTTGCAGGAGAGAAACAAAGAGGCGAAATAAGCTGGCAGTTGACAGTGGAGGGCAAATCAAAGTCCTGGGGTTAAATGGGATTGTGGGTCAGATGACTAGACATCGTTGCCTTTCCGCTCACAGCCATCCTCTTGTGCCTCAGAAAAATATTACCCCCACCCACCAACACTAACTCCCTCCATCCCTACCCCACCTCCTCCCCTCAACAGCCCTCCATTTGCCTCAAAGGCGAGAGTATTTCATCTTCAGTAACCCCACTGCACGAGTCCTCCCTTATTGCTGCTATGCAAACGCATGGTGAGCCAGTCTATTATGTGGATCTGTGGATGATTTTTAGAAATATGGAACTTTTTTGCATCAGATCACTTCAACTCTTAAATTGACCTTCAATCAAGAAGCATAGTCATAGCAGTGATACCCCTTGTGATGCCAGGCTGACACTGAATCCTATAGAGGGCATATAATATAGGACCCTCATTATTTAGTCCTACAGGAGTCTGTCTATACAGCACAATCATAAATCACCCTGATGGATACACGGTCAATTGAGAGTAACAAAGACAGGCAATGGCTGAGAAAATGGCAGCGATCTGCATTAGAGCTGCACTCAATCTGCACACGGACAAGGCTGATCCTATATTAATCATCATGTTTTCAGTGATTACTAGACCACAGTACATCAAAAACAGTGTTGTGTTCATGTTCATAACAATGTACCAATGCAGCCTTACATACATCTCTCCCTGTCCTTCATACCTGGACTGTGTGCCTCAGACAGCCTGCCTGGTGACAAGGGGGCTCTGCAAACACTGCCAGGCAGCAAAATACATATCAACGTATTCAGAGCGTTTAGTGCCTGGGATTAATCAAATTATAATTTAATCATCTGATCAAACAGCAATTAGCATAATCACTTCTGGGGAAGGCCTGATAGAGTGGAGACTGGAGCGGAATGGAGCTGGGGGCTAGCAACACTTTAATGAAACATTTGCCTGAATGTTTGAGAATGTTACAAATTTCGTGCTACAGGAACAGAGCAGGATTTTGAATGCTAATCAGCACAGCTTGGTTACGCCTAATGAATACGTCCAATAGTCAGCCACAGGGGAAGAAATTGCCAGTGAGGTCCAGATATTACAATTTTTTGAAGTGCTTTTATGCTTTTTCTTTATAAAAAAAATAAATAATATATTCTTACTATGTTAATAATATCATGAAAGATGATTGTTCATTTATATTCTTACTTTATTCCTGTTTTTTCTCTTCTATCTAAAGAAGCCAAACTCTTGTAGAGCAGCATATTATGGGTATTTATTCATACCAGTGTTTTTGTTACTGTAGCAGTCATTTCTTCCTATTTTGTTACAAAGACTGCAGCAGAAGGACCTGGCCACTTCAGAGGCTCAGGTTCAATATGTTTTGTGCTTTCACTAATTACATTGTACATATCTTGATTAATGCCTTTTTCTCCTTGTTTACCACCCATATAATTAAAATTTAGTTGTTCATGATTGTTGAATTCATTGAGTTTACCAGTCATATGTCCGACTAACACAGAGGGAAAAATGGCTTGTGGCCACATATTGTAGATCTCAGGGCTAGTATTAATTGAATATCCACATTAAGAATCTAAATCACATTCTATACAATCTATGACTTAAGCCAGGCCAGTGTATTATGAATTGGAAACACGGGGAAGAAAAATGTGGGTTAATCTATTGATATTGGTTTTAATTGGTCTTATATTTGTGGTTGAGGAACAAGTATTAAGTCATATTTACTAGAACACATATTTGCTTTATTAGAAGTAATTTACAAAATGAATAATATCACTTACATAAAAACATTTCGACACATTTCATGTTTGATGTTGATTGAGGGCGCCTCTCCACTATCACAAGTGAAGCCCAATCTTACTGTACATCTAGTAGTTTTAAATATAAAGAACAGAGTTGGGGTCTCTGTCAGTGCATTTCCCACTTCTTTCTTTTCTACTCAGAGATATACATTAACAGTAATAAACTGTCACAAATTAGACATACAGGTATCAATATCCAAGGACATCAAGTGACTCCCTGTAGCGGTTGTTTGGCAACCACTCCATCACCCACGTGACCAAACTTTTCTATGTGTGTCTACAGTACTTTGCACACTTTGCACAGTTCAGAGAACATTGAACATTTGTAAAATGTCAACTGCAACGTATTTTGCAGATCTGTTGACAATATAACAATTTGCCAAAGCACCACGATTTCTCAATATTCTATTTCCAAAAAATTCTACTCGAGGCAACTAAAGCAATATAAGAGTTTGTACAACTAAAATCAATTGGTAAGATCAAGGGGAAAATACACTCTGGTTTAAATATTTAAGTCACTGCTGACTTTTGCAGCACTTTATGAAGGTCAACCTGCTTCTGATTACATGTTGCCGGGAAAATAGACATTATTATTGCAAACTAGTTGTAAATGAACTTGGTGCATAATGTGGAGACAGCTTTAGAGTAATCCTCCTCTCATCATTATTTTTGACAACACCAGCTGAGCAGATCTCTGTTCTGACTTCTGTTAGCACAACAAGTCTCATCAACTCTATTATGACTCTATTCTGACTGCAGTTACCATGATCTCAGAAGGGGCCACGGTCATAAAAAAGGGAAATACGTAAATAAAAGTCTGCGATGATAAAGGCTGTATATCATCTTAGCAGAGCCAGAGCTGCCAACTAGCCCAAAAATGTCATTGTATGTGTCTGATAAAAGAATGTCACCATCTGCTTTTTGGTTTCTGCAAATGAAAAATCGAATTGCTGTGGCCTGTTGGCACATCTTATCTGTCTTGTCAGACATCATTTATAAACTCGACAATGAGCAAAGAGCAATGGCTGGGGCCTTTTCTTGTACAGTAGCCTGAGCTCAACCTGGATTAGTTCTTGCTGTACCTGCATGGCCGCAGCATTAACCTACTGCCCTATTTTACAGTGAAATCATACAGACACAAACAACATAACTAATCGTTATCTTGTTAAGTCGGCGGCCCAGTTAACTGATGCAAGAAACTGTGGTCAAGTGTTACCTCTGCCAACGAGGTCATGTTTTCACCTGTGTCCATTTGCCTGTTGGTTGGTTGGTTTATCGGAGGGATAACACAAAAACTATGAAAAAAACGGATTTCCACAGAACTTGGTTGACGGATGGGTCTCGGCCCTGAATAGACCTGTGCGGATTTGGATAAACAGACAAATCCATTTTTATCATGGATCTTGCAAGGATCTTAACAAAAAGTGTATTTAGGTGGCTGGTATCTGTGAGTGAATACAATTTAATGAAAAGATATGATCTAGCAGATTCCAATATATTTAATTTGATATTGGATTAGATATAGGGGACTGTTTGGCCTTGGCATAGATATGTGCTCAATGAGTGCCATTCTTGTTTTCACATAGTTTACTTGCCAATACTGTATCTCTGTCTCATTGTGCTATTATACATTCATATGGCAAATGCAATTTTGCATGTGACACCAACTGTCAAAGGAATTCTAGCAATAAGCTTTCTACCTGACTTAATTGAAGTGATGTATAAGCCAAATACAGCCTTATTCAAACAGAAAATATCAATTAAAGGCTGGTTGATAAGGCCTTAAAATAACATTGCAATATTTTCTAGGCTTTGTCAATAAAACTCAATATTTTGAAATAAATGCTGCAGCTCAACCACAAAATCAATTATCAAAATATTTTTGTTGAAATACCTTGATATTGATATTGCGACAATATTGTAGGAATAATATTGGCACATTAGCACTTAATAAATGCTATGACTGGGCAACAAAGTCAAATATCACAATATTTTAACCAAATACCTCGATCTCTTCCAAAAAGCATTAACATAACAAGATTTGGATGAATAGTCATCATTCATTTGGGTACGATGAAGTGGGTAAGCAAGTTGAACAAGTAGAACAGTCTAGTAAGTTCAGAAAATTACTTAACTGTAATGAAAATCTACTTCTTACATATCACAATATGCAAAATCTAAGAAGTCAAATAGTCTCATATCAAGAACGATATAATGTATATTGCCCAGTCGTATTTCAAAATGTCTGGCTTTGGATGCAAAGTCAGCCACAGTTCATGAGTTATAGACAAACAACAACTGTGACCCAATAACTGTGAAAAAAATCCCAAAATGCCAGTTGTGTCATTCTTCTATTGGATGTACCATTAAAATGTTAAGTCTTAATCAGTGTCGAATATTATGAGTGTCTAGTATATTAGAAAGTGCCTAAAATAGCACCGTTTCTCCATGGAAAACCAGGCTGATGTCATATGATTCTTTGAGCTTTAGATACAACATAACACAAGATGACTCTATGTTCCCCCTCTCTTCCTCCTCTTTTTCTGCCTCACTACACACTATCATCTCCTTAAGCCTTCTGGTCTGGGTTAAATGAAACCTTTAACAGTTCAATGTGCATCCATTAACATATGCTTGAGTCTACTCTCGTCTCAGAAGCAAAGCTAAGGCGCAAGCAAACACAGTGACAAGACACCAAAAATATTGACCCAAGGGCACTGACAAATCCTGGTGTGATTGGTGAATCCATGAAAAATGTCTGCCACTTATACCTTCTAACATTAAGCTTCATGAAAGTTGAAAAGAAAACAATGTTAAACCTGACTTTAAAACCTAAACTCAATAAAAAATTAATACTGTGACCTAAATTCAAAGAATCAGTAAACATGCTACATAATGAGTCTTTGTTACAAATCTTTTGAGAACTTACTATAAAATGTTTAAAATGTCATAAATGCCATATATATGTAATAAGGTTATCAGGTTTTAAAACTGGCTTTTCATAAATACACAATAGTACAGTGAAAACCATAGTCCATAGTCAAAAACCATTATGTGATCAATATTCTGTGGTATCAGTTAATAAAGAAGCTCTGGTCAGAACTGAAATATGTCAACACAAAAGTATTACTTACTTAAAAGAATAATCACAGCATTTCCAGTGGCTTACATCTAGGTGACTGCTGTTTTGATATTAATGTGAGACTGAGGAGCTGAGCTCAGTTGTTGTTTGCTGATGTGTGTTGCTGTAACTCTGTCAACCCATCCTGCCTCTATGTGAAGTGACAGATGTATACCAAAAGACACCAGTCTGCAAAGACCTAGTTTCCCACTGGCCTTAATATGACCTCTAAGCAGTGCTGTTTGGACCGGAGATAATTGGTCGAAATCAATAAAATAGTAACAAACTTGCTGCACAAAATCAAATTATCAAGTTACTCTTAAGGACTAAACTAATGTTTCACTTTTAGCAATAAGAAATATATAATACTGGATTACCCAAACCCTGTCTCCTAGAAATAATAATCATACTGTAATATGTACTATAATTGATTCCTGTGCACTTGCAACACTAGTGGCTGAGCAATGGTTTGTTTGATAGGTTGCAATGTTGATATACTGACATTGGCGTACACACCAATGAATGATGTCTGCATGTGTGATATTTTCATTGCAAACCCACCCCTGCTCTCTGTGCTTGATTTATTATAATCTCTGTACCTAGCAGGGTTAATAGTATGCCCACATCAGTCCTGATTAAAATTAGCAGTTTAACTACAGATGACAGGTATCCAGATGCTTGGGCGTTTTGTATCTTTAATCCTCCAGAAACATTGTTCAGCATGAAGGAGCTGGGGGCAGTTTTCAATCAATCAATTTGTTGCTATGATGATCTGAACTGGAAAAAATAAGTACATTTGGCTCCTGATGTAATCCTTTTCAATCAAGTCTGGAAAAGTCATACAAAAATGCTTATGTTTTAATAAGTGGAGATAACCTTTCTCCAGCAGCCCCTTGCCATCCTAAACCGAAAGCTAAAAATACACATGCACAGAGTGATCCTAAGAGCCAATTGAGAAGCTTCGCTGTATATTTACACAGCTTATTAGTGTCCAATTGAGCATGTGTCAGATCCCCCCCCACCCCCGGCGTAGCTTTGCAAAAACAACATTATGCCATTTCCCCAATTTTGTCTCTTCATAACTGGAATATGTTGTTCCCATTCCATTTAGATTTTAATAGACACTTCTGCAAGAGCACTTTAAAAGCTCAAGCACCGACGAAGTGAACTCTACAGCAGATTTTACTCTCTACAGCAGTGAATTGTTTGTATCTACTGTAGATGAGCTTGCAAATGTGTCCTCAAATTGCCAAATGGCAATTCAGTGCAAAATGGACTTTGTATGGTTGATACTATTCATAGATGACCACTGCAAAGCTTGAACTGCAGTTGTAATTGTTGAAACATATATTCTACTAACAGGCATTGCAAATATGAATATTTAAATAAACACTCATACAGGGATAAACTCAACTGACAAAAATCAATTGACGCATTTGAGCAATCAAGCATTTAAATCAAATCAAGTGCTGAAATGAAATGTGACTCCCATAACTATTATCAGGAAAGAGTGACAGGCTGAAATCTATAAGGAAGCATTGCCAGGGTCACCTGAACAGAGTGCAGTGTTGCTCAAGCCCAAAGCCCACACTGCAGCAACACTCATTACCCAGGTCTCCATAGAGACCACCTCAGCAGCCTGTGCTGGACCAGAGCCCTAAAAGCCTTTATTTCAGGAAGCAACATCTCTCTGACCAGAAGAGGAGCAAAATGTACGATTCTGATGGAAGATGCTCATTAAGACTAATCTTTGCAGGTCTGTTCAGGGAAAACAAATGTGCAGCAAATTGAATACTGTTAAAGATGAACAATCATGACCCTTTTTTTTCTGCCTACAGTCAATTCAGCAATGCTACGGAAAGAAGCAACATACAAAGAGAGGATTGTCTAAACGCACTCTGAGTACATCTTATTTCTGCAACAATAACAACACTTAAATATTTGAATCAATAGAAAAAGTCAGTGTCAAATGAACCGAGTCTGTTCATATGAATGGCACTGCATCAGCAGTGACCACAAACGTAGCATTCATCACAACTACAAGTGCTGTTGCTGCCATTCAAAGTTTGCATGTAGATGTCTCTAGCAGCAGCCATTTTGCAACGCTGTTGCCTGGACCAAAGAGACTGAAAAAGCCATTCAAAAGCAAAGCAAGAGATTGTGCTCAGCAAACAGAGATTTTAGCACAGCATTGAGTGAGGTCTGAAATTGACATCAGTGTCCTCTGTTTCCTGAAATTGTCTTGCCTCCGTTACAGAAAGGAGTCTTTGCTACAACACCGTCTCTGCTTTTACTCCATTCTCTCCTATAAATAACCACTGCCTTCATTGAACCCTTCAGCATGGCCACAAAATGGTTTTCCTGTCATCTTTGCTTGACGCATCGCCCACCACTCTCAGTTTACATTGTGTCCACTTTGGATTTTTTTTTAACCCCTTTCCCTCCATCAACCTTTCAAAAGATCCTCTAAATACCCAAATTTTCTTGCGAGCCGATTTCTGCCCCCCAACAAACGCACATCCCACCCCCTACCCCACAGCCCCTTGTCCTCCCCATTGCCCCCCCTTCCTTACACACCCTTCTTGTATTCGCTGTAAAAATCAGTCACCTTTAGTCCAAAATCAAACACAATTGGCACTTATCAAACCTATCTTTTGAGGAATTCACTGCGAACAAAACAGAATCTGGAAGCATTTTGCAAGACATGCACTTGGGCAAGGGTGATAAGGGCTTGTCTCTTTTTTTTTTTCCCAATCCAAAATGACTCCACGTCTGTGCTTCTAATATGGCGGGTGCAATGCCAGAAAAAAGCACAGCAGTCCTATTTAATCCTTTTTCAAGAAATTGCTCGATTGAATTAAAAGAAAGCATACAAACATGCAATCATATGTGCAAGTGATTTAATTTGCTAGTAAAATATCAAAACACATTTACTTATACTGTATCATACAAGTCAATATATTACATTTTTCCTCAGCATACGTCTTGCATGAAGAGTGGATTTCTAAATTAATTTTAGTGACTATATAGAAATTATTCTAGTTTCATTAAGCAAATAATTGCTCTGTTTAAGTGCAATTACAAAAGAAGGTTTGAGATTTAAACAAATGGTGAATACACCATGCAAATATGCAAATATGTTACAACAAAATTATTCACTTAAATATGTTTTTTCATAACCCACATATGTGAAAAAGTGATTGAAATCTGGAAATATGCAGATTAAGTGTCTAAAAACGATGTAGGAAAATGTACCCAGACTGAGGCCCAATGCAGCTGGATGAGAGAAACTAAATAATCTTAATGTATAACCTGAGAATGAAATTAATGAATCTTCATATTTTATTTTAAGCCTTGTATTTCATTAAAAAAAAATTGCACACAAAGTGAAATAAAAACAACATTAAAATGCCTTGTTCCTCATGCAGCACCGGCTGCACCTATCACTCAACCTACATTTCTCCTCTCTTTCTCTGTCTTGGTCCCTCTCTCTATTTGATAAAACGGTGATCTTAAATGTTGACAGTACTTGAGTGGTTAAACGTTCTTATACTTAAAACTCTATAAAGGTAAATGTTGATAACCCCCCAACAAAAAAAAGAAAGAAAGAAAAAAAAAAGAAAATAGAGAAACCCACCGCCTGTGTCAGGACATAGCAACAGCCTGTTCTTCTGATCAATTTTCCTGAACAAAACACATCCTCACTGTCAAAACGCTTGCAGACTATCTGGCATATTGTTTTTGCACTGAGCCGGGCGGTACAATTAACATAAACTTGAAGTTTAACGTGCACAAATGCATCACCTACCATTCAAGATGCACTGGGAAAAGATGAGAGCCAATATCCACATGCCCCGCTCCGTTCAATATCCAAGCTTATGCTTTTTCTTCTTCTCTCCTTGCACTCTTTCTTCTTGTTATTTCTTCCTTTTATTTCTTCAACAAGTCAATTGCAATGAAAGAAAAAGGGAGCTTGCAAATCTCTCTCTCTCTCTCTCTCTCTCTCTCCCCTCTCTCTCTCTCTCTCTCTCTCTTTCTCCCTCTCTTTCTCTCAATCCTTCACGTTTGGAAGAAGATGAAGAGGAGGAGGTTTGAGCTTCTTCCTGCTGCTGATTGTCTCCTGGTACGGCGGGAGATAGTATGTGATCCACAACTGTGCGTCTCCCCTTTTTTTGGACTGACCGCACCGCACCGCGCGGGGCCTCAGTGCAGTCGTCCCCCCGTGTCGGAGCGCTGCTCTGCGTGGAACATGAGGGAGCTCGGCTCGGTGCGCTCCGGTCCAGGTGAGCTGTGCCGCTGCTGCTGCTGCTGCTGCCGCTGCTGCTGCTGAGTCAGAGGCTGGAGACGCATAGGACAAACTGCCTATGCGCACACCCAACTCCACGGTTAAACAATTAAAACAAAAAACAGAAAAAAACAAAAAGACTCCAAAATCGGAATAAAGAAAATAATCAATAAATAATAAATAAATAAATAAATTAGAAGTCTATGCACTGAGAACAGCCAGACGTGTCATCTCAGGTGTATGGGAAAAAAATGCGTAAAAGTTGGATTTTTGTAGAGGATTAAAGAGCGCATGGAGTTGATTGTTAGCTGCGCTGGAAACTCATTCTCTCTTCGCCGCCTCTCTCCGTCCGGCGAGCAACAAGCACACGCATCTTCCCCCCGCAGCCGCACACACAAACTGCGCACACTAGTCCCTGCGCTTAAAACCTGCCCTGCCTCAGAGCACTGTGGAATAAACCCTCGCCTCCTTCTCCGCAGCCGCTGTTCTCCCTCTCCATTGCCTTAAAGGTGCAGGGGTGGGGTGGGGGGAGTGAGGGGGTGCACAGCTGAACCTCAGACAGAGCCTTTAAAAAGAAGAAGAAGAAAAAAGAAAAACAACTCTTTTGTTTTATCACAGAGAAGACGGATCACGGTGTCCCACTCAGAGAAGGAAAACTGCACATTAACATAAGCAGGAGAGAATTAGCCCATGCAGGACATCCTTCTAGGGTTTGCCGACACTGCTGTGGTGTAGCAGGCTGGAGGATGGATGCTGAGGGGTGGGAGGGAGAGAGGGAGGGAGAGGGAGTGATGTAGGCTACACCTGACTGGATACTATGTAGGCATTTGGTGAGGTGGAAAAAAAAGCTAAATTATCTTAATTGGAGGAGATCAGATCCTGTCTTTTAATGTGTTTTCTGGATAATTTATGAGCCCCGGGGGCGTTTTGGGGATCCTGCCAGCCTTACCCCTGCATTCATTAATTGACCTTGACAAATATAAGCAGCGACCCCCCCAATGCACCAGGGGGCATCAAACGGCGGCCATGTCAGGCATCCACAGCCCCCTGCATGAGTTCACCTCCGTTCAAGACAGACAAGAGGAGGAGGAGGAGGCTGTGGATTTATATGTGAAAACAAAGGCAAACATACACCATGCTAAAGACTTGATAGTGTTAATACATTTTATTTGAAATGATAATGTGTGACCTCCATATCAATACATAATGAACAATGAACCTGAAAATGTCAACTGTAGACCTCATTAATTTTTAAAGGATTATTTTGACTATCTGAAGAGACATGAGGGGAGCAGGCAGAGGATAAATGTTTCCTTGTGAGTCTTCAGTGAGCAAACAGTCATGTTGTGTTTTTCGGGCTTGGTGTTGTGATAAGAAAGTCACATTTGCATTATATGCTGAATGCGAAATGATTCTGAAGGCACTGACACAATGGTAACTGCAGTGACATCCGCTGCCATGTGACTGCTTGAATTTAGCGTGGCCCATTTATGTTCAAATAGTGTAGCAGGCGAGCCATGCATTAGCCCTGCACCCAGATACACTGTCTGTCTCTTAGACTCAGCATCCACATCAGACCTGCACATGAACATGCTATGCACCAGGAATACAGGAACTGTCACTGCCTG